>NC_092036.1:98536331-98889420 GCF_003086295.3 Arachis hypogaea
AAGTTTGTTATCACATCCAATATGATGTTGGAAAGGAGGTACTTTTACTTTTCAATTTTTCATCCTTGCCTCTCTTTTCTAGTTTTGATGGATTGGAAACAGTGTTGTGAAATTGTGTTTATGTTTTCAGAATTTGTGCTTTTTGGTGTTCAGTAATGAATTGATTTGTTTTTAGAATGTGAAGTTGCTGATAAAGTCTATGTATTAATTTCTTACAGGTTTCTGTTGGCATTTGCAGTATTTTTCGCTTCGAATTTGGGTCTCACTATCTTTTCTGCTGTAATCACGGCTTTGATAGCACCGGCAGCTACTGGTTCCGGTATACCGGAGGTGAAGGCTTACCTAAATGGGGTGGATGCACCTGGAATTTTTACTGTACGGACTCTGTTTGTTAAGGTACACAAATACCAGGCTCTCACATTCATGGAGCTCTAATTTGGATAGAAATTTTCATGATTTCAGCTTCATAATGTATTTACTGAAATTGTTGTTTCCTAATTAGTACTCTGGATTCCTTTGATCTGTTCAGTCTAGCAAGGATTGTTGTTTGCACTGAAGTAGAGATTTACTTTGCTGTTTGGTTTTATGTACAGATTATTGGAAGCATTACAGCAGTGTCATCATCTCTTCTTATTGGGAAAGCAGGGCCCATGGTCCATACAGGTGCATGTGTGGCATCATTGTTGGGGCAGGGCGGGTCGAAGAGATATGGTTTAACGTGGAAGTGGTTACGCTTTTTTAAGAATGACCGAGATCGACGAGATTTGGTAATGTGTGGATCAGCTGCTGGAATTGCGGCTGCCTTTCGTGCCCCAGTTGGTGGGGTGTTGTTTGCTCTTGAAGAGATGACATCTTGGTGTGTTTTCCCAACTCCTGTACTGCTATGCATATATGTCATTACAATTTTTATTGACCCTAGTAAATTCTGTTAACTTTACTTACTTTGCTAAAGGATTCGAATCAATTTTTTTCTCTCATATCGGCGAGTTCGAAAAGGATTTGTTGTTGGTTTTGTTTGATGTGCAATTTCTCTGTAGTCAATGGTTCCTACTTACAATGGATATCAAACACATTAATCCAGACACTTTGAATTCTGCTTATAAATGTTTACATAAAAAGGGTTGATTGAGAAACTTCTTCAACCTTCAAACTGGAATCGCAATCACATAATTGCACTTTTCTATTTCTATTTGTCCAAATTGGTTTTCTTCCAATTCTGCTCAATACATGGTCATTGATTTATCTTGTTAACTTCAAAATCCACAGGTCAATTTTGTTCCCCTCGGTATCTCACAAAGAAGCTAATTAAGCATTAATTTATGTTCTATAGGTGGAGAAGTGCACTTCTCTGGAGAGCTTTCTTCACAACAGCAATAGTTGCAATTGTGCTTCGTGCTATGATTGATGTATGTTTAAGTGGTAAATGTGGGTTATTTGGTAAAGGGGGACTGATAATGTTTGATGTTTATTCAGCAAGTATTTCATATCATTTGGCGGAAGTTCCTCTTGTGTTTATTCTTGGCGTTATAGGAGGGATTCTCGGAAGCTTATATAACTTTATGCTGAGCAAAGTTCTTCGTGTATACAATTTTATCAATGAGTAAGCATGACTATACTTAATTGTTTACAACAAAATTAGACATTTTATAATATTGTATAATGTATTATTCCAAGCTAATTTTAATCATCATTTAATATTGCAGGAAAGGCACCATATGCAAAATTGTGCTTGCCTGTGTAATCTCCATTTTTACCTCCTTTCTTCTTTTTGGATTGCCATGGTTTGCATCTTGCCAACCTTGTCCTCTTGATGCAGCAGAGCCTTGCCCAACAATAGGCCGATCCGGCAACTTCAAGAAATTCCAATGTCCACCCGATCACTACAATGATCTTGCCAGCCTCATTTTTAACACAAACGATGATGCTATTAGGAATCTATTTAGCAGGGACACTAATGAAGAGTTTCAGTATTCATCAATGTTCATCTTTTTCATCACATGCTTTTTCTTAAGTATCTTTAGCTATGGAGTTGTTGCTCCAGCTGGTCTCTTTGTGCCGGTTATTGTTACTGGTGCATCTTATGGTCGCTTTGTTGGCATGTTGGTAGGTAAAAGGACCAATCTTCACCATGGCCTTTATGCTGTTCTTGGTGCTGCTTCTTTTCTCGGTGGATCGATGAGGACAACAGTTTCGCTATGTGTAATTATGCTGGAATTGACGAATAATTTGTTATTGCTACCATTGATCATGATGGTGCTTTTGGTATCCAAGACTGTAGCTGATGCTTTCAATGCAAATATATATGACCTAATTATGAAAGCCAAAGGTTTCCCTTATTTAGAAACTCATGCTGAACCATATATGAGGCAGCTAACGGTAGGTGATGTCGTCACGGGGCCACTTCAGATGTTTAACGGCATTGAGAAAGTCCGCAATATAATGTTCATTCTCAAAACTACAAGGCATAACGGGTTTCCTGTTATCGACGAGCCTCCACTTTCTGAAGCACCAGTTTTATCAGGTTTAATCCTCCGTGACCATCTTGTTACTTTGTTAAAGAATAAAGTTTTTTTTCCCACACCAAGGGCGATAGGGGATGATGTCTTCAAGAAGTTTACATCAGATGATTTTGCAAAGAAGGGTTCAAACAAAGGTGAAAAGATTGAAGATATACAACTAACAGAGGAAGAAATGGAAATGTTCATAGATTTACATCCATTTACAAATACATCACCATATACTGTTGTGGAGACAATGTCACTGGGAAAGGCCCTTACACTTTTTCGAGAAGTAGGTTTAAGGCACCTGCTAGTGATACCCAAGATCACTGGTGTAAGTATTTTCTCTCCTTACTGCAATTTCTTATGGAAAAAGTTAAATGCTTTTGTGGTTGGTAAAAGCTGAGTGCTAAACGAATTTGGAAAATGTAGTGTGTCCTTGTTTTATTTCCCCTACAACAATGCAATTATATTAGGTAATAGGTTGGTGGAGTGGAACTGGTTTGTCACATGTCTTGTGTTATCTACCTTGCAATTCACAAGCTTCTTTTAGATCATCACACCAGGAATTCACCATTATTGTTCTCTATCTAAATTTTGTGCATGCTGGCTGCAGAGATCACCTGTAGTGGGTATACTAACGCGACACGACTTCATGCCGGAACATATATTGGGGGTGCATCCTTTGCTGGTAAGTAGCAGGTGGAAAAGACTAAGGTTCCGGTTCCGTTGTCTGGGAAATCTCTTCTCTGGCTTCTGAGTAATGCTACCAAAGCTTGAACTTGCAACAATTGTAGATATTCTTGTGTGGACAAGGCTTACATATTCATGAGTACACAGTACCCAGCTTCATGAAGGTGCTAATGGGGAGAATCACATTTGGTACTTACGAAAATCTAGCCATGCTATATCCACAAGTCACTTGTCCTTCAATTATTGATCCGCATATGTACAGTGGATAGACCAAATAAGAAACATGATGCCCTGGAATGTTCACATGAAATTTTGTTCTTTGGCAATGTCATGCTATTCCATGAAAAGTAGGGCTATAATTTGAAGTAGGTTTTCTTTTTATTTTTTATAGCTTCATACTTCAAATGTCATAATAATTGGTCTCTTCATATAAAAAAAAATATGAAGTGTGGTGTATAATCATCTAATACCTACTCAGATTTGTAGCCATCTTTTTTATTTGTTTATAGGGATAGTTGTGGTCCAGAGGAATCACAGAATAATTCATTAACATAATCTTTTATGTTTCAAATTTCATTATCAACTATACAGTGAAAAGATTACATTGGAAACAAGTGGAAGCTCCTCACTCTACTTTAGGTAGTTTTGTAACAGTTTTTCATGTTTTTTGCTACTTGCTTAACCTTCCACTTTACCCACTTTGAGAACGAGTTTATACAGTATTATTGTTAAAGAAATTAACTTAAGAAAAAAAAGGAGAACAAAGACCCAAATAGAAAGAAATAAACTTCAATTCACAATGCCTGAAAGAAAACATGTTTAGACAGGATACAAGAGAAGAAAAAAAGAACCAAAAACAAGAGAACTCACAATCCCATCAAGAAGTTTTCACTAATTACTTCTTGAATTCTTAAAGTAATCTGCCCTAATTGACCATAATTGCTCTCCCACTGCTTTCATGTCAGGTCTATCTGTCCGGACGGGTGCTGCACACTGAAATGCCAAATCAAACATCTTCATCAGAACATCAGAGTTTACAGCTTCTTCCATTAATGGATCCACCAGCTCCACCACCCTTCCTTCATTGAACTTCCTGAAAGCCTGCAAAAAAAATCCAAGCTGTATTAGTTTAAATGCTTGAAAATGAAACGAGGCAAGACAACAAAGCTTTGGATTATAGTACTAAGCAACTATAAATGGTCAATTAACACTAATGAAAAAACACACAATTCATCTAAACAAGAATATATTATGAGCTTACCCATCTGAGTGTAACCCTCTCTTCAACAGTTTTCTTCAACTCCACAGGACGACGACCTGTTAAAATTTCTAAAAGCAAAATTCCAAATGAGTAAACATCACTCTTGGTAGTGAGTTGGTATGTTTTCATATACTCAGGATCCAAATAACCAACTGTTCCCTTCACTTTGGTAGAAATGTGTGTTTGATCGGAGTTCATAGGGCCAATTCTTGCAAATCCAAAATCAGCAACTTTAGCTCGCATGCTTTCTGTCAGAAGAATGTTGGATGATTTCACATCTCGATGGATAATTGGCTTCTCTGTTCCAAGATAAAGGCTAGGAATCAATTGGCAGATCTATAAAGAGTAGACTATTGCACGACGAAGCCAATTGTGCAAGGGAACAAGTATCTATCATTACTTGGTCCCCGCCAAAAAACGTTATCAATCATGAATAACTGGACATTATCAATGTAAAGAGAGTCGGTCCCAAAACGGGAAAAAGTAAGAATATGTTGAAAAGGTATCAATGATCATGACTTGAGCATTATGCCATGTGAATAGAGTGTGCTTCCATGAAAAATAACACAATAACAATATTTAAAGTTCTTTGAACTTTAGATTCTTGGAGTCTTATTTACAATCTGATCATCTAAACTGTAGTGTACAATATTAATGAATTCTGCTTATAAAAAGAGAGAATGGAAAAAGACTGAACGGGAGAGAGTTGCAGAATGGAGAGATTACTGACCTGCATACAGATGCAAATAGGTCAAGCCATGAGCAACATCAATAGCAATTTCCAGGCGCTGATTGAAGTCTAGGATTTTTCCACGCTGACCTGCGAGTTAAATGAACGTGAGATTCCAAATCATTTTCTATTTGAAGACAACCATTTATAAAGAATAGAACAGGCTCTTACCATCTAAGTGTTCTCGAAGAGTACCATTCGGCACATACTCTGTAATAAGAAGGCGTTCATGTCCTTTTTCAATATAACCTAGTAGCTTCACTAGGTTCCGATGATCAATTTTAGCCAGAAGTTCAACTTCACTGCTGAATTCAGTTCTCAAGCTCTCAAAATGTTCCTAAACAATTAAGTCATTTCAGCAAGAGAAAATAAGTACTTCTACCCTTTTAAGAGATTGAAAATCAACTTATACTTAATTCCCTTAGAAACAGAATCCAGAACTTTAGCATTAAAACTAGGATACAGAATTTCAATCTACATATGACGATCAACTTCTTACCCTTTTTGCACGTTTTACAGCCACGACGTGGCCATCTTCTAACTGAGCCTTGTAGACAGTTCCAAAACCTCCTTCTCCTATCTGCAATGTTTCTGAGAAGTTACGGGTAGCTCTTGCAATCTGATTGAGGTTGAGATGCAACGATTCAATTCTTTTGAGTTTTGGAGACGCTGAGAATCTTGAAGGACTAGGTGGCACTCGAAGTGGACTGGCTGGGACTTGGACCTTTTCCGGGACAGAATTTGCTTCGAAGGAGGAAGCCGAGTCCAATACTACAAGCAAAATTTTCGTTATTCCTCATTTAAGTATGATGGGAAGCACAATTTCATATGATAATGTAAGCTGAACATTTAAAATGATACAGCAAAAGATCCTATCCAGAATTCATAATATTATTACATTAAAATGCCTGACACAGAGGTTATCAAAGGAAAGTCCAAAAACAAGATAAAAAACACTGCTAAAATCAACTCACTTGAATTCGGGTCCTTGGTCAAAACAGCATGAGCAGTTGCTTTTCGCTTCTTCCCATAAATACATGGACAAAGAACAGCACAACATACCAACAATGCTCCGCCAGCGAAAAGCCCAACTTTGGGAGACACATCGTTGGAAACCCCTTGCGATTCGGATTTACTGCTCGAATTCTTCTGAAGTAGTTTCCTTCCTGCCATCAAAGGTAAGTTAACTGCAAACAATAGATTGTAATACAACGGTTAAAAGAGAAGTTGTTTCCAATTCTGGAAATTTAGCCTGTGCATAAACTAACATCTCAGTGATCCATACCAAATGAGCCATCCATTGCGCAGTTGTTACTTCCAAAGTAGTCCTTCAAATTGCAACCATTTGCAATGTACAATTGGAGGGCCTCACAGAAAGCAACTTTGTTAACTACATTTCCATTTATGTAAAACAGTTCTTCACCATCACTAGAATATGAACGAGCTACCCAATCAGTGCCACAATCATTTGATCTCAAGATAACTGCTGAGGTAGAAATTATTGACAATTGGAGTAACAGCATCAATAATAATGCAAAGATGGCCATTCTCAACTAAACAGTGCAGTCCAATTGCAGTTCTCAGTATTACTATAGAATGAAAGCATTTCCCTGTAACACACACCTAGAGAAGCTAGCACGAAGCTGGTGTATACAACTTCTGCCAAACAAAATCAAAAGAAACCTGATCAAAGCATCATATCACAATTTACCCTAAATAGTACCTGGAACTTCACCAAACCCCAAATGACTCTTGGTGTCACAGTTCAAAAACACTCAACAAAAGGAGAAGCTTTTCCCCTTTCTCTGAACTACCTTAGCAACAATCGATAAATCTATTAGCCCAATTCACTAGAAAAATTGAATTGGGCTATCAAGAACTGAGAAGGCCAAGATGAATTTCTGCAGGGAAAAAAAAAGGCAAGAGAGATCAAAGCAAAAGAGAAGTTGCCTTTTTTATCACGGGTGCTTGAAATTCAACAATCTCAAACACCCAGTTCGAAGAATCCGACAAAAAGAAATCACAAGGAGCCAGCTGGCATGGAATCCAAGACCATGGAAAGCTATCAAGTGTTGTTAGAACTTAGAACAACTCCGATTACTCAATTCCTTGCATAGGCGAACACGTGGACAGCATAATAGGACAAAAGGACAGAACTTTGAGCTGAAAACCAAGGAAAGCTGGGATTTTGGGATTTGGGAAATGAGGAAGAAAGGGGGTTAGAGCTTAAAGCATAGCAAGAAGGGAAAAGAAACAAACACACACAATAAGAGGCGGCTATGGAGGAAAATTTCATAAACCCGGTTTCACACTCGAAAATAATTCAGAAAATTGTGTTTTTGTTTAATATATATAAGAGATAAGAAGAATCAAATAATTTTAGAATTTACTATTCAGCAAAGTCTGCATAGAGAGATGCACAGAGAGAGTTTAGAAAGAGAAAAGAAGAAAGCAATGGTGGACTCTGACGTATATAACTCATTGCCGTCTCTAGTATGATATACTCTTCATCTTATAGTCCTATATTAATTTAATATTATTAATATATTTATTTAACTGTTTATTTTATTCATTCTAATATAATTATGATTACGGTATTATTGTGTTGTGTTGTGCTGCGTTTTGATTTTGATGGCGTGGTTGACCAATTGAACTTTGGAAGTCTGCAGAGAAAAGAGTGGAAATGTTGTGGAATTACCCGGAAACTATCTGGAGGGCATGCTTGACATTCTGTATTCCAAAGTGAAAATGTTATTTTCTTTATTTAATTTTTTACTAGAAATGCTATTTGTATACCAAATCTATCATTAAAATTAATTATCAATATATTTTTATATAAATATATGTCGTTTAATTTATTTTTAATATATATTTTATATTAATGACTAATTTTAATAGTTAATTTTAATGTACATATAATATAATTTATCTTTTAAAAGTGTGAAAAAGGTTACCATAGAAACTGGAAAATGTCAAATGTGAATACACTTGCTAGAAAGCCAAATATACATAAAAAAAATGAAAACAGATGTCTCAATCATATGATTATTCAGTTAAGTAGCCTCGGCATGGAGCTGATGAAATTATTGTTGTTGTAAGAGAAACAAAAGGGGATAAAATTATGCTCAATCTAATTTAAATATTAATTATTAACTTATTAAAATTAATTATTAAAACCAGTTATTAGTATAAAATATATATTAAAATATAAATATATATTAAAAATAAATTAAATCATATATATTTATATAAAAATATATTAATAACTAATTTTAATATACGAATAGCATTTTTAATTAACAATATATATAAGGTGTAAGGTCCAATTCATCCCTTTGACTTTAAATTTTGCACAATTCATTCCTTGATTAGGAATAATATATAGATGCAGTAAAAATAGTAAAAATATATATATACTGTAATTTTTGTGAACGAAGAATGTACTGTTTTATATATTAAAAATAGGACAAATAACCATATAAGCTAATGGAACATAAAAAGTACATAATTTAGTTAAATGGAGAATAAATATATGAATCAACTAAAAGCATAATTATATGTAATTCGAATTAGAAGAATTTGAATTAAATATTCACAGTAATTTAAATCACATTGATTCGAATTATACACATATACACATAAATACTAATTTGAATCATCTTGATTCGAATTACACACACTAATTTAAATCAGACCGGTTCAAATTACACACACAGTAACTCACACTAATTTGAATAATGCTGATTCGAATTATTATTGGTATAATTTGAAATAAGCTGTTTCGAATTATGAAGGGCCAAACGTGTATAAATATGGTGTGAATGTGAATTCTTCTTATTAGAGTGACAAAATGACTAGTGAATAGAGTTTTGTAGTGTTTATGCGTTACATAGGGTCAATTAAGAGAAAAACACAATCTGGTGTGAAGTTCACTAATAAGGATCCTCTCAATATTTTTATGAGACCTACGATGAGATTTGATGACTTCGTAAATTCTATACTACAGAAACTTGGGCTGCAAGGCGTGAAACGGTTCAGAAATTATTCTATCGCATTCCGATCTCAGTGCTGCGAAATGACGTGAAGTACGATTATTTCACCATAGGGAGTGATGAGGATTTGCAGGTCCTATTCCATTGTCATCGGCAGTTTTCCGAGGTCAGGACACCTGAATTGTTGGCAAAGTTGGTTGATGTGGTATCTAGCTCGAGGGGTTCGAACCGGAATATCCACACTATAGGCGCCGTAGCCGATTCTAGCTCGAGACCTGTTGGTGCATCTTCATCCGTGCCTGTGAATGCATCTCAGGACGAGCCTGTCGCCTCTCCGTCGCCTCGAGATGCATCGCTAGGGATGCAAAGATAATGTACCAGAAAATTAAAAACAAATTTAACCATTCACTAACAATAGATTATTCATTAACAAAATCACTAATAAAACCACTAACAAAACCACTAACAATACGACTACCAAAATCACTAACAAAAACTACCAACAAAACTACCGACCAAACCTACCAAAAAATCACTAACAAAATCGCTAACAATACCACTAACAAAACCAATACATAAACCACTAATAAAAACACTAACAAAATCATTCACAAATAATATTACCAACATTATTCACTATCAAAACCACTAACATAAAATATATATATAAAAAATAAGTTATTCGATCATACTTTTAAAAGAACAAGTTCGTACTAACCTCTTCGTTGATGACACCAGCTATATGGGTTACTCCATCCAAACGATAAAGTCTGTCTGGATTATTCTTCATCGGATAAATATTCTGCTCAAGCCTTTGTTGGAGTCGTTTTGGGTTGTTTTCTCTGGGATTTGGTGGGGTTAGGTGTTGAAATAGTTATTCAAATAAAATTGGTTCGAACTCTTTTTATAGGCAAAACATGAGTAATTCGAATCACCCTATTTCGAATTACTATGGACACTAAAACTTGAGTAGTTTGAAGTTGCCCAATTCGAATTAGTGAGGATAGCATGTGTGTGTAATTCGAATCAGCCTTATTCAAATTAGCATGTGTAATTCGAATCAGGGAGATTCGAATGACTGTGAATGTTTAATTTGAATTATTCTAATGCAAACTACTTATAATTGTGCTTTTGATGGATTCATGTATCTATTCTCCATTTGGTTGAATTGTGCAATTTTTGTGCTCCATTAACTTATTTGCCCGTTTTACCCTTAAAAATACATGTTCAATCAAAATTGAGACATGATTTTTTTTTTTGGTCGTGGAAATGAAACATGAGTTTATGCTTTTTTACTAATCATATGAAATCGAAACTCCTCTTGGCTCTCATTCTCTCAATTATAAAAGAAATCACTTCTTTTTCTTAATTCTAATGATAATCATTTCTTTTATTTACTGCCCTTGGAAGAAAGGGGGAGAGTATTTATTTTGGGAGTGATAACGACCTTTTTTTTTTTCGGCATTGAGCTTAATTTTAATATGATAGAGAATGTGAAGGTCCAAACTTTAATTTAGCCACAGAATTTAAACGCTTATTGGCCGACTAGAATGGTTAATAAGTTTAGTAGGCTGGGCTGTGCCTCATAATTTTTGTTGCAAATCCGACCCAAAGTTTAAACGTATTCTTGCGTCTTTGCCAAAAAATCATATTCTCCTGCCCCAAGAAAAAAAATATAGAAAATTGGATGAAGTATATATTTGTTTTGAAAATTTTAAACAATTTTAAAAATAAAATTTAATTTTCATGTGCTAATGTAAAAAAGTTTTAAATAATTAATTAATTATATATTATTACATTATTTCCAAACATATTAGTTAAAATGTCATCTAAATATATAAATTTAATTAAAGTATAAAATTCTTTAAATTGTCGGTATAAATATTAAATTCTTAAAAATAATTATAATATTTAATTTATTTTAATTTTATTATTAATATTAAAATATTTTTTAATTATATCTTTAAAAATTAACATTATTAATATAAATGATATTATAATTCAAACCCGACATAACAAATTGGTAATCAAGACATTTCACCCGTCTTTTAGTAAGTGGCTTCGTACAGAGAAGAGTCCTTAGTATGGACAGTCAAAATAGACCGAAAAAGAAAAGCAGCCTTATCTATAGTCTAAGGAGGTCATCACAACATTCTTTATCGACTAATAGATCAAATGGATTGAAAAGTTAGTAGCTCATCTAAGTCCTCTATTAAAGCAGTTCATAGTCTCTGATCTTTTCTAGGAAGTTATCGAGTTCAATTGAGATTGACTTAGAGGTCCTATTCTTGTCAACTTTTTAGTAGGTATAGACAGACTTTAGAGTTTACATGTCTTACGAAGGCAAAAAATTCGTCTGAGTCCGAAATAGGAAATTATGCCTTAGAGTTTGTTGTGAGGAATTAGTGCTTTTGCTTTTATTTTAGACCAAGTAAGAGTCAAAAGTTCTTTTAGTTGATAGAATGAGTGTAGGTTGAATACCTTGGCCGTACTGGATACTTTTAAAGGCCTAAGGAGACCAACAAAACTGTATATCAGCTCTTTCAAAGGATGTTTACAGGACTAGTCTAATAGGCTTAAGGATAAATTTCATCAGCAACTTCTATACCTATAAATAGGCAAAATCTTCGACTAGAATCTTCTCTAAAATTGGTAAAGCCTTCTAATTTATTCAATTACAAATCCCTTGGAATTCAACAAAACTACGAAAGCAACATCTCTTATTGCGAAAGTTTCTTCCCCTCTAGAGTTTAGTTCAGAGATACGCAACTTGGGATTCTTAGTCTAGTTTTTAGTTACACACTGCTCGTCCTGAGAAAAGCATCCTCTCTCATTTTCGCACGAGATAGTAAAAGTGTAAATAAGAATAAAAAAACTATTTATTTAGTCAAGTATAAACTTGAACATCGAACGCCTAAGAAAGACAACAAGCCTTCCTTTGGCTGAGAGAGGATACTCGATAAAATTGACTTAGAATCCTTTACGCATAAGAGTAAGAAGACAGAATAAAGAAAACTGGGTCAAAAAGTCTATAAGAAAAGATAATTTATTTTCAAAAGTAGTTCATAAATTTTACCAAAAGTGGATGAAAGTCCCCTTTTTCAATAAGATACACGACCTATGATGTCTTTCATCAAGCAAAAGAGGGATAGTAAATGGAAAAGATCAACTAACAAGAAAAAGGAACGAATCCCAAAAAATTTCAATCTAAGGCATGGTCCCATTGAAAGCCCATGGAATCATTCCTAATATAGATAATAAAAAAGATGGAAAGGCCAGGTTGTTGGTACCCTCACACAATCGGAGTGTCGTGATGGCGTACGATTGTCCATGTGAGTGGACATCAATGAGAGAGGGTTAGCTCTCTCTTCTGTCTTCTGGTAGTAGCTTGTCTTATGAGTGAATCTCGTGGGCTCCCCCGCTAGCATGAGGAAAGGGTCCATTCAACTAGCTTTTCTTCTTTTTAGAATCAATATAGGGTTTTCCTTTTCATGAATAGATCTTCCCGCTCATATGCCTCCCTTTGTCGAGCTTCCAACATTGCAAAGGTTATCAGTTGAACATAGTGAAACTAATTCGAATAGGTCTCACTCGACTATAAGGGAGGGGAATGAATATTGCTAGTTGTACTTATTCCTCTTATTGAGATTATTTCTTCATTCCTTCATAGGGAGCCCTCTTTCGTCTTTCTATTTTCGTATAGAAAGAAGTTAAAGCTAGATACTTGAAACTAGAGCATTAAAATCTATTTTCTATTGATATTAGGGTAAGCATTACATACAAGAGATTGAATTAGCACTACGTGACTTTTAAGGAATAATAGGAAGAAGGTGGGATTAGTCTTATTCCATATTCCTGATAATAGCCCTCATTGATGAAGTTAGTGGGATCAAGTTTTTTTCTTTTCATTTTCTGTCTGGTTTTGGGCCTCTTCCTACCTCCGTTTGCAACGACTACAGATGCAAGAAAAACATTTTATAGCCCTTGTGTTCTGGCGAATTTGTCCAAGAGTAACTATTGCCCCATTAGCGGAGATGCTTCTCGAGAGCTTGTAAAACCGGAAGATAGAAGTCGCTTTTTATTGGATTGTGTAATTCAAAAAGCTTGGAAGTCTGCTCTTGTCGCACCTACACAAGCTTCTTTATTTGGACTTTTCAAAACAAGGTGTTGCGCTATATCCTGCATGTAAGGGGTCCCTTTGTTGGCTTTTTGAGAAAGATGATAAAAGAATAGCACATTTCTTTCGTAAATCATTAGCTAGATATAAATCTATTTACTAGTCTGGTGCACACTTGGAAGGCTCTCCTTTGTCTTACCAGTCGTGCAATACTATACACACGTTTAGGTCATAATTATATTCTAAGGTTGATAATTGGTCTTATAATGTATTTCTTTTATGGACCACAGGAGTTTTCCTAATGAATTGTGAAACGTGATTTTGAAAGCAAGAAGAACTTTATTTACGCTTTCCAGGCTCTTGTCTTTCTACGAGACTCCACACCTTACCTACCTTTCATATCATCTCTCATATTGACTCAGCTGACGTTGCCTTAAGTACTCTCTCTCTCTCTCTCTCTCTCTCTCTCTCTCTCTCTCTCTCTCTCTCTCTCTCTCTCTCTCTCTCTCTCTCTCTCTCTCTCTCTCTCTCTCTCTCTCTCTCTCTCTCTCTCTCTGAGTTCTAGATAGTGTTCAAATTCATTTTCAAGATATCATATGAAAATTCGCGTGCATCTATTCAGGGTTCATTTTTTGTCCATTTATATGGGTTCTGCGTTGTGTCCGCATTAGTTCGAGGAAGAAAAGCATGTACTATTTTATTATATGGTGTAATTAAAGATCTCATTCCTATTCAAGTGGTTTGGACCAAGTTAGCTGGGACCTTTCATTCCTTAGGGAGTGAGAGGGTAAAAGGGAGAAGGGTGTAGGGTACCACTTGAGTTGCCTTCACTTCTTTTAGTCATAAGGTTGTCATTGAAAGATCCAATCCTAAATTTTTCTTACTCTTGTAATTAATGTAATTGGCAAAAAAAAAAAACAAAAACAAGTACTAATGCCAATATTAGAAAAGAACCTTGCAGTGAAAGTAAAAAAAAAATATTTAAGTATTTATATTGGTAAAATAAGTAGGTTAGGTTGAAGCCAAGTATGATTGATGTCAGTGTTACCGGTCCTAAAAAGAAAAAGAAAAGTATATTATTGGATAATTGGCAAAGATTAAAACGAATTTTTGCTAATTGAATTAATTGGAAGAGCTCGTTATATGCGAGTCAGAAGCAAAGGTGAAGGAGAATCTGATATCCCTTTAAGCCCTGGCAAAAGATCGATCTTGAAACCCCTACTTACTAGTTACTAATGAAACCTACTCGGCCTACCGCCTAACTTAATAGCGGATTGCCCCAACTCCAATCCAAAACCCATATCTTCCATCAACACTGGAAAAGGGCTGAAGGCTACCTTTTCGCTAGAGAAGTCACTATTTATATCGTAGTTATTGACCTCTCCTTCAAGTGATTGGCATCAAAGGAAGAAGTTTCATTCCGAGTTGAAAGACTCTTGAACAGGGAAAGGTTCTTAGTATGGACAGTCAAAGTAGACTGAAAAAGAAAAGCAGTCTTATTTATAGTCTAAGGAGACCAATATCACAATATTCCTTATCGACTAATAGATCAAATGGATTGAAAAATCGGCAGCTCATCCAAGTCTTCTTTTAAAATAGTTCATAGTTTCTAATCTTTTCTAGGATGTTACCGAGTTCGATTGAAATTGATTTAGAAGTCATATCTTTATCAATTTTTTAGTAGGTATAAATTATAAACAGACTATAAAGTTGCATGTCTTACGAAGGCAAAAAATCTGTATGAGTCCAAAGTAAAAAATTATGACTTACAGTTTATTATAAGAAATGAGTGCAATGAACAATTATCACGTCATGATATGTCATGACTAGGAATATATATATATAAAATATAGTTAAAATATTAAATTTAAAATTAAAATAAATTAAGTATTAGTAATATTTTTAGCATTTTTTAAAAATTTGAAGACAAAAATTATTTTACCTTGACAATTTCTATATTTATAATCTTTCAAAATTAGTTTAATTATTTTGTCAATCTCTATAGATTCATCGAATTTTCAATTTAATATTTATATTTTATTTTATTTTTAGTTGGATCCTATATCATATTATATTTTGTAATTAAGTATCTATCATAACAAAAATATTCCAATTATCAGAATATTCTATTAAATAAAATAAATATAGTTATTCCATTAAACAAAATAAATATCTCTAATATTTCATTGAATATTCTGTTTTGTTTAAAAAAATAATTTATTAATTCTAATATTTTTGTTACAGGAGAGATTTAATTTTGTTTGTGTCATAGAACTATTTACGATATGTTAAGATAGATCAATGGCTGACACACTAGATTTTCTAATAGTTATTTAACGTGGCAATTGAAATTTTTTATCTAAATTTACTCTCTAAAAAAAATTTTAAACCCTTAAATAAAATTAAAATAAAATTTTAATTAAACACTTTATAGGAAGTAAATTTGTGCAACAAAATTTCAATTGCCACTTTAGATAAACATTAAAAATTTTAACGGGATAGCCAACTAGTTGTTAGTTTATCCCAACATACACATTAATAATTTTGTGATAAAAATAAGCCCAAAGATTAACGTAAATCACAAATATTAAATTGCTGATCAATTCAGTAAATTATAACTTTAGACACCAAAAGTTACGAATATAATTTTATAATAGACCAATACGAATATTAATTTTTTTCCCTTAGAATATCATTAATTTCACCATTTAGGAGATAGTTTTAATAAAACACAAGATTATTTTATATCCATGTATTGATGTATAAATAAATAATAGATCCCATCAGTTATCAAGAGCCAAGGGAAATGGATAATGATGGTATGAAACACAAATATAAGAAGGTGGTAGGTGTTCGTGTTCTGCGGATTCGGGAATTAAAATTAAATAAATAAAACAAAAGGATCACATGCAGTTTCATATTATCCACTGCTCTCTGGGTTTTTTTCCAATATTGTTATCGCTTATCAGTTATCACAGGTTTTTTGCATGGCTACGTATATATTGGGTTAAAAAAACGCCAAATTCATACCAATCAAATGTATTTATATTTGGTTTAGTAAAATTTTTATTTTTTTAAATAATTTATAAAGTTTAATTTTTAAAAGATAGTTCCTTAAAAATTATAGTATTTATATTTAGTAAATTAAATTAAAAATAATTTTCAATTAAAAGTAGTAATAACTAACAAGTATGTTTAATAAAATAATTTTAAAATTTAAAAGTAATATAATAAACATAAATATAAAAACTAAATTTAAAAATTAATTAATATATAAGATTATATTAAATTTTTTATTTTAATAAATATAATTTATTTTTAAAAATTTTATTTTAAGTATTTTAAAAAATACATCTATCTTTTAAACGTTTTAAGCATAAGCAAATAATTTTTTTTATTTATCAAATAACACAAAATAAGAAGGTTGTGAAAAATACAAAATATCTCTTTAAAAAATTTAAAAAAATCAAACTATAATTTAATGATGATTTAACACTCACACTCGTTTATATAAATTTCTTCATTTCGTTTTTTTTATAAAATTATTAATAGTTGAAAGCCATTAAATAATTTGACATATTTCATTAATTAAACGTAAATTTTCACTTTATCACTATCACCTATTATTTTATAGGTTTCTTATTATCATTTTCAATCTTAACTAGAAAGTTTATTTTTAAAGTTAAAGTTAAAGAAAAAATATAGAGAATCAAGTGTCTAATCAGCCAAAAAATGAACAACTCAATTAATTATAATTATTAATAATTAATTTTAAATTTTTAAATTCAAAATTTAAAATTTTTTAAACTGATTAAGTAAACCTAATTAAAGCTTATAAAAACCTTTCTCTTCTCTTCCACATTAACCTATCAACCTCTAAAAACCTCCACAAGAATTTGTGTCCACTCAATTCTAATCCAAATACTATCTCATTTATTTGCTGCACAACTTGAAAACAAGCATTGACAAGCGTACATACAGCGGGATCACTGAGTAAGATGGAAGCCCTGTGGTGCATTGTTCCAGCAAGAACCTCAAGAATCTTCATCATAACGGCGTCCTCAGACACCGGATCAGTTTTCTCCAGTCGGTAACCTGTGATGGCGGTAATAATGGTTTTCATGACTTTTCTGGCACCGGGAGTCCTTTCATCAAACACCTCGAACTTGAGGATCTTGAAGATAGAAGAGAGGGCGACGACTGCGGAAAGAAAAGAACGAAGGAGAGAAATTCTTAAAAAATTATGAAATTCTTAAAAAGGTAAAGATATTCACATTTGCAATATAAAAACATTCAAAAAATATATAAAAGAACATATATTTAGTATGAAAAAGAAATATTCTGATACTTAGCAGAAGAAATATCCATGTAATTTTTTATTTATTTATTTTTATTTTTTTAACTAATTATTGTGCTCCTAGGTTAATAACTTGTGAGTCTGTGGAAAAAGCAAAACCCTTATTCTTCTCTCTATAGCCAAGCTGTCGCAGCCATTGAGAGTCACTACATCCGCGCCGCACAACGTCCATCCGTGACACAGTCAGAGAAAAAGACTGGCAGAATGGTGTTTCAATAAAAGTATGAGATGGAAAGGAAGGATAAATGACATCTATTTGGCACGCAATGAGAAGTATGGTCGGATCTATCTGTTTGCTTTTATCAGGTATATTACAAAAGGAGGGGCATTAAAGGCCATCAAAGAGATTAATGGAATGCGATTAAGGAATAAAGAGATCTTTGTGGGTGAGGTTAAGTACAGGAGGAGGATTGATGTCTGGAAAAAAATCACTACGCATGATGAAGATGTTAGGGAGTCTCCTTATGAAAAACAAGAAAAAATCAAAGAAAAGAATATTGAGGTGAAAGAGAAAGAGAGAGTTGTCTTGGAACACCATAGAAGTGAAGAACAAAAAATTCAGAGAGAACCGTTGGAGGTGGGATGGATGCGGTGGTAATGATGCCACATGGGCTACGGGAGGCAGAGCATGACAATGATAGAAAGGTATTTGCTGTTGAGAATTTGGATGAGTGGCATGAGAATTTTTTGAAAACTCGAACGGATAATCCTTTGGTGTATTCGGCAGTTATGGTGAGTGCGGAATCTATGGGATCTCAAACAATCAACAACGAAGTAATCTCTAAAAGAACAAAGACTTGGGAATACGAGGATAAACGGAAAGAATAGGTTGATCTGGTGTTAAACAAAAGTTCAGTTGGGACTGAGTTGAAGCATATAAGGCCCAATATGTTAGTGGGGTGTGGCGGCGAAATGGGTGTGTGGTGCGACGGAGAGTACGTCATTGTGCGTTTTAAAAGGGCTTCCTTGCTAGCTGCTACAGGTGACGGTGAAGAGAAGGGCGTGGCTGGTCATGGAGTTTGCGGGGTTGATGCCACGGTGAACAACGCTGACGAGGCAGATCTGAGAGCAGTGTGGAAGTCAGTTGCTAGTGGTGGAGGTGATAATGTCCGTGCTGAACTTGATGGCGTGGAGGGCAGGGAAGGGCGTGAAGCCCCTTATGCACCCGACGAGCAGAATCAAGCCAGAAAAGAGATTGGTGGAGGTGCAAAGAATTGTTCGAACAACACACCGGAGAAAAACATTCCACCAAGTGTAGTTAATGGGATCCACGTTAGTTTGGACGAGAGTGGTAAACAACATGTTGGAATATATTTGATGAGGGATGATGCAGTGCAAGATTCAGATTTAGAGGATGAGAATACAGTGGTGCAGAAAATTGGGTTGGATGATGAAAGGGCTATAAAAAACTTGGAAGATTCGGAGGACTCAGAGCAAGATGCAAACAGTGAAACTAATCAAGATGAACACAGAGGAAGTTGGGATAAAGATATGGCTGAAAATAGGGCTGTTTGGGATCTGGCAGTCGAATCAGGAGCTGTTTTATATGACGAGAACGAGAACATTATGGCTATTCTCCAATCTCAGAATGAAGTATTGGCACAAAAAAAGAAGGCTAGCAAAACAGACAGAGAAAGCAAGAAGGTGCCACCCTAAAAACCGAAATAAGGTGTGTAATAAAGTTTTTAAATGATTTTAGTTCGTGGAATATGAGGGGTTTAGGGGGTGTTGGAAAGTGAAAAATGGTAAAAAAAAAATTAAAAGTAAAAATAATGTGAATATATTAGGATTGATAGAGACAAAGAAGGAGGTGATTTCTAAGTTTGATGTAGTGCAATTTTGGGGTAATGATGCGGTGAGTTTGGAATTTGTGGGATCGAAAGGTGCTTCTGAAGGTTTATTAATAATATGAGATGTTATGATGTTTAGGTTGAGTAATTGTTACAAAGGAGAGAGATGGTTGTATATAGAAGGAGAATTGATAAACAATAATTTTTATTTGTGCTATTTGCTTGGTGTATGGTGCGCATACAAGGGAAGAGAAGCTTGCTGTGTGGGAAGAGTTGAGTTTTTATCGAAAATATGTCAGGTTCCTCTTTGCTACATGGCTGTCTTCAATGAGGTTGTGTAGTTGGAAGAAAGAAAAGGTGCTAGTGTGTTAACAGCATGATCGAACTGGTGGATATAAAACTGAATGACCGTAAGTTTTCGTAGTTCAGGTGGTCAATCGTGCAGTCAAATTAATAGAATATTGGTGAGTTTGGTTTCATTGTTATCATTTGAAGTACTTGGTTGAAAAGGAATGACAGAATTTTCAGAAATAAAAAATCAGTGTTGCAGGAGTAGTTAACAGGTCGATTAAGAGTTACAAAGAGTGGAGTGATATTTGATCTTTTGGATTGTTGATGGCTTTTGTCGAAGATGATTAGGAATTAGTTTATTTTATCTATTTAGTACTTTTCTGTTGAGACGTTGATGCTCCACCTTGTTGTGTTAAGCTTTTTATTTCAAAAAAAAAAAGAAACATCCATGTATATTAACTTATTTATCTCTTCATCCCTCTTTTCTCTCTATGTCTAAAACATGATAAATAAAAAATAAATTCAGAATCATCCAATTTATAAAAAAAAATATTTTAATACCTAATATAAACACCATCCACGTAGAAATTTTAAATTCTTCCAGACACGTTTGGGTGACACCCTCTTATTTCCTAACATTGCTGTAAGTTAAATCATGTGTATTAATGTTTTCCCAACATTATCACTTATACCAAATAGTGATATGTTATGTGATTCATCAATAATACATTTCGATGTGAAGTTAGGTATATGCCTAACAAATATTCCCCCGTTAATTAAAAAAGGGGAAACAAAACCAAATACTATAGTTCAACAATCGTATGCGAGTCACAAATATAAAACATCAGCGAGAATGATAATATAATCCCTTAAAAATATTCTCATAAATATTCGGGTATATATATATGTACCTACCGATTTTGGGCTTTTCAATTTTTTCCAATTAAATACTCTTTGATCTGATGTCCAATCTAAAATTTTATCCTGAAATATGATTAAAATAATGGTAAAAAAACTCCAATATATTCTACGCTAGTGCATGTACCCACTATTTCCTTATTAGTTCATCTTTTATATGCTGTTTTATTTTCCCTTTATTTTCTTTTTTTACAAACATATATATTATTTTAAAAAATTTCATTCTCTTTATTTTTTTGTTTAAATTCTAATCGTCACTCAATTATATAATGTAATATTTTTTAATTATCAATCCATAATAATTAAATGTAAAAGAAAATAGGAAAGCCACGCGACTAAAATTGATCAATAAAATGAAAATATACATGCAATATCAAGGTTTTGAAAAATGTTTAACTTATAATTAATATTTTATTTAGTAATTTAAAAAAAAGTTTAGTTAATATATATATATATATAAAGATTTAAATATACTCAAATGTATAAAATATTCAAGAACCATATAATATATATTTTTTATTTTAAAAAATAATTTTAAAATATTTATTAAAAATTAATTATATTTAAGTATATATTAAAATTAACCATTAAAATAAATACTAATACAAATATATATTAAAATATAAAATATATATTAAAAATAAATTAAATAAATATATATTTATGTATAAATATATATATGATTAATTTTAATATATAAATAATATTTTTGTTAAAAGAATAGATAAAAAGATAATTAGCTTTTTATATAAGCAATAATTTCAATCAAGATTGGTATAATATGATATGAACTGATCACAATCCACTTCGTCCAGTTACAATTGGACCTTCAGATTAGCAGAATACTAACCGTACACGTGTCATATCCGTACTCGGTTTATGAATGAAAGGAAACAACTACTGATCCTCGGAATTCGTCGCTTTCTTCCTTGCATCAATCATATGATTATCAAAGATTTAATTTTGTTTCCTAAATTTGATTGGTAGTTTAGTTAACCTTTTTAAATTTAAGTTATTTTAATTTGGTCTGACAATGTGTATAAAAAATGAGTTTTCAGTGAATTATTGTCATTATATTATTAACATATAAAATGTGAATTATTTTAAATAAATAAAATAAATATTTTAATTACTGATATACGTAATTTAGTGAGTATTTACTGATTTACATCATATTATTTATCTCATTTATAGGACAAATGAGATAAATATAGACATATATTATTTATATGTGTCAACATATTACGTTTACACACGTGTTATGACACGACGTGTAAACGGGATAAATAATAGAGAGTGCCTATAAATAAAACTCGTTTACAGTGCTCTCAACTCCACTCTGCGCCTACTAAATCCTCATTTGTCTCTTTTTCACACAGTTTTTTTGATATTTATTAATTTTCCGGATATTATGGCACGCACGGATGCACGGGACTCTAACATTAATCGTCTGAACGGTAGTTAACACATTGCGGGAGTTATCGACTTTAGGGTTAATGTTTTTTTTTTATTGTTCAAATTAACAAATGTATGTGTTTTTATTTAGGGTACTTTTATAGAGTTGGTATTTTAACACATGAATAGATGGATAAATATTTAGATAATGTAAAATAGATTAGTTAACTATTTATTAATATTTGTTATGTGTATAATTTATTTATAGTAAAAATTAAATAACAAATTAGTTTGATTTAATTAGGTAGGTAAATGTTTTTATTAGTTATTTTTTTAAATACATAAAGGAAATATATGTTAGTTAATATCAGTTATTTATTTATTAGTTAATATTTTTCGGTGCATGTTAAAAATATTAGGCGTACATGTTTATTACTATCGAGTCAAAACATACAAAATTAAAATACATTATTCTTCGTCGGTGTTAGCATCCTATACCCAACTCTATCGATCTCTTTTCTCTCTCCATCATTGACGTGCGACAATATCATATTTTTTAACTCGGACAACGAATTTGTTCTTTGAGTTCGCAGCAGCGCATGACTATCACACTCAAATATAATTGTACTCTCACTGTTTCTCATCTGACAATTAGGATACATTATCACATCAAAAAATCACTTCCATTATACATTTTGGCCAAGTTTTTGGAAGAAAAACGGATTGAGAATTTTGTGAGGAATACCAATAGTTTACTGATCCTTTTATAGCTGGTTGATTTTTGTCGTACTGTATCTCGTTTACTGTGTAAATTTTTTTAACTTAGAACGTGTAAACGAGATATGTCTAATCCGTTATTTCACACGTAACACGTGTGCAAACATGATACGTTGACACGTATTTGTGCCTTATCTCGTTTACATTATAAACGAAATACAACCATATTTATCTCATTTACACTATAAACGAGATAAGTAATTTGATGCAAATCAAAAAATACTTATCAAATTACGTATATCGATAATTAAAATATTTATTTTATTTATTTAAAAAAATCTTATAAAATGCTTATATAGACTAAAATGCTAAATAAAATTTTGGTAATGTGAGAAAGAAAAAAATAGCTAACAATTCTAATTTATCTTATTTAGTATTTATTTATTATAGAATACATTAAATAAAGCAAAAAATAATAAATTTTAGTAAATTTTAGGTAACTTTTTTTTTTTACTTTTCTACAAAATTTAAAAAAACCAACGGTGTTGAATAAAGCCAAAAGTGTGTGCTGTGTTGCGAATTGGAGCTCTATTTAATTATGAGTTCCACTAGAGAGACAATGAGATATCTATACAATATATACAATGGGCTGTTTATTTGTCCCAATATGTATTAATAATATAAATTAAATATCATTATCTCTAATTTCTAGTTGCTTTTGTGATATCTACCCCTAATTTATCCCAAATTCTTTCACATTAACCCTTCATCATCCACCATTACCGACCCTCCCAAAAATCCCATTGTTTGTTCCGTAGAAAAACTCCGCCGTGTGCGCATGCAGCAACCTGCGTCCTACCGCTCTATTTCTGCGCGACGTGTAGCCTTCGTTCCTGCCAACCAGAACTATCGCGCTCTGCCTCCTCGCGCCAATGCCCTCGCCGGAAGAACATCTGTCACTCCTCACGCTGCCGAACATCCGTGACCTGCAACTGTCAGCGTCGTCGACGTGAGTTGCAATCCCCGAACCCCCGAGCTCGTATCATCCCAGCTGCTGCTTGGGTCTTGTTGAATTACTCGAAGAATAAACATCCACGAAAACTGAGAAAAGTGAACCTCCAAAATCTTACAAAAACGAACATCTAATGTAAACGTGTATAAATTATAATCAACAATCATCGTCTACAACTAAGCACCCAAGAATAACCATCCACGTTCACAGAGAAAGTGAACATCCGGCAACAGGAAGAAGGCACAAACCAGCTGCGATGAAGGTGCTGGACGTCTGGGTTGCTGCTGTGCTGCGAGCTCACTCACACAATATGCGCGTTCTCCCTACATACAGTGGTCTGTGCGGACGATGTCGCCAGTCGGAAGAGTGTCGGCGTGATGTCCGACAACGACTGGTAACCGTGACGGCACTGTACCGGCTTTTGCTTCGAAGAGAGAGAGTGAGAGAAGAGTTTACACCGTATTGAAAGAGGGAGATAATACTAATTTGGTTCTGACGGAAACCATGATTTGATTCAAATTTTAAATGAAAAACTACTCAAAATTAATTAATTGCCATAACTAACGGCAGAGCATGATTTGATTCAAATTTTAAATTGGAAATTAATCAAAATTAATTAATTATCTCTAATTTCAATTTAATCCCATTATACACATTGTATAAAACATACATTAATTTTTTATACTTTTTCTTTAATTATTTATCATTAGTTAATGAATTACAGTTGTTAGAGATGGAAATAGACCAAACAATCTATGAAAAACCTACAACCTAGTCTCTATTTAGTATAGTCTAACCTAGCATGTTATAAAATAAGTCCAAAAATTAAATTATTATAATAAAAGCTTAAATATATTAATAGACTGAACTCTGATTTACTAATTAGTTTTATTGGCATGTTAAACTTATCTAAACCTGTTAAAATATAAATAAAGATATAAATATTTTTTTTATCGTTGACAAAGTTATTAAATATATTAAATCTATTATATTTTATTATAAATAATTTTGCATATTTTAAATACTTTAAAATTTTAAAAATTCTTGTAAACATTAAATTTAGCATATTACATATAAATATTTTTTATTAAAAATAAAATTTGTTAATTCTTTTAATAAATTTTAGGTCAAGTCAAATTTAATAACATGTTAGATTTAATATTTAAAAAAAAGTTTATAACAAAAAAATGACAGACTCGGACTATTAATTAACTGCCTGTTAAGAGTAAAACCTAATTTAAGATCTGTTTCATTCTTAAATGCACAAAGTAATAATAATATGGACGAATATAATAATAAACTTTAAAATACAGACAAAAAACAAGACAAATTCATCGAACGACTAGTAATAATAAAATAGATGAATATAATATTTTTTTAAAAAAATATTATTTATATATCAAATATTTTTTACATTTATATAAAAATACAATTTTTGTGTGTGTGCTATATATGAAAAATAGAAAAAGAGAGAAAGAGAAAAAAAACCAAGTAAAAGTTAATTAGCTTGATTCCTATCTAATAAGCTTATCAAATGATGTAATTCATTACAAAGCTAGAGTCATTTTATATACTCTTTATTTCGTGTTTGAGTAAGTACTTTTAACTATAAAATTAGTTATATAATTGATTATTTTTTGAATTAAAGTGATTCTGATATTCTAATTCTAACTCGGTGTTTTTTAAAATTTTTTTACTAAGTATTTCTAAAATAATATTATCAAATTTCTTGCTATGTATCATAAGAAAAGTGTAAAAAAAAAATTTATCTCACAAATAATATCACAAAAATTATATTCCTAAACAATAATGAAACCTTTTTAAATAATATAAAATTTGACATGAAAAGCACTTGTATTATGTAACTTTCTTGAGCAATCTTTCATTTTAAAAAATAACTTTATATTTAGGGATAAGTATTGTTTTGGTCCATAACATTTAGGATTAAAATCGAAATCGTCTTTGAAGTAATTTTTTATTTAGAATCGTTCCTAAAGGTTGTGGTAGACTTAGACAAGGGAGGGTTGAATCTATGCATTCCTTTTAAGTTGCTATTATAACTTTTTTTAAATCAAAACTTTTAATTCTGATTCTGTTTGTACTCAGCAGCAGAAATTTATGAGACAATTTATTTTTGTCTCATGAATATCAGAAAATAGAACACAGCAGAGAAGAGAAAAGCTAACACCAGCATATATCCTGGTTCGGTTGCCTTGTGCTATGCAACCTACGTCCAGTCTCCTCCACAACAATGGAGAAATTTCCACTATAATTAAAAGTATTACATACACCAATTTCATATTCAAGTTCTAACCTAACTTGCCATTGGCTATGCTAGCACCTAACTATTCACTCTTAGTGCTAACCCAACTAAGAAAGGGATACCTAATAGATATAAGATACAAGACACTTAACCAATCCTAAAGAAATCAGAAAATAACTCTAGACTTTTCTCTCAAGTGTATCACTCAACCTTTTTCCACTCATGGCTTTTACTTAAGCTTTTTCACAATGCCTTTTCTCCAGGAAATTAGAGAAAGATAAACATAGAAAAGCACATTACAATCAGTAAAACATGAAGGAGATTGACTTCATCAACAGCCTTTATACTATGCAAAAACCAGATTAGCAAGCCTCTGATTCAGTTCTTCATACTGGCGGAATGCACCTTTGATTAGGTTACACTGTCCAGTTAGTTGAACCTTTTCAAAAAACACTTCTCAGAACAAAATATCAATACTCTGGTTATCTCTCCTTGGTTTCTGAATGAACAGCAAACCTCTTTTATCTCCTTGCATGTTGCTTGATTCTTCTTCTAAGGTCAACACCTTGAGCCTTGAGCTTCATCAACCCACATATTCACTTTTTCTCATTAAACCTTAGAGTAGAAACTTTGCTTCTGACTCCTTCATCTTGGCCGAAAGCCATAAAGCAGCAACCACAATAGTCTTCTAGTGGTCAACTTAATCTGAACCCTTGAAAAATAACTTGGTCTCCAAGACAAGTTTGGGGCCGTGGATACACAGCAGAGAAGAACGGAAAGCAACTTTCCTTTCTATCCCATTTCGGACTGAGCAGAGAGTTGGGAAGAAGAGAAGAAACTGAGTTGCATGTATGAGGAAATGATTTACCTTTGATCTTTTCTTAAACTTAATTTGGGTTGAACTTGTTGATTTGACATTCTGTCTTTCAAGCTTAAACCTTCTCTCTCTTACTTCTTTGGTTACTAGCTTAGAGAAGAAGCTCTTTCTTTCTTTCTTACTTTTATGAGTTTCTGACCAACTCTTTAGAAATGAACGTTGCTTTTGGTAAGGCAAAAGAGAAAAATTTGCTTGTTGAAATAAAATCGGGCTTTGGATCAGGTAGTGATATGCTTAGCCCGTTCTGATTTCTTCAGCTTTTAATTCCTTGGGCTTTGTTTATTTTATTGACCCATCACTTCTTATTTTATTTTCCATTCCATTTGGGCTGCTTAAATTTAATTATGGCCTGCAACATATAGTAAATAATTAGCAACATATATTTATTAATTAATCAACACTAATTATTTATTTTGCCAAAAATAATGTTTGTCATCACTAATTAATTTAGTTAATTTCTTAACTCAATGGTTCCAAATATTTTATTTCGTATTAAAATCATTCTTTTAACTTTTTATAGACAAAAATATCCTCCACCACCACCAGCACCTTTACCACCACCAGCAGCACCCTTACTCCCACCAAATACTAATAATCAAATTCAAGAATACCAACAATAACACATTATTTAAATTCAGAAACAACAACATTAAATTCAATAACAAAATCAACACACAACAAAAGCAGAAGAAAAAATAGAAACAAAAACAGAAGCAGACACATAAGCTCAAGCAGAAGAAGCAGAAGTAGAAAGCAGAAGTCGAAGCAAGAAGATGCAGAAAGCAAAGGTCGAAATAAGAAGAAGAAGCCGAAGTAAAAACGGAGAGGTGCAGCGGCGAGATCAATAGCAATGGCGGTAGTGGCAGAGTGCAACGACGAGCTCTCTCCCTGGCTCGCGTCTCCTCTTTCCCTCGCGAGCTCTGATTCCCAAGGACAACGGCGACGGCGGCTCCAAGTTTCGCCGGTGCCGTCCCCCCTTCCCCCTCTTCCTTTCTCCTTCTCCTTTTCCTCCCTCCTTCGCGTCCTTTCCCATTTCTCCCCCCTCTTGTTCTTTTCTTTTTTTTTTTAAATTTTATAATTTTTTATTAAAATAAGGGTAGGGGTAATTATTAGTAATAAAATTAAAAGTTTATTAAAAAGAACGATTTTGATACGAAGCAAAACGTTTCGGATAATTCTAAATAAAAAATTACGTTAGGGACAATTTTGATTCTAACCCTAAATGTTAGAAACCAAAATAATACTTACCCGTTATATTTGTAAACAAAATATATTATTTTATTTATAAATAACTTTTTTACATATCAAATGACACGTGATGTATTAGGTGTCACTAGTCAACTAATCATTTTGTGACATGTGGTATTAACTTACTACGTTATTATGTCGAACGACATTAAATGTGACACATCATTATCTAACTAACGAAAAAATTAATTTGACTTACAATTTATTTTTTAAAGACTAATATAATTAAAAAAATTATTTAAAAACTAATTTAAAAAATATGTAATTTTTAAAGACAAATTTGATTAACCCATCAAAATAATATTTATTATAAAAGACGTAGGCATACGGAAAATGATTTTTGGAGATAATCATGGCATACCATACTTCATGTGCATGAATGCGTTGCTTGTGATTCCTTAACTATTGAAAGTGACCGGTGGAAATAAATATTCGAATTTTATTTTATTTTTCGCCATCTGTTCGATCCTTTGGCACTCAAAACACACAGGTAGGTATGAATATTAGGCTTTTGTCAAAATAATTACTTTGTTTTTTTGTCGCCCCTTAAGTTTGTTTCACATATTCACACGAAAGTCGAAACAATAATTTGATTCCACGCCTAATGAAACTTTTCTTCTTGGTATTGAAAAATAATTACTGTTTTAAATATGGTTCATTCTACAAATTTAGAAAAAAAAAGTATACGGAGTCAATAGAATATTGTATAATGTATACAATAAAAATTTAGAAATATTCAATTCAGTAGGATATCAGATGTTTATTATTCTTGGTATTCGAATGGTTATTTTGGATACTATGCGTATATTGTGTTTGATAAATTAATAATATTTTATTATGAATGTTCATTTTTTAACTCATATTGAATCAAATAAATAGTCTATTGTACATATTCTACAGATATTCCATTGACTCCCTGGTAGGATTTAGAAAGAAATCATTTCAAAACCAAATCTTGCATGCATGCAAGCAGCTGATTCAAGACATCTTCAATCATTCTTAGTGCACAAGCTAAGAAATCCACCGTGTCTGAAGTCTAATAAAAGAAATTAAACCCTTGTGAAAGCCAGAAATTAATTCCAGAACTAAGATTTCTCTTGCATGCATGAGATTCTTTCAATGATGGACCTTCCATAACATAATTTCTCACTTGCTATTGCAACATATGTTATCAGTTCCAACATCCAAGTGATAATATGTTGAACATGGAATATTATTGCTGGATATATATCTGTTCAATTCCTTGAAAAATACATAGTTAATTTTGTTTTACATATAAAATTTAGAACACCAACGAATCTTATGAATGAAATGAATTAATTTTGTACATATATGAAAGATAGTCTTAGTGATTAAAATACCCTAGTGTTTTTTATTTTTTATTGATAAAAAAGTTTATATTATCTTTTGTAATTACAAAACTAATAATTTCGTTCATTCAATGAATAAACTTAGATCATCTTTCTAAATTTTCTTAGATTAAAATAATAATTTATATAGTAGCTGATGCATTGATGGATATATAATAATAATTTATATGTTAATTTATTCTTTTGACATAGAAATATCACATATTCATAAAAATGTGAATACAAAATTTATTTAAACTACAGTTTATAGTCTTTCAAAACCAGGTATTATCAGCCTATAATTATGCCTAAAATAAACAAAATAGTTTACATTAGTCTTTGCTAACTAGAGATGAAAAATAGTATTGGACAAATTAAACTAAAATAGGATCAACCTATAGTTAAGCTCACAATATGGTTATTAATCTTTATGACTCACATTCCTTTTCTTAAATACTCTTGAGAAAAAAAATTCCTTATTTTGATTTTAAAAAAGAACCAACAAATTTAAACACACATTTGTAAGAATAAAAAATATTTAATCTAATAATTAATGTAATCTAATGTACTATTTAATAAAGAGGTAAATACCAAATCGGTACCCGAAAAATTTTGACGCTGATAAAATGATACTTGACTTTTGTTATTAAAATAATCTCTAAAAGATTTTAAAATTTGACAAGTGTATCCCCGAGTCCGCCGGAGCAAATCTCTGACAAGCACAATGTTAACGTAGCTACTGTGTTTTGGTGACCTGACAAATCACCCCCAAAGCCCCCTCTCAACGCACACTCCCTCCCCTTCCCTCTTCCTCCCCGTCGCAACCTCCATTCTCAACGCATACTTCTCCCGCAGTACAGTCCCTACTCCATCACAACCCCCCTCCCGAACGTACACTCCCCCCTTCTTCCTTCAACACCACCATTCGCAGCAACAACCTTAACATCAATAACAACAACAATCTCCACCACTTTTCCTTCCTAATGCACACTACCCCTCTCTCCCTCAACTCTACCACTCGCAGCAACAACAATCTCAACATCGACAACAACAGCAATCTCCACTACTCTCTCTTTTCCAACAAACATTCTCCTTTCCCTTCTTCAACACCACCACTCACAGCAACAATAATCTCAAATCAATAGAATTGTCCCAAATCATGAATTGTCCCAAATTTTTAGATTAGTTTATAATTCAAAAAGATTAATAACAATAAAACTCAGAGAAAACAAACAAATTCATATACAATAACCAAAATAAAATAAAATAAAGTTTAATAGAGACACCACCGAAGCAAGAAGCAGATTTAGATAAGGTTAGAAGAAGAACACTAGAAATAGAGGAGGTACGACACGACGGAGCCAAAATGGAACACAGATAGAAGAGGCAGGACAGCGACTGGGGCGAGTAGCTGACAAACCCCATTTGTAGGGTTTATCTTGTATTGATTTTTGGGGATTTTATCACCTTTCACCCACATTTATTCAATGAAATAGCATGGTTTTGTATATTCTCCTTTAATTGTGCTTAAGAGTGAAAACATACTTTTTAGGTCTTAAAATAGCCAAATGTAATTTACCTTGATTCCATTAGATGCCTTGATATGTTTGTTAAGTGATTTCAGATTTAGGAGGCAAAGATTGGATCAAGGGAATGAAGAAAAAGCATGTAAAGTTGGAGAACTCATGAAGAAATGAAAGAACCGGAAAGCTGTCAAGCCGACCTCTTCGCACTTAATTGACCATAACTTGAGCTACAGAGGTCCAAATGATGCGGTTCCAGTTGGGTTGGAAAGCTAACATCCGGGGCTTCGAAATGATATAAATTTTGCCATATGTTGCTTCGCGTTCAGGGGCGCGCACGCGCACTTTGCGCGCGCGCGCCGATTCTGTCCATGGCCACTTTAATGAAATCGTCCCCAGCGGTTTTAGGAGCCTTGTGGGCCCAATCCAACTCATTTCTGATGCTATTTAAGTCAAGTATTGAAGGGGAATCAAGATACTTTAGATACTTTTGATCATTAGCTTAGTTTTAGGAGTTAGAGTTAGTTTTAGAGAGAGAAGCTCTCACTTCTCTCTAGGATTAGGAATTAGGGTTAGATTAGGATCTCATAATTCTAGGTTTAATTCAAGTCTCCTTCTACTTCTACCTTCAAGTGGTGATTGCTACACTTTGGTTCTTCTTTCTATCCCTATCCTCTTGTTGTAATTTCTCTTATTTTGTTTCTAGGTTTTGTAATTGAGATATTTTTGTTCTTTTGTTTTCCTTTAATAATGCAATTTGAGATAATTCATGTGATTGTGATGTTGTTGATTGTTGTTTTGTTAATTCTTTGCAATTGTTAGTTGTTGATTCCTTTTATTCTTACAAATAAAAATACTTTCTTTCATTACCCTCCAAGTGTTTGATGAAATGCTTGAGAGGATGTTAGAGTAGGATTTTATGCTCTTGGCTTGAGAAGGTAACTTAGGATTTCTTGAGTCACTAGTATCCAATTGATTGCTAGTTGATAGCCATTAACTCTAGCCTTCATTAATCCAATTAGTGGAAAGCTAGGACTTATGGACTAGGATTGATATAACTCACTTGACTTTCCTTTGTTAATTGATTTAAGGATGACTAAGTGGGATTAATCCTTGCAACTACCATACTTGTGGCTAGTGATAATGATGAAGACCCTTGACAACCAAATCTTGCCAAGACCATTTTGTTAATAAAGTTTTCTTACCATTTACTATTCATGTTTCTCCTCTAAAACCCCAAATATAACTCACAACCAATAACAAAACACTTTATTGTAAATCCTAGGGAGAACGACCCGATGTTTAAATACTTCGGTTTATAGATTTTAGGGGTTTGTACTTGTGACAAACAAACTTTTGTATGAGAGGATTATTGTTGGTTTAGAGACTATACTTCGACGAGATTTCATTTGTAAAATTCTAAACCGTCAAAAATCCAATCGTCAGTAGCAAGCAGATATAAGCAGTAACTACTGGTGAGCAGCAAGCAGAGGTGACGGAGACGAGGCTGACGAAGGAGACAAACGATGTTGGCAAATGTAGTAGATCTGACGACGAGATGATGACAGTGCAGTGCCGATGACCTAGTTCTGTAAGACTGAGAAGGTTGAACTCCACCGCCGTTTTGGGGGACAGTGAGTTGAGAGTGTGACAGTGCGTTAGAAATAGGGATTAGGGTTCAAAAAGGTAAGGAAAGGGGGTTAAAATTCAAAAGGTGAGATTTTGGATTGGGGAAGGAGGATTAGGGTTAGGGAGTGGGAGGGAGGGATTAGGGTTGGGGAGGGGAGGGAGGAGAGTGCATTCAAGAAGAAGAAAAGAGGATATGCGTTAGGGAGGGGGAAAGGGGAGGGGAGGGGGAAGGGGGAGTGCATTTGGGGAAGGGGAAGTGTGTTGGAGGGGAAGGATTAGAGTTGGGGAGAGTTTTTGTCATGTCATCAAAACGTGGTGGCCATGTCAGTATTGTACTTATCGGAGATGTACTCCGGCGAACTCGTGGGTACGCTTGTCAAATTTTAAAATTTTTTAAGGATTATTTTATCAATAACAAAAGTCAGGTACTATTTTATTAGCATCAGAATCTTTTGGATACCAATTTGATATTTATCTCTTTAATAAAAATTTTTTTGTGTATATATAAGGGTAGCAGACTAGCAGTGAGTTGAGATAAGCCAAATTTAACTCACAAAAACTAAATTCAATGCATGAATAATTGAGTGTAAGAGTAAAACTCATAAGTTAGTTTAAACAGTATGAACATAATTTATATAAATTATAATTTAAATAAGAAATGAGTAAAGTATTAAATTAGTTTCTTACGTGACGTAGTCTTGTTTTGGTCCTTAAGAATTAAAGTGTTATATTTAAATTCAAAAAAATTTTATTTAGTTTCATTGTAGTTCCACTGTGAGATCAAAGTTAAAAAATTAATAACAAAATGTCGTACAGCACAGCAGTATAAAAATAAAGTCGATAATCTAGAAAACAAGTATAAGTTCCAGAAGTACAAAATCAATTGTAAATGTATTAATACATTTATTTATCATTCTCTTTAGTTTTATAGAAAATATTTCATTTAAATTGTAAAAAGAATGATAAATAAATATGTTGATGCATCTACGGGTGATTTTGTATTTCTGGAGTTTGTACTTATTCTTTAAATTATCCACCCTTATTTTTGGAGTTAATTATTTAATTTTAAACTCACGATAAGACTATATTAAAGTTAAATAATTTTTTTTGGATTCAAATAAAATACTTTAAACCTTAAAGAACAAAATAGGATTATGCCCAAATATAGAAGACTAATTTATTGCTTTGCCCTAACAAAATTTATCAATCTACTCTCCTGTATCATTGACTTCAATTCATACCTTCTATCGTAATTATATATACCATTATATGAGTAAGTATTAATATGTTTATTAATCTAAATTTTTTTTGTTAAATATATAGAATAACAACAAATTTTTAGTTCAAAGTAAAAGATAAAATAATTCTGCTGGACTATTTTTTATTTTATTTTTAATTATGTAAAAATATAAAAAATATTAAAAAATCATCAAAATTTCTTATTTTTTATTATTAATTAGTTAATATTAAAAAATATAAATTAAAATATATTATTAAATTATTAAACTAAAATAATTAAATTAATAACTAAAAAAAATAAAAAAATATTTCTCAAAAAATATTTATAATAAAATTGAGGTAATTATTATAATATTTAAAAGTACTTTTGTAATTTATTAAAAGTATAAAAATTAATTATTATTAAATATTTAAAATTTATTAAAAAAATAAGATAGACGAAAATTAGACACTAAATTATAAAGAGGGAGCTAAAGTTAATAACGGCTTGTAAGTTGTAGCACAAGTGATGCAGCAAGAAGTGCGAGAGGATGGTCCCACGTCCCAGCACCCTCCGAGTCTCAATCACATGGACTTGTGCGGACCGAAATCGAAATCCGAATAAAAAGAATAAAATAAAAGGAAAAAAGAAAAATAACTTTAACCGCTTAAAGAGCTCAACGCCCGCAATCACAGTTCAGTGTTCCTCTCTCTCTTCCATTTCCAGACTTCTCTCCTCGAATATTCGCTCCTTCTTCTTCGTCTTCTTCAATAATACAGCATCTGCTTCTGCTTCTGCTTCTTCATCAAGTAGGAGTAGTAGCAGCGAGAAAAAGAGATGGCGGGGAATGATTGGTTAAACAGTTACCTAGAGGCCATACTGGACGTTGGCCCCGGTCTCGAAGATGCCAAGTCCTCCCTCCTCCTCCGTGAGAGAGGCAGGTTTAGTCCAACTCGCTACTTCGTTGAGGAGGTTATCGGCTTCGACGAGACCGATCTCTACCGCTCCTGGGTTCGGGTATGCTATTCTCTCCTATCATCGATCCATTATTCCATTCCATTCGATTCAATTCATTGTGTTTCTACCTTCGCTTCTAGGCTTCTTCTACCAGGAGCCCTCAGGAGCGCAACACCAGATTGGAGAACATGTGCTGGAGGATTTGGAACCTTGCTCGCCAGAAGAAGCAGGTTCGATTCGCTTCTATTCTATTCTCTTCAATTATACTCAATTCTGTTATTCTCTTTGATTGACTGCTTTGATTCGGTTCAGCTGGAGAGTGAGACTGCGCAGAGAGTCAACAAGCGCCGCCTCGAGCGCGAGAGAGGCCGCAGGGAAGCCACTGCTGATATGTCTGAGGACTTGTCTGAAGGCGAGAAGGGAGATCCGGTCAGCGACATCTCCACTCACGGCGGCGAATCCAACAAGGCTAGGTTGCCTAGGATCAGCTCCGCCGATGCCATGGAGGCCTGGGCCAACTCTCAGAAGGGAAAGAAGCTCTACATTGTACTCATAAGGTAGGCCTCGCTTTTATGCTTTCTTTTTACGAGTTTCTTCTTGAGTTTGTATTGAATAAGATACCTCCGTCAAATCAAATAGCGTGGTGTAACTCATTTGATTCAGAGATTCGGGGTGGATGGATTTAAACGAATAAAGAACTGAAACATTCTATGGTTATCATTTGATTTTAACAACCAGTACAAATGCAATGCAGCATTCACGGGTTGATTCGAGGAGAGAATATGGAGTTGGGACGTGATTCTGATACCGGTGGTCAAGTAATGCTTTTAGAATCTGCTCTGTTTTGATTGCTACTTGTATTGTTCTGCACTCTCTAAATGTTAGTATTTACCCTTTGATGTGCGAAACTTGAATTCTACCTTCTTTGTTTTGGTCTATCTCTGCTGAGCAGGTTAAATATGTCGTGGAACTAGCAAGGGCGTTGGGATCGATGCCAGGAGTTTACCGGGTTGATTTACTGACTAGACAAGTATCTGCACCCGATGTGGATAGCAGTTATGGGGAGCCAACGGAAATGTTGTCACCGAGAAACAACGATGATTTAGAAGATGAGATGGGAGAGAGCAGTGGTTCTTATATCATTCGTATTCCCTTTGGTCCAAGAGATAAATACATTCCAAAAGAAAATCTCTGGCCTTACATTCCGGAATTTGTTGATGGAGCACTTAACCACATTATACAGATGTCCAAATCTCTTGGGGAGCAAATTGGTAGTGGCCATGCTGTCTGGCCGGTTGCTATCCATGGGCATTATGCAGATGCTGGTGACTCTACTGCTCTTCTATCTGGTGCGTTAAATGTTCCAATGCTTTTTACCGGCCACTCGCTCGGTCGAGATAAGTTGGAACAGCTTTTAAAACAAGGCCGACTATCAAGGGATGAAATAAACTCAACTTACAAGATTATGCGTAGGATAGAAGCTGAAGAATTATCCCTTGATTCTTCTGAAATAGTCATAACAAGCACCAGGCAGGAAATAGAAGAGCAATGGCGCTTGTATGATGGTTTTGATCCGGTACTGGAGCGTAAACTACGAGCTAGGATCCGACGTAATGTGAGCTGTTATGGAAGATTCATGCCTCGCATGGCGGTAAGTACTAGATCACAGTTAAACGTTCCAGCAACAACTAGATGAACTTTTTTGTAGTCTAAATCAGGCTGTCTTGATTTTGAGTTATAGATTTCTCGTGGCTAGAGTTATATTTTCAAGTTTATATACCTTTTATGTATATTGTAAATTCATTTTTTACTCTTTTTTTTTAAGTCAAACAAGTAATGTTTCCAAACCCCCGCCCCACTCTCCCCAAAAAAAACATAATGAATTGATGAAAGGAATACATTCTTATACCAGTAGAATTTATAAGTTTTCCAGGAAAAGAATAGCTTTATTAGTTTATTTGGTGTATATGAAGACGACTTTGGACACGCGGAGTATATTACTTTCTTGTGAATGCATTGGGTGAGAAAGACTAGACATAACCTGTAGTTTGCTAGTACTTCTTGATAGCAGTAGGCATCCTGTTCCAATGCATGATTCTTTAAGTATTATTTTGTTGCTAATGCTATATCATGTAAAGTTGAATGTTATAATCTCCTTGCATCTTGCAGATTATTCCACCTGGTATGGAGTTCCATCATATTGCTCCCCAAGATGGTGATTTAGATGGTGAACTAGAAGGGAATTTGGACCATCCTGCTCCCCAAGATCCACCTATTTGGTCTGAGGTTCGAAATATGCTTTCTGCATTTCTTTTAGTGTTTCCTGGTATAATCAGCCATTTCTGTACTTCTGTTTTATAATTTATTAGATGTGACTTGTCTAACCAGTTCTAATTTTTAAAACCAATGTAATTAATAAATGTGTAACATTTTTTATTACCAGATAATGCGTTTCTTTACCAACCCTCGCAAACCAATGATACTTGCCCTGGCTAGACCAGATCCTAAAAAGAACATCACAACTTTGGTGAAAGCATTTGGAGAATGTCGCCCTCTTCGCGAGCTTGCTAATCTTGTATGAAACTCTTGACTATCATTTTGTTCTTTGCTTTTTGACTAAGCTATCTTGTATCGATTGTCTGACCAGTTGTCTACCACTCCTTTGGGATTTTCAGACATTAATTATGGGTAACCGAGAGGGAATTGATGAAATGTCAAGCACAAATGCATCTGTTCTTCTTTCAGTTCTAAAGTTGATTGACAAGTATGATCTATATGGGCAAGTTGCATATCCTAAGCACCACAAACAATATGAAGTTCCTGACATATATCGTCTAGCAGCAAAGACAAAGGTAAATATATCTGGGTCCAGTAAACAATATAACAATTATGTGTGACAAGCTTTAAAGAGGATTAGAAAATTAATATAACAGTCTTGTAATATCTTTTGCATGCTTAAATATATAACTCCCTCCCCTTTTTAGCTTCCCTAGTTTTTAGTGTACTGCACAGTGTCTTATGTGAGTGTATCCACTTGTATATATTTCTGATGATTTGATAGTCTAGTGTGATTATATCCTCTTGTAAATACCTATCGTGAAATAATAGTCTTGCCTGAGTTACACTGGTTTAAATAAAATCTACATGACTTTATTCTCATTCCCTGCAAACTATCTTGTCATTTACATTTCATTCAGATCCAATATTTATGCAGGGTGTTTTCATTAATCCAGCTTTCATCGAGCCATTTGGTCTTACCTTAATTGAGGTGATATTCCGAATCTTAAATAATTTATCTTTGTTTAATTTATTTTCACACATAAAAATCAATTTACATATTTGTTGAGCAGGCAGCTGCTTATGGTTTGCCAATTGTTGCAACTAAAAATGGAGGTCCTGTTGATATTCATCGGGTATGCCCTCTGATTGGTGGTTATGTGTTTTGATTTGAGATGCTTCCCTTGGAAACTTCCATGACTGATTCTTAATGTTATACAGGTACTTGACAATGGTTTGCTTGTAGATCCTCATGATCAGCAGTCTATTGCAGATGCTCTTTTGAAGCTTGTCAGCAACAAGCAACTTTGGGCAAAATGTAGACACAATGGATTGAAGAATATTCATTTATTTTCGTGGCCAGAGCATTGCAAGAACTACTTGTCTAAAATAGCCACTTGCAAACCAAGACATCCACAGTGGCTGCGAAGTGAGGATGGAGGAGAAAGTTCGGAATCCGAGTCACCTGGTGATTCCCTGAGAGATATACAGGATTTATCTCTAAATCTGAAGTTTTCATTGGATGGAGAGAAGAGTGGTGGTAGTGGAAATGATAGTTCTTTAGATCCTGATGGAAATGCTGCTGATAGAAATACAAGGTTGGAGAATGCTGTTTTGTCATGGTCAAAGGGTATATCTAGGGACGTACGCAAGGGTGGGGCTACAGAAAGATCAGATCAAAATACAAATGCTGGTAAATTTCCACCATTGAGGAGAAGGAAGCATCTCTTTGTCATTGCTGTGGATTGTGATAATGCTTCAGATCTTCTTGAAACCACTAAAACAATATTTGAGGCTGCCAAAAAGGAGAAAGCTGAAGGCTCTGTTGGGTTCATACTGTCAACATCCTCAACCATGTCAGAGATACAATCATTTCTGGTATCGGGTGGCTTGAGCCCCAGTGATTTTGATGCTTATATTTGTAACAGTGGCAGTGATCTCTACTATCCATCACTCAATCCTGAGGACCGCCCATTTGTGGGTGACTTGTACTACCACTCTCATATTGAATACCGATGGGGAGGAGAAGGGTTGAGGAAGACTTTAGTGCGTTGGGCAGCTTCAATAATTGAAAAGAAGGGGGAGAATGATGAACAAATTGTTAGTCCATCGGAACAGCTTTCTACTGACTACTGTTATGCTTTCAAAGTGCAAAAGCCAGGGAAGGTAATTGTTTATTCAATTGTTCTGGTTAATGATTTGTATGAAAGGCATCTTGTTCAGTTTTGTCTCTTCTATGTTCACTTTAATTTGAGTATATTGTCTTATCCTATTTTGTTTTTGCAGGCTCCCCCAGTGAAGGAGCTTCGTAAGTTGTTGAGAATCCAAGCCCTCCGTTGTCATCCTATATATTGCCAGAATGGGACAAGACTGAATGTTATACCAGTATTAGCATCTCGTTCCCAAGCCCTTAGGTATTGTTTAATTATCCTTCCAAAGGTTCCATCTCGCCAATAGTTGGTGTTGCTGTATACATTGGTCTTCTCTGCATTTCCTTCTGGCATTCTTGGATGAAATTGTTCAATATCTTTGCAAATATGCCAGGGCGGAAGGATTGTTTGTGCTCATGCATATCTGGGAACTATTTTAAAGTCGTTTCGTATGTTAGTTTTTTTATGACCTGAGTCTTGACAATATCATTTCTTAAAAAAGTTTAATTTGTGACAGCTGATAACTTTATGTGATTCTCCTTTAGATACCTTTATGTTCGATGGGGTTTCGAACTGTCAAAGATGGTGGTATTTGTTGGAGAATGCGGTGACACCGATTACGAAGGACTGGTTGGCGGCGTACACAAAAGTGTAATATTGAAAGGGGTGGGCAGTAGTGCAATGAGTCAAGTCCACAACAATAGAAACTATCCTCTTTCAGATGTCATGCCACTGGACAGCCCCAACATTGTTGAGGCCGCCACCGGAAGTAGCAGCGCTGATATCCAGGCTTTGTTAGAGAAAGCAGGTTATCTCGCAGCATGAATAGTTTCATCTGCGCCTGGTTATGCCTTTCCTGATCCACAATGTTCATAAAGTTTCCTTGATACTCCCTTATATGTAACTACCATACTCATTCTCTTCATCAAACAACAATGCCCCCATGAAGCATATTTCCTCTTGTTCCACTTATGCTGCTTGTTGGTTTTGTACCTACACACCACATCACATCACATTTTTAATAAAGGGTTGTTCGCATTGCAATTTATATGCCTACTTTTATTCAGGCTTTTTGTCGTGTTTACACTATGATTGGAAGCTAACAATTAGTTAATCTCATCACACTTGTTTCCTTTAACATTTTTTCACTGATATATTTGATTTAATGGTTGAGATTTGCTGCTGTAAAAAATAACTGCAAAATCATCGTATTTATTTTCCCGTTTATATTTATCAGTTATAAGCGAAGAACAGGAGAGTGAAAATGAAGAACCGAGGATAGAGAATGATCCAAAACCAAGAGTATACAATGGATAAGGACTTGAGGTTCAGGTGAGCGATGATGATTGTGCTACTTCCAGAGCTTTATAAACCGCAAAGATACCGGATAGTTTGTCGTGGAGCACGGCACTTGCCCTGATGCCAATTTCTTTTTTTTTTTACATTATCCATTTTGTCTTGTTCTTGTATTCTTGGTTTACAAATCCCAACGTAATGAGTGATCCATGACATTTCCTTTGATGTCCTCGGAGGACCAGTAAGATGACTGATGCTGATGCACCATGAAAGGGTCAAAACACGTCCCATAGTACACCGTACAGAGCCTCACCTGTAGGACACCCATGAATCCCCTACATGAATCATGCCATCATGGGCTCAGAATCAGATCATCATCCTCACTTGTGGGGCTGACTTCTATTCCAACTAGCAACTACCAATAAATACAACTGCGGTAAAAATAATTATGCTTAAGGTAAACCGAAAAAAAAATATGCTTAAATAAATTTTCATGGGTCTGATAGTAAATAAATATTTTATATTGTGTTATTTATTTTGTTTTACGTTATGAATGTGAGTCAATTTGAAATTAGTTTCTATTTTATATTTAAATTTAAAAATAATAACAGGCTTATAAGATGGATGTAAAAAATAATTAATTAATTAAAATAAAAAAGAAATTAAATATAATAAATAAAAAATTAAAATTTATTTAAAGAATGCAATTAAGAAGTGTTTAAAGATGACGCGAATTTAAACCGAATGCTTTTGAAAATATTTGGACCTAAACCACTTTTTCTTTTAATCTGTGCAGGTTAAAACCAAAATCAATAATATTTTTATGGATTAAAAAATTGTTTAAGACAAGTAGCTAGTGGTTTTAAGCATATTTAATTTGAGATTTGACTTTTCCAAATGCAGATAATAATAATAATAATAATAATAATAATAATAATAATAATGTGTGATATTTTTATTTTGGGTCTTTAATAATTCAACTGTGTTTAGGGGCTAGGGCTTACTACAAATTTTACTTTTCTGGTCTGTAGTTAACTAGTTATCTATCACATATGTTTTTGGTTTTTTTTTGGCTACGCATTTCAGTCCAGATTAGTATTGTCCATTAGTCAATAGCCCAACAGTTGTCGCACACCAAGAATATAATTACTGGATGACAAAAACCAGTGTATACTTACTACAAAATTTGCCTCTTGGGCCGTGAACAATTACTTTTTTTTTTTAATTTTATCTCTCGTTCACGGTTATATACTTATATTCCATGAATGAAAATAGATTTTGCTTTAAACTATGAGTTGTGCTACATGCGTGTTCATGTCAGCTACTAATTTCAGCCACCGTATTTAAATATGTACATAAATACAAAAATTTAAAAAATTAAAAACAAAGCACACTCTCACTCTTTACACGCGCTAAAACCTACCTACCTTTTTCTCCTTCTTTCACTCTCGCTCTCAGGCGCGATTCTCCTTTCTCATTCTCACTCTCAAGCATGATTGTCCTTCTCTCTCTCTCCGGCGTGGTTACAATTCTCCTTCCTCTCTTTTTCAGGTGCGATGTTCTTTGTCTTTGTCGTTGACTTGCTGCTCCCCGTCGCTGCAAGCCACAGGTTCCGCCTCTTTGGTTCGTCACTTAGTTCAGGATTTTAGTGTTTCTCTATTTTAAATCAGAAAAAACTCAAAAATGCTCAAATAGTACAAACAAAAGGAATAATGTCAAAAGACATTGAAACAATAATTTGAGTTCTAATGATACAAGTGACAAGGATGATAATGATTTTTGTGACAAAAAATCAAACATTGATTTAAAAGTGCATCAGCTACTGATACAAGTCCTTGAGCTGATGTTGTAGCAACTGATTGAAAACTTTTCTTATTGCAAGCAAGCTGATTAATGTGTTTTAACATATTTTACTTTTTTCTCTTTATGTTTTTTTATAATTTGGTTGTTGCATGAGTTTAATTTTTTATTTGGATTCTTGAATTTGATTATGTAATATTCTATTTGGTTCATTGTTTCTGGCTACAATCTATTTGGTAAAATGTCAATGTGTTATGGTTTCAATTTTAAAGTACTTTTTCCTTGATAAATTGTGGAAGCATCATTAACTAAGTTTTATTTTTGGTATTAGATATTTTTTTTTGTCAATAATTGCTTGTTTTTGTGAACCTAAAATCATTTGACAAATTTAAATGTTCAACTATTGCTGCTTGTGTTGAACATCTATATTTAATTTGTGAGTTACTTTTTTTTGGATTTGTCATGTTAAAATTTTTTTCATAATCAGATTTTACTCTATAATTTAGACCGTGTTTAAATATAGTTTAGTTATAACATTGAATTTTAATTTCTATTATTGAGTTTAATTATTACTATGAGTTTGTTTGATTAGAACCGAATTTTATATTATGATTTAAAACGTGTTTGATAATAATCTAAATATGGTATATGAGTCAACGTAATTATGGCAAATGTTTCTTTTACTCTTGTGAGCGAGGTTGAGGCCTCCACTTTGCTCGTCTTCAATTTGTGGTGGGGAGCTAATTAAGGCTTAGAAGGAAAAAAGAAAAAGGATTTTTTTTTCTACCACAGATGACTTCTACAAAGACGTTGACTCAAAGTAGCAACAATAAAAACTTCCAAACATAAATACACATAAGAAGACATCTTATTTAGAGCATTGTATATTATGAAAAGTTCAACATCACACCATTAGAGAGCTTAGGTGTTTATTGGGAGTTTTCATCATTATTTATACTTTATTCTTTTACCATATTCTTTTCTCCTATACCTAGGAAAGAGAATTGTACAAAATTGACTTTGTGTTACACATGTTGCCCTATCTCCAATTATCCTCTGTGTATCCAAGGATTTGTAGAGATTTGTAGGTTTATAGCTACTTTTGTGATGTATTAATCATTTGAATGGTTAGTTTTGTTATGATATTTAATTTTTTTTGTGGCAATTTCAATGTAACAAGATTTTGTACTATAATTTAGAGCATGTTTGATTATAATCTGATTATAGTATTAAATTTTGATTTCGATTATTGAGTTTGATTATTATCATAAGCGTGTTTGATTATAATTAGATTTTGTATTATGATTTACAACGTGTTTGATTATATTCTAATTATAGCATGAGTTTGAACTTTAGTTTGAATGTTAAGTTTGATTATTATCTTGAGCGCGTTTGATTATAACTAAATTTTGTAATATAATTTTAAAGTGTGCTTGATTATATTCTAATTATAGCGTGAGTTTGAACTTTGATTTAGACGACTCTTAAGTTTGGTTATTACTTTAAACACGTTTAGTTATAATCGGATTTTGTAATATAATTAAAAATGTGTTTGATTATAATATAATTAAAGCATGAGTTTGAACTTTGATTTGAATTCTTAAGTTTTATTATAATTGGATTATTGTTAAAATAAATAACGATTAAGACTCAGGACACATTTCCTCTTCAATACAAAAACTAAAAAAAATGTGACACATTTTATGGCTAAGATTAAGGACATATATTCACTCTTTAATGTTCAATGAATATATGTCAATAATCTGTTTATTTCAATAAAAGAGGCTATATATTTAAATAAATCTCCGTTTAGATAGACGAAAATCATAAATCTAATTACATGCATTATATCTGAGTGTTAGATTTTTTTTTTTCTTTATAGTGCTGTGTTTTAATTTAAATTTTTACTTATTTTGTATAATGTGATTTTTGTTGCTATAGACTAATTACCACACAAAATGATTCAATGAATTTGAGAAAGATGCTGAAATTGTGCATGAGCACCGATAATGAAACCTTGCCTAATGCAATTGATGTGTGGAGAGATTTGAGAGAATTTTATTCTCCTGTGATAAGTTCATAATTTCATACATTAAAAAAAAAAATCTACACCTTAAAACTAGAAATACGAACTGTGACGGAATATTTAATCAAGTTTGATGTGCTTTGAATCGAATTGAAAATATTTGATGAGAACAAGCGCGGTTGTGGCAAGAAGAAGATGGAGAAAGAAAAGGTGATGAGGTTCTTTATAGGTTTGGATGAAACGATTCCATATAACAAGATCACAAATAAGTCAACACAGTGAATGGGATGGACTCAGTGTTCTGTTCTGTGTTATTTTGTTTGGCGCGTGAAAAAGATGTTGGACAATTAATCTGTATTATATTTATATACGTATCAAAATATAAAAATACATAGCAGCTGATTTTGTGTTGCAAATAACATTTTTAAAAATATAAACACTTGTGACTAATTTTATAATTTTCATAAAATTTATATCTCATTATCTTAGTTTAGAAGTGATTAATTTCTCATTTTATCAACTTTTTCATTTTAGAATAAAATAAATAAATAAAAATTTCTTTGATTTGTATTTTTATTTTTTTTTAATTTTAGTATTTTATTGTCACGATTTTGAGAATACAAAAATAGAATTATGTATTTATTTTTATCTTCCGTTTCTACATTTTTCTTCGTAAATTCTAAAAATAAAAAAGTAAAACAACAAATCTTAAGATGATAAAATTTTAATTATAATAAATGCTTTAGAACTTACTTTATCTATAAAAATATTTCACTTTTATATTCTAAAAGCAAAACCTAAAAAAAATAACCACCTTATATACACACCAAAAATTAATAATCAAATTAGATATTTATATAAAATATATATTAAAAGATTAAAATACATTAAAAATTAAAATAATATATAAATACAGAATAATACATAATAGTAACTAAAAATTTTTAAACATATCAAAGACAAATAGAAGTTTTTAGGTTAAATTATTTCTGATAGTTTTTATAATTTTATTAAATTTATAATTAAATTTTTGCTGTTTAAAAATTTTTAGTTGGATTTCGCTACCGTTTTAAATTTTATAATTAACTTTTTGCTGTGTAAAAAAATTAAAATTCACATAATATTTTTTATCAAATTAAAAATATCCACACTTAAAGGTCAAATATCTAAATTCAAACATTTTTTCATTTTTAGAATATTTTATTAATTCTAATATTTTTTACACGATAATGACTTAATTATAAAATTTAAAACGGTGTGAAATCTCAATTAACAAATTTTAAACTATAAAGTCTTAACCATAAATTTAATAAAATTATAAAGATTGACAAACTAATTTAATCGTGTATTTACTATTTAGAACAAGGGCAATTTACCCATTTAAATAAAGGGACAACCAATATTACTAGATTACATATTATACAAAATAGATACCGAAATGCATTTTTTCCTAAACTATATAAACCGCGACAGAGGTATCGCGATTTACAATATGAACGTAATCCGCTACAGGAGTGTCACGGATTACGTTGGCTATGAACCATCACATAAACCGCTATAGGGGTGTTGCGGTTTATGTGTGTTTGTGATACGTGCATAAACCGCTACAGGGGTGTAGCGATTTATGCTTTGTAAAGTTTGCCTATAAATACCAAGCAAGATAAGGAGTGTGTTATTTGAAGAGAGTCATTTTCACACTTTCACAAATGGATAGAGAGGAAAGCTTGATGGTTCTAGTCCATTGTTCTGGTAAAATTAAAAAAAGTAACAGGCATGGTGTTAAGTTCACGGATAAAGAACCGCTGAGCATTTTTATCCGTTCAACTGATACTTTGTTGGATCTGAAGAGGAACATATTGCATAAGGCAGGGTTAGTTGGGGCCAAGTCAGTGAAAAAGGTGTTCTACAAGATTTCGATAGCGGTCGTGTCGAGTGGTGTGTAGTATGAAACATTTGTCATAGGGTCAGATGAAAACATGAGGGTGTTGTTTCATTGTCAGCAGAGTTTTTCGGAGGTGAGAATACACGAGTTGTTTGCCAAGTTGGAAGACCGAGTGGACAGTTACGGGGTTTCAGCGCCAAATCCCCAGTCGACGACGGTGGGGGGTGCTTCTACTTTGATGCCCGTCGTTGCACCCAACTGTCTCCTACCTGCAACTCCACCTGTTCTAGCACCGGCAGATAGGTCACCCAGTTTGATTATCGGTCTTCTTGGGAGTGGTGAGCCGGATCACTATGAGGACGCGATGCGGGACTATGATTCGGATGATGAGCCCGATCACATATCAGGGGATAGTGAGGACGAGACTCCAGTGCCCCCACCTACACCTCAGGAGCCATCCAGTTCTGGGTCCCACCAACAACCGCCGCATTTCTCGACGCTCAATCTGGAAGCAGTGAGCCAACAACCAGATGGAGGCAGACGGTTCGGCCACATGACGACGAACATATCCGAATGTGTTAACTCTGTACTAAAGGGGACACGGAATCTTCCGGTAACTGCACTTATGAAATCCACATATGGGAGATTAGCATAGCTTTTTTTCGTCCGAAGGTAGACAGCAGAGGCGCAGTTGGGATCAGGCCAACGGTTTTGCCAGTCCCTGGTCAAGGCGATAGAGCGCAACCTGAAAGATGCGAGGTGCTTCACGGTTACTCTGTTCGACAGATATCAGTCTGAGTATACCGTGGCTAAGACAACTCCTACCGGGAACTTCTCGCTCGGGACGTATCGGGTTTCCCTCAGAGATCGCACTTGTGACTGCGGGTACTTTCAAGCTCTACATTACCCTTGCTGACATGCAATTGCATGCTGTGCTCAGTCCCGGTTAGACTGGGCGACGTACGTCCATGAGGTTTATACCATGAGTAAGGTGTTCAGCGTATACCGGATGGGATTTTTGCTCCCTATTCCAGAGGGTCTCTGTCCACCATACGCCAGTCCTACTATCATCTCTGATCCTAACATGAGACGTGCCAAAGAAGGGCGACCAAGGTCAACAAGAATTCGTAACAGGATGGATGAGGCCGATACTGGTCGGCCGAAGCGATGTGGGCTATGCAGATAGAGAGGACACACTCACAGGACTTGTCCTCAGCGAGGATCCGGCCCCAGTGCCGAGGCATAATTGTCTTTAGGTCGTCAGGACTAAGTTGCATTTTTCTCTCCTTGTTTGTGTTCTTCTTTTGTTTTAGTCGTGTTTACTGTTAAGTGAAGTTGTATTTGTTTATCGATTCTCTATGTACTAATGATTCTCTCTGCGTTCAAATTTTATTGATAATTTTATGAGTACACAGGCTAATTTCAATTAAATCAAATCAGCAACCTATGTTGCGCTATACAGAAGTTAAACTTTTATTCAAAAACTTATTCTCCATAAAAAATGACCTGAGTACACACTAAAGCATAAATCGCTATACTCCTATAGCAGTTTATGCACGTATCACAAACACACATAAACCGCGACACCCTTATAGCGGATTACGTTCATATTGTAAACCGCGATACCCCTGTCGTGGTTTACATAGTTTAGGAAAAAAAAATGCATTTTAGTATCCAATTTGCATAATGTGTAATTTGGTAATATTGGTTGCCTGTTTATTTAAATAGGTAAATTATCCTTAGAACAATTAAATAATATATATAAAATTAATTAAAACGTGAAATGTGACGATGGAATTAATATGTGGAAATAGCTCATACCGAATTGATCAATGAAGAAATTAAAATATCGCTTTCAATTAAACCATGGAGTTTGGGTTATTACTTTACCTTAAATGGACCCATAAAAATGGATGAAGTGACAATAATGAACATGGTGAGTATGGACATATTAGGTGGTTGAGTGTGCAATCGTGAAACTTAAGCACGTTGTAATAAATAGAATAGTATTTTGAAGAGTAACCATGAGCCAACCCACCGCCATGCCTAGTTGTTTTAGTCAATACAAATTACAATTAGTGCACAGGTAGCTGCTCACTGCTCACCATCTCCCAACTAATTTCATTCCCCTACAAAATCGTATCACTATTTTTCATCACCTAATTCAAATTTTAAACCCCTTCTTTCTCATCAACTTACGGAATTATGCGTCATATTTAGGCATGTGCTAGGATCTATGAATGATAGACATTTCGTTGAATTGTGTGTTAAACCCATTTTAAATACGATATTTATCCAGCCATCAACATTCATTCGACACGTTTTTTTATTGTGTTTAATTATATTTTAATAAAAAATAAATTTTTAGATATAATTAAATATTGTCACGTAAAGTCACAAAAAAAAAATATCATCACGTATTAATATATTCAATTTTATTTTTAATATGTATCTTGAAATGAGTTTATAAATAATATATTATTATTTATTAAAATAAAAATAATTTAAATACTTTTAATTATTAAAAAATATATTAAAAATAATTAAAAAATTACTTTATATTTTAATATCAATAAAACATCAAAATATAATTGTAATTTATCTAAAAAGTACTTTATATTTTATATAAATGTCATGTTAGTATTTTATAAGATTTTAAAATTTGTGTATTTATACATCTCGTATCACATCGTATCCCATATCTTATCAGTATCCGTGCATCATAAACTAGGATTACACAAATCTTATATAATTTTATTTCTTTGCATGTATATATTAAAAAGGAATCTTCTTGATTTTTTTTCTTTTAAATAATATTATTAATTAAAGTTTGAGAAAATTCTACTCTTTTTAAAGATGCTAAAATAACACTTTCTTTTTCTCTATTTGTAAAATGTACATCCTCCTCGTTTATAACTTTTAAAAATATCCTTTTTTAATTTATTTTAAATTTTTTGTATTAACTAATGTTAACTTTATTCATTTTTTAAAAAAATATTTTTTTACAAAAATTTTCTTTAACAAAAATTTTAATTTTTTGTCATTAAATTTTGCTTACCAAAATATCCTCTAATAAATTTTTTTATTGATTAAGTTATATTTTTACTAAAATATTTTTTAAAAAAATTAATAATTAAATTATTTTTTCTTAAGATATCCTTCAATAATTTTTTTAATTTTACCAAAATTTTCATTAACAATTATTTTTATATTTTACTATTAGTTTTCTGATATCAATATATATTATTTTAACATTAAATAAAATTTTTTTTACTACTATTAATATGTATAACAATTAATATATATTGATATCGAAAAATAACCTTACCCAAGATTTTTTTATTTAATGTTAAAGTAAAATATATTGATATAAAAAAATTAATAGTAAAATAGAACTATAATTGTTAACGAAAATTTTGGTAAAACCATAATTTAATAATTAAAAAATTATTGAATGGTATCTAAAAAAAATTAATTATTAAATTTTTTTAAAAAAATATTTTGATAAAAATATAATTTAATCAATAAAAAAATAATTTATTAAAAAGTATTTTGGTAAGCAAAATTTAATGACAAAAAAATTAAAATTTTTACTAAAGGATATTTTTATAAAAATAATTTTTTAAAAAAATAGATAAAGTTAACATTAATTAATACAAAAAATTTAAAATAGATTAATTTTTTTAAAAAGTTATAAAAAATATATATATTTTATAAATAAAAAAGAAAATATCATTTTAGTATTTTTCAGCAGTGGAGTGAAATTTTCTCTTAAAATTTTTATAACTAAAAAAGTCATACTTCAATCTTTATGACCTAAAATTTTGTATAGCATAATACAAATACAAAATTATTGCAAACTCAAAAAACAAGCTGAGCGAGACGTGTAAAATATATTACTATTTATTTATGCAGTTTTATTATTTTATTGACTAATTAAATTCATGGCACCCCGATCCTTATTAAAACTTGCATGCATGTGTTTCGATGTTTGTAGAATTGATATGATTCTCCATGAGCAGTACGACTATGGCGTTTGCTTTTCGTTACAATTTTGATACTACTACTAAAATATAGCATAGAATCCGTGTATTGGATGATTTCTTGTTTCGTTAAACGGTACCGTACCAAACAATTCAATATATTGCTCTAACCGTTTTTAAAACACGTTATTGCATACATATGTCTATAATATTATTAATTTTATAACTAGTTTTCACCGTAGATTATATCTTTGACCCTTCTTGGTGATAATATGTAATGACTTGGAGAGTGCTATAAATATATAATTAGTAGCTGGCTAGCAGGTGGTCCACCATGCTTTTTCTTCCTTTACTCCTCTCTTTGAGGAAAGAATATACGGGTTTATTCTTCAATAATTAATAATCGTTTAGGGAAAATTAACCAACAGTGCTAAATTTAATTTGAAAGAAACTAGTAATATTTGGAAGTCAAAATTTAGGATATATATAACTTCAACAAGAAACATTGTTTAACTAGAAAAGAAAAAATGAAAATATATAGATATATATTATAAAGGAGCCACTTAGATAAAGATATTTAAAATATTTTATTTTAAATATATTTTTAAATAATTAAAATTTAATACATATTATTTTTATCAAAACTAAATAAGGTAAATTGATTTGGTAAAAAAATCGATAAATTATACCTTAAACAGTTAAACTGGTCTAAATTAATATTTTTTATAAAAAATAATTACAATATATTTATTATAAACAATAACTAAAATGCTCTTATTATTTTGTATATATATTTTGAGAATTCTAAATTCTAATATTTTTTTCTGTGCTATTATAGACTGGAGCGGAGCTAAATGAAATATTAGAGGGGGGCTAAAAATATTTATACAATAAAATAAAACTAAAATAAAATTTTAAAAGGGACTAAACTAAAATTTACATATAATTTATATGTAAAAAATTAAAATTAGGAGAGTCTGTCCCCCTTTCTTAGTATGTAGCTCCTCCTCTTATTATAGAGTTATAATTTAGAATTTTCATAATTAAAAATTATATATATAAATATATATATATATAATAAAAATATTTTAATTATTTTTTATAATAGAATTATTATAATCATTTTCTATAAAAAGAATATTAATTTTGATTAATTTCAGTGTTTGATTTATCAATTTTTCAATTACATCAATTTATTTAATCTAATTTTAATAAAAATAATATAATTTTTAATCAATTATATATATTAAATTTTAATTAATAAAAAATATTTTAAAAAAAGACATTTTAAATATTTTCATATGAGTATCTCCCATATTATAGATGTAGCCTACACTTGACGAAGAGTTCGGTAGATGCATGTAGATATAACACAAGTGACCTAAGTTTCAAATATTAGATATTTGGACAATTTGAGCACATGGAAACAAATAGAAGGAGGCAAATTAAATTAAAGCTAGCTTAGCTATATATATATAAAGAGTTTAATTTTAATGTAATGGCAGTTGTAATCGTATTTTATTTACGTAATTAATGTAAAAGATAATTATTTTTACGATTAATTGAATGTATGTATAAAATTATTTTATGATATAAAAATTAAAAACGTATATAAATTATTCCAGCTATGATATATATATATATATATATATATATATATATATATATATATATATATATATGAATGAGAATGAATGGAAATAAAAGAGTGCGGGTAATGATTTAAGTTAACAAACCCCACAGAATAGAGGCAAAGGTTCCGGAGAGAGAGTGAGACTGAGACTGGTTTATTTAATGCTGCAGTTGGGTGCAGTTGTGAAGAAGCCAGACCTCCATTACTCCATCGCCAATTAGCCACACACGCATCAACACATTGCAACATTAATATTACTTATTACGATCAGAATTCACAAAGTGGAAAGTGGAACCACAAACACAAGAAAAACGAGAACAACTAACATGAACTATAGTGATGCTGAGATCAGAAAACAAGGCCAGCTAGTGAAGAAGCGGAATCATAATAATAATAAAGGCAAAGATCAAACATTACTGAGTTACTCCAACAAGAAGAAGAAGAAGATGTTGCGTCATGAAAGGAAACGGTACCCTCTCTTGTGTTTCTGGGAGCTTCCAGAGTATATGAAGGATAACGAATACATTCTGCGTTATTACAGAGCCAATTGGCCTCTCAAACAAGCTCTCTTCAGCGTTTTCCGTTGGCATAACGAGACTTTGAATGTTTGGACGTAAGCACAATTCTCTTTCATTTCTTTATTTTTCTTTTACAAATTAAACTCACTCCTCCATTTAATTAGGCATTTGCTTGGGTTTCTTCTCTTTCTGGGATTGACTCTCGCCAATATGATGAAGCCTGGTGTCGTCGATCTCTTAGGCCTATTTTCCAGGTAATTCCTTACAAGATGCTCATCCAAATCTTTTTTTTTTTTTTTTTTTTTTTTGATGAAGTTTGATTGAAAACTTAAAACACTGATTAAGTGTTTACCGTGTCTTAACGTTTTTTTACCTTTTCCGGCACATCCATGTCCATTTTTAAAATTAGTATGTTTTTTATTTCCTTTTGTTACCAAACTTGTTTGTAATCATGTCAAGGAAATAGGGGGGTTTAGCCCTTAGGGGTTAATTTGAATGGAAGTTCTTTCTTATATCTTTGAAGGATGACTTACTTTCTTTCTTAAAATAACGTTATACCACCTTTATATTCAATTCTTAAGGTCTTATCAATTTTGCAACTCGATCCGGGAATTATATCATTAATAATATGGTATGATGTAAGATCCCATTCATCATAAAGACGCTGGAAATTTTGAGTTTCTAAATTCAAGGACCACAACCCGTCCAATTAACACACTTGCCAAATTAAAGTTTATATATGCAACTTGCAGTTGAAGCAATTGAACAGCAAATTGCTTTTGTCCATCTTTCATTACGTGACATAGATTAATGTAATGTAGACCATGATTTTTATATATTAGGTGAACTACCTAGGTATCTATACATATATATAGTAGTTTTTTTTTTATATTAATTTCCAGCTAAATTTCCTTATCATGATATCATCTCTGTAGGTCATTCTCTTCAAGTGCGGAAAAGAATGTTTCCCACAGCTTCAAAGATTTGTTCCTGGTAAGTGACCTTACAATTGTATTTATGATATACGATATTAAGGGAATAGTTCCTAATGTTCGAATTATATATATATATATATATATATATATATATATATATATATATATATTTTTTTTTTTTTTTCAGGGAACAACAACAATACTGTTTGATTTGAAACAGCAAGCACCTATGAAAATGGAGCCAAAGTCCTCAGATTTAGTTATTGCAGCAAGGTGGCCATTCTATGTTTTCTTGTGTGGTTCCATGTTCTGTCTTCTCTCCAGCAGCATATGCCACCTCTTCTCATGCCACTCCCATTCCTTAAACCTGTTCCTTTTGAGAATTGACTATGTTGGCATCACAGTGATGATCATAACCTCATTCTTCCCTCAGATTTACTATGTTTTCCTATGTCAGCCTCACTGGCAACTCCTCTACCTTGCTGGGATCACTGCCATGGGGTTATTCACCATCGCAACGTTGCTTTCGCCAACCCTTTCGACCGGAAAATACCGTGGATTCAGGGCAATGTTGTTCTGCTCCATGGGACTATTTGGAATTGTGCCTGCAATTCATGCTTCAATTGTCAACTGGGGGAATCCTAGGCGCAATGTTACCTTAGCATATGAATGTACCATGGCCTTGTCTTACCTTATAGGGACATTGTTCTATGTGACTCGGGTCCCGGAAAGGTGGAAACCAGGGTGGTTTGACATTGCAGGACACAGCCACCAAATTTTCCATGTTCTGGTGATAGTTGGAGCATTAGCACATTATGCAGCCACCCTTAAGATGCTTGATTGGCGTGACAATTTTGGGTGTGACAATGGCACTGGCATGGCTCAATAATGATACATATTATGTTATATGTGCCATATAAATATAAATATGCAGCATAAAATTGGTTATTATTTTTAAGGTAGTTTCTTGTTTAGCTATGAGAAATGTTGTTAACTTATAGTTGAACAGGTTACTCTGGAGATATAAGGAGCAATGTCTTCAGTTTTCAAGCAACTGTGAGATAATTAGAAGTTGTTCATTGAAACATTAATACTTGTACTCAGTGTCTGTCTCAGTTTGGTGCCATATGTTATTCCATTTTTTATTCAATTTGTTAGTCACTGTATGATTGTATTTGAATGACAGTATACATAGATTGTTCTCTTTTTTTTTTCCTATACATTGTTCAGAATGTTTGTTTTCTGTTTTGCAAATTTTGATACAAGCATAAATACAAGGTGTTCCTTCTAAGCCTGAAATGCAAATTGCTCATTCCACTTTGACTCAAATAAATGTCACTACTCACTACACTCTGTACTACTTATCTAAGATATAAGGGAGCAACAAATACGTAGGATGCCGTAATTTTCATGTTGTCGAAACTATCCTTAAACTTTATGTCCGTTAAAGGAAGGTGTTCTTTTCATATGGCTAAGTTGATCAAACCAAATAGATTAAGTAGTTAATCTCTTTTGTTATATTGATGTTTAATCTAGTTAAAAAAATCAATATATAAATTTAAAGTAGTTTATATTTTTTAGTATCTTAGTTAATATTAATTTGTATCTTTTAATAATTTTTTTAATTAGTAACTTTTGAAGTACATTTTAACTAAATTTATAAAAAAAATTAAATAGTTAAATTTATTATCATGTAAAGGTAAAATTAACTATTGAAATTATTTCTCTTTATAAATTAATAGATTATTATGTAAAAGGTGTTAACTATCAATCATTTAAAGATTTAACAAGAAAAAATACTCTAATTAATACAATTTTAAAATTATATCTAGCTTGTTATACTTAAACAATAAAATAATTTAGTTATATTTCTTTTAAAATATCAATCGGACATACTTTTTTATTAGGATGAATAATAATATTTATTAATAATTCATATATGAACACAATTTTGTACATAATAGGGTATATCTGGTAAAAATTTTAAGTTTTGAACAATGACATTAGATGTATATAATTAGGAAAAGTATAGGTGAACAATGAAAATATTAAACAATGTAAACAATAGATATATCGGATGTTCATTTTACTAGTGTACGAATGGTTATTTTAATATTAAAATTTAGAAGGTTAATTTGGAGGTGTAGTATGTTTTTATTTGATTGGTGGTTGTTCATATTGTTCAATAAAGTCATTGTCCCCCTAGCATTCCCCAATTAATTATAGGCAAACTTAAACTTCCTTACAAAGAAATAACTCAATTTAAACTATTTACAAAATTATACAAAATTTGAAGACATTTTTGTCAGCATCAAAATAATTTAAGTGTATTTTTGATAGTTTACTCTTTAAATTTTGATGAGACTAATAAGAGATAGTCTTTATTAATTGTATTCTTTATATGTAACTATTTAATGATATTTTGCAATAAAAAAGCTTAAAAGAGAATTAAATATACATTTCTTTCTGGTCGATCAATATTTATTTAAATATAAGTCATAGAAAGATTAACTTGTTAAGATAAATAGAACAGAATTGCAAAATCATCAGTAAACAACACATCCAAAACTATACAAAAAAAAAACTATTTGTGACCAATTTATCAATTCGTTATTATAAAACCAAAGAGCTCAACAAGATCTACTTTCTCTTAATTCTCCTATTCAAATTATCACCGTCCAAGGATCTTCTATTTTTCCTTTTAACCATTATTTTTTACCATTGTTAATCCACTATAATTAATTTGCTGCATTCACCAAATGAATCAACATCCTTTTTTTTTTCTTTCTATATTTCACTTTTTTGCAAGTTGCAATCAAAGTGGGTATTATATTGTAAACTTTACAAGTAAACAATATAGGCAAATGCAGCCACAACTCTTTTGGTGCATTATAATCTGCATTTGCTATTTTCATTCAGAACACAACAGTCTTCTTTTCTTCATAAGGTAATACACGAAGCTCACAATATGATCTTATAGCACTGCGAAGGCATTGTTTCTCGAGGTTCTCTGATTTCTGCACAAAGCTTTGCAAGTTATCTCTGTGAGAAACTCTCTCGACCTGTAACCAAACCAAAATTCAAGCATCAAGCTTGACCAAGTACAGATATCTCACATCTTTTCACAATTTCTGCATGCTTAATTTAGCGAATTAGGATAACTATGAATCTAAATCTACACATATTTTTTCGGTTTTCCATTTGCAAACACTCCAACAAACTGTGCACTGAGACATATACGAGAAACATGGATGGTTATAGCTGAAATAAAAGCTTAAGAATTTTAAAGAGAGGAGGCAAAGAGCTAGATAAAGAATTAAACAAATTCTTTCGCATCGGTATCTAATTCTGTTTTGTCAATGGACTGAGAACTTCTCCAATTAATCTTAACATGGCAAATGCAATGGTCCTTATTCAAAACTAGAAAACATCAAACATGACTAAGAACACTTGCAAGAGAACTTGTGGTAAGAAAACAAAAATCTTACAAATATGTTACTTTTTCAACAAATAATATCCAAAATGAACATGATGAAGTATAGGCACAACAAAAAAGGTCTAAAACTAAAGTGGAAAAGATGGACTTGAATGGAACATATATAATGCCAACTGTACATATGTGTGTTCACCCTATTAGACAAGGGTTTCATAATCTGTTGATAATCATAAGGTAGATGCAGAAATTTCTTTTGCCAAGTAAATTGTAAAATAAGAACCATAAACATTAAACAACAGAATTTACAATGTAAAAATTTATGATCATTTATATAATCAATTCAAATCAACATTATCATTCACCTAAAGAAGCAAATAAATGATAAAATAAAATTAAAAGAAGAGCATGAAAAGGCATGCGTTTACCATTTGTTCAATTATAGGTCCTTCGTCAAGTTCTTCTGTCACAAAGTGACTTGTTGCACCTATTAATTTAACCCCTGCTTCAAAGGCCTGCCAAAATAATCTGGCATATTAAATTTGTATGCATACTTAGGAAGCCACCACAAAAATTTACATAACAAACATTTTGAAGTAGAAGTGGCAAATATGTAATCCTGTAACATAGAAATCTAAGAAGATCAACCTGTTTTGATGGATGACCCCCCTTGAATGATGGCAAAAGGCCATGGTGAATGTTAATTACATCATTACCATAGCTCCTTAGGAAGTTTCTGGATAATATCTGTGCAAATAAATCAATGTTATTGAATTCTTGAAGGGAGAAGGAAAACTAAAGTTTCTCTTTACTTTATGCTAAGTTTTGATATTTCAATATTCTCGGATATTAGCACCTAGAATATATATACAATAGATTATAGATAATAAATTCTGTGAGTACCCTATAACTTGAAGAAGCATAGAAGAGCAAGTTCTTCCAAAACCATAAACACATTGTTTTAGGCATTAGAAACATGGTGAGGAAAAAAAGAAAAGAAAAAAGAATTTCAATAAGTTATTACCTGCATATACCTTGCAAGTATTAAAAAATTAGTATTTTGAACCAACTCCAATATCTCCCCTTCTCTTTTATCTTCCTTTGTTGTACTTAAACAATGATAAGGAATGCCATGCCTTTCAAGAAATCGAATCACATGGGTGTTTGAAGCTCTATGATGGTTACTGTTTAACACATCACAACGAATACTTAAAAACTAATAAATAATTAGATGAAGCATAAATCAATTTGGTGATGTCAATGCTAGAATTTCACCTAATTACACAGGTTATATCTACAGGAAGTCGTCCATCTTGCCATCCGTGTAACAAATCAACTAGACAATGATCCTGCAGCAAAAGAAATCAATATTTATGTCTAACAGAATATAAAATCCTTTTCATTTTCTGAAATGCAAGATGACGAGTGAAAAGCCATAGTAGAAATGTATACCTGCTTTGAAGCCAGAACAGCTATCTTATATTTAGGATCCAGAGCCGGCACCCTCACAACTGATCGCATTGCGTTGAATGTTTGTGATAGCTTTAGGAAATCCTCCTCCATTTGCGCCCGTGGCCATTTAGCAGGATCAAAAACAAAATCACTATAATGTTCAACATAAAGTTTATGCAAGGTGAAGTCAGAATAAAAGTACTCCAACAACTCAAAAAAAGAACTTAAAGTCAGCACATTTAAGAGCAAAAAAAAAATGAAGAAGAAAATAATGAGATCCCTATTCACAAGATCTTATTAAACTTAATATTATTCCTTATTTAGCAATCCAACAAATTTCATTAGTAAATCCAAATCTTGAGTACTTCCAAGTTTCAAGACAAGTTTCATATACAATTCAAAGAAGCACTCATGTTAATACTAGTAACCACTAACCAAGAAACAAGATGAATGTGAATGAATGAGACACGACAAGTACCTTCTAGAGTAGAAGACTTGTTTATTTTCAGGTACAAAAACATCGGCAGTCAAGATGTTTCCACCTCTAGATGCAATGCAATCAGAAAGCTTGGCTACAATTCCGACAGCATCCTATTGAAAATGAATGTACAAAAACCCAATTCAAAAGCAGGAGGCACACAAGAACACACCCAAAAACTGAATCATCCCAGGTTCAAAGCCCACCTAAGCAAATCTACTGGAGCATTTCTACAAACGGGTGGTGGGTGTTGTATATGAAATTACAAATGACTTGGTTCCCTGAGCGACTTACAGGACAATAGAAGACGTGGATTCCATGGGCGAGTGGTGTTGGAGGATCCAAGGTTTTGAAGGAGATGTTCCTCTTACTGAATCCAACAACTTGGGGGAACATCGAACACACTCTTCGCACCACGCTCATTCTCTCTGTAGCGTAAGAATCAGTTTGAACCACCAACTAACTTTGATGCTCTCACAGCTCACCCACCACTCGCGCTCCTCATTTTTCGTTCCTGTATTCTCCCCATCTATCTTCCACAATTACTGGTTTAAGTGTCGTATTAGTATACTTAATTTTTGAATTTGGATTCTCTAAAGTTTGAATTTCACCTTAAAGAGTAAAGGGTGATCTCTTACCATTTATTTTATAGGTAGAATCAAGAATAAATATGAGAGAGAAATCATTCAAAGATAAAAAATCACACTTTACTCTCTAAAATACAAATTTAAAATTTAGAAGATCAAAATTCTTAATTTTTTATAGAAAAAGAACTGAACCAACGATCTCTTAAATTAAGAATGAGTATACTTAATTTATTTTAGAACATTTATGTATAGTTTATTTAAAAAAATAATATATATATTTATCAGAAGAGTTAATTTATTTTGTTATATTGATATTTAATTTAGTTAAAAAATTTAATATATAAAATTTAAAGTAATTTATATTCTTTAATATCTTAGTTAATATTAATTTGTAATTTTTTAATATTTTTTCTTCAATTGGTAATTTTTGGAGTATATTTAACTAAATTTATAAAAAAATAAATAGATGAATTTATTATCATGTAAAGGTGAAATTAATTATTGAAAATATTTTTGTTTACAAATTAATAAATTATTATATAAAAGTATTAACTATCAATCATTTAAAGATTTAAAAAGAAAAAGTATTCTAAATAATACAATTTATAATTGTATCTAGCTTGTTATATTTAATTAATAAAATATTTTAGTTTTTTTTTCAAAATATCAATAGAATATTTTTTTTTTGGTAAAATAGAACATATTTTTTTTATTGGGGTGAATAATACTTATTAATAATTCATATCTGAACACAATTTTTGTACATAATAACGATTATATAGGTAAAAATTTTAAGTTTTGAACAATGACATTTAGATGCCAATGATTATAGGCAAATTTAAGCTTCTTCTAAGCTAAAATATTATGTAAACTAAAATATTAGTCCGATCATTTAATTACCAACCAATTAGAGTAAATTTTAGAGATATTAGTTACTTAATTAGAGATAGATGTGAGTATTTTCTGTTGTTAGTTATCATAACAATATATTAGTTTTTTTATAATTATTATCCTATATATAGTGCATATCTCTAATATAAATTTAAATTTCACCATTAGTAAAATTCAATTCTTTTTTCATTTATCTGTTACCATGGATTATAATAGTAAATAAATAGCATAATATTTTTTAAGTTGAAATTAAAATCAACTTACACTAATATTTAAATTTTTGAGAAAAAAAAACACTTTGAAGAGAGCATACAATAATAAAAAAAAAGAAACAGTTTATATGGCAGAACATTTTTTTAAGGCAACACATTATGTGAAAAGGGGCCAAATAAAAAAAATTGAATGAAAAGATTCACAAGCTGATGCATCGTATCGAGCTAGGATATATTGATTCATAAGAAATCTCATAACAATTAACAAATATGAGCAAATCTCATAATAAACTACTCTTAATTCATGAATCAAAGAAAAAGGCACAATCAATAAGTAATTTCTAACAGAAGGAAATACGTAACTCTTCTAATGCAAAGTCAAAAGTTTCAACATTTATCCACATTATTCAAATAAATGTCACTACTTATTTTATCTACCTATACATCAAAATCAGTTATCAAGGCAATTATTAAAAATAAATTAAATTATATACGTATTTATACACAAATAAATAACTGATTTTAGTGGCTTTTAGTGGCTGATTTTGATATACAAATATTATTTTTGATAAATATATATAAGAGGCACATGGAGATGGTGAAGAGGTTGAAGGTGTGGGCTTATTGAAGTGAATTATTCATAGCCTTGATAAGCATGTCCAAGTTCGAGAAAAGTTTCAATAAATAATAGGGTTTTCCTACTTGCTACCTGGCACAATAAGTATGAATTGGTTGGCGTTTCTTAATCGAAGCTTGTCTTTTCCCAAACTTAGTAAATTCTTGTAAGAAATAAATACAAGAGGAGGACAAGTTCACATGACCATATAGCTTTGGTGGCCCATGGCTGATGCCACCCTATTTATTCCTTACTTTGTTTGCTTCTGTTTCTATTGTCACAAACTGATTTATTTCATTAGAAATATGAAAAGTGGAATCACTAGTATAATAAAATGAAAATTAGATCTTTATCTTTCTTGAGATAAGATAAGGTTATATATATTACGGTTTCTTTTGTCTGATGTGATGTTGTAACCAACCAATCAATCACTAATTAATAAACAAAATTAAAGAGGCTAAGGCATGTGATATGAGTGGCAGAGTAAAGGAAAGCAATGAAATTGAAAGGATTGAAATCCCAAATATGTTTGTTGTTGTTGTTGTTGTTAGTGTTACTCCTCAATTTCTCCCTTGTTTTCTTCACTCCCTCAAATGAAGAACAACACCGTATGATTCATAGAATTCACTCAGATTCTCCCTTCCCACCTTCTTCTAGCACCAGAGGCAACCAACATCTAAAAGAAATTCTCTCCACCGCTGCAAATAATGATTCACTAGTTCATACAAGGATCACTAGTTTGGAGAGAATTGAAGGTGGTTTGGCACGGGCACGAGCCTCCATTCTTGAAGCTATTAGGTCCAGCAACCACACAAAACCAAAAGGATCCATTTACTTGAATCCTCGCGCTTTTCACCAGTAAGTTGCATACTATTTTTTATCTGTTTTAAGTAACTTCTCTTTGCATACCCATAAATGGTTAAACAAAAATGTGCACCCACGTGTAAGTTGTATTTTAATATGTATTTGTTTAGATGTCATTATTTTAATAAAAAAAATTTTAATAAAAAATAAAAAAGAAATATCTTTTTTGAAAAGCTGTAATTTACAATTTTTTAAAAGATCTTTTTCTTTAAAAAAAGATTTTCATATAATAAATAAACAAAAAGTATTTTTATATTGTTATACTTAAATATAATTGATAAATAAAAAAATTTTTTTTACATAAAATATCCAAATTTAAAATTATTTTTATTTTTTCATAAGATCTTTTAAAATATAATAACTCGAAAAAAGATCTCATCCAAACAAGCTTTATATTCTATATAAATGTTAGATTTAGTGGTTGATTTTTTGTGTACACAACATAACTAATTGACTAACAACTGTGTTGGTATAATCACATAACTAATGTAATGTAAGAATGGAACAGGAGTCAGAATGAGATGAAGAAGAGGTTCAAAGTGTGGGTGTACAAGGAAGGAGAACAACCATTGGTGCATGATGGACCTGTTAACAACAAATACGCGATTGAGGGACAATTCATTGATGAAATAGAGAACAAGAAGAGCCACTTCATTGCTAACAATCCAGAACATGCCCATGTGTTCTTAATTCCGTTGAGCATATCAAAGGTGATTCGGTATGTTTACAAGCCAAGAAGGTCGAGATATGACTATGACCCTGAGCGCCTACAGCGTCTGATCGAGGATTACATTTCTGTTGTTGCAACCAAGTACCCTTTTTGGAACAGAAGCACAGGTGCTGACCACTTTCTCATTTCATGCCATGATTGGGTGCGTATCTTCTTTTATAGAAAAGACTCGCGCAGTTAATTTGTTTTCATACAGTTTTTAAATGAATTTTTTGTTTTTAATATTGGAGTGGTAGTAGTATTTTTTTAAAATGTGGATTATTAGGTGTTATACTTAAATATGGAATCGTTTAACTAGAAAAACAGAAATTGGACCGTCTGATTTGTATTAAAAATAAATAAAAAATTTGAGGTACAAAAATCAGATCATTCGATTTGTATTAAAAGAATTAAAAAATTTAAGTACAAAAATATGATCTTTTAATTTGTATACTTTCCACTATTTTTACTTTCATAATAAAAAAATTAGCCAATTTAAATATTATCTTTCATATAAACTGTATATGAAATTTTAACTTGTATTCATGGAACAGGGTCCCAGAATTTCGTATGCGAATCCCCAACTCTTCAAGAACTTCATGAGAGTACTATGCAATGCCAACACCTCAGAAGGCTTTCTACCCAACAGAGACGTGTCCATCCCCGAAGTGTACCTGCCAGTTGGAAAGCTAGGCCCACCAAACACGGCCCAACAGCCCGCTAAAAGGACAATACTAGCCTTCTTCGCAGGTGGGGCGCACGGTTTCATTAGAAAAAGGCTGCTCAAGCGTTGGAAGAACAAGGACAAAGAAGTCCAAGTCCATGAGTACCTTGAAAAGGGCCAAGACTACACAAAGTTGATGGGCCTAAGCAAGTTTTGCTTGTGCCCTAGTGGATATGAAGTTGCAAGCCCTAGGGTTGTGGAAGCAATTTATGCAGGGTGTGTTCCAGTTATAATTTGTGATAATTACTCTCTGCCCTTCAGTGATGTCCTTAATTGGAATAAATTCTCCATGCAAATTGAAGTTGGGAGAATACCGGAAATTAAGACTATTTTGCAAAATGTAACACAGGATAAGTATATGGAGTTGTATTTTAGTGTGAGGAGGGTTAGAAAGCATTTTGTGATAAATAGGCCTGCAAGGCCATTTGATTTGATTCATATGATACTTCACTCAATATGGTTAAGAAGGCTAAATTTTCGGCTAGTAACTTCATAATAAGGTGATTTCTACATAGTCTCTTTCTTTCTTTAAAATATATATTTTTTAGGTGTTGTCTTTGAAAAATGAATCAAAATAATAATAATAATTGAATATTTGTGTGCATTGAATATATTAATTTTAAATACTTTTGATATTTAGTAACTGTATATATAAATTTTAAGAGAAAACGTTATACATTTTCGAAGAAAAAAATAATAAAAAATAATTGGTAAGAGATACAGGTGGTAACTGGCTAACTGCCACATGTTTTACTTATTATTTTGAAAATTTATCAAGAAAAATGTTTGGACAAGTAATTTTTAGTATTTTTTTATTATTTAACTAATATAAATAATAAATTATTTTTAATAAATAAATTTTATTAATTTATGTATGTAAATTCTAAATGGAAATTGTATTAATTTATGTATATCAAATTATGGTTAATATAAGTATAAATTATATACTTCTTGTGTATAAAACTTCTGTACATATGGGTATAAATTATTATTGACCAAAATGTTAGACAAAAATGATAATTTTTACAGATATGCTACACATATAAGTCTTTTTGGCTTACAAGTCTTACAAGTTGGGTCAAACCCAACAAAAACTACTCTCACCCAACTCAAGTGTGTTAAACACATGTGTTACTCAACCGTTTCCAAAGCGAGCTACTCACCATTATGAATGACTCTTCTTCTTCTTCCTCGATCAAATCCACAACCGTCGAGATTCAAGGCACATTCGAAAACTCTCAAGAAACTTTCAAACTCCTTGCCAACACTCGACGAAATCAACAAGCAAACATCAAAATCGCTATCAAAAAACACCGAAAAGAAAGAAGAAATATTATTCAAGGTACTGTTTCACTAATCTTCTAGGTTTTTCAGATTTCTCTTTCTATTTTGAAGGCGAAGCATTATATCATCGTATTTCTCTTTTATTAAGTAGATTCATTATATGTTCTTGGTTTAAAGTAGATATTACGCTTCTAGCTAAAATGTTCAAGTCGGTTATACTGTTTTATGTACTTTTAGTGAATGGTTTACGTATTTTTTCATCTGTTTTTGTGCATGTTTGCATGTTTTGAAGTGAGTATGTATACATATAAACTTTGTACTATATTTCAATTGAACTCATATTTGGGTGTATATGGCCGATTTTTTGTGTGTATATCAATCAAATTCGAATGTGACTGGTGCTTCTAGTGACATTTTGAACTTAAATATCATTTTGAACTCATATAATGTCATGTAATCCAAAAAAAAAAAATACAGGTGTCTGTGTCTGGTATATATATCAAGAGTATTCAAGTGTAACTGGTGCTGTTGTACTTGTGCTTGAGCTTGTAGTGTCATTGTATGCATATTTGGTTGACTGGTGCTGTTGTACTTAGGCTTGAGCTGGTATTTGGGTGTATCTGGCAATTATTTGGGTATATATTGCTGGTATTTGCGTGTATGTGACTGATATTTAGGTCTATGTAACTGTTATTTGGCTAGTATTTTATCTATTAACAATATTTTTTATTCCTTACAGTAAAAATGACAAACAAGAGCGAATGTGAAAAAAAAAATACAGTGTAAGCTTATATCTTAGACCAAGTCAAATTTTCCTAGTATAAATATAGCTTATTTAAATTACTCTCATTTTGCTTTATTTACAGCAAACCAAGGATTTAAGATGCTCCACGCGGCTATTGAATGAAAAGTTTGAAAAAATGAGTGAGGTAAAGAAGGCCATCATTCGGGAATTAGGATTTGGTGATCTGATGCACATCCTGCCGATGAATGTGCCACACAAACTGTTGAAGGAGTTGACTAATTCCTTTAATTTGGACAAAAACAAATTGGACACAAAGGCACGGTTCGTTGAAAATTAAACCGAAAAAAAATAGGAGCTGCCCTTGGTCTCAATGCATCAGATAACTGATTACAAAAAATATTTATACTGTATTTTTTGTAATCTATTCTTTGTAATATATTATTCTGATCTCATATAATCAAGAAACAAATTTAAGTGTATATGACTAGTATTTGGGTATATTTCAAGTGATTTGGAGTGTAATTGGTTTTCTTTTTTATAGGAGACCTATTTTTCAAAAAAAGTGACTTTTAAAGACCTTACTGAGGAGAACAAATAAAACTTTAGAAGGTTTCAGGGAAAAACATTAAAGAATCTGACCAATCAGATGATGAATATCGGTGTTGACAACGATCAAGATCGCATAATGTTCAAGAGGATTTTCATCCTCTATATTCAAATTTCATTCTTGTTGCCAACTATCATAAACAAAGTATCTCCTGTCCACATGACTCTAATTTTTCGACTGGACAATATAACAGAGTGCAACTGGGGCAGCCATGTCTTCAATTTCATCATCAAAGGCATAACCAATTACCAATTGAAAAAAAATCGATTGATGGTTGCCTCTATGCCTTGATGATAGTATATTTTCATCTAACAAACACATACACAAGAAAGGAGAAGTAATCCCTAGACTGCCCTGAGTTAGCCATTGGAATAGGGAGCTACTGGTTGTGAGGATCAAAGCAGAAATTGATGGCCATATGGTAACTGAACATAATATTTTCTCTAATTTGGGTGTATTTTATTTATGTAGATGGTGTAAACTAACGTTTCAACTGTTTCAAGGCATCGTCAAGAGGGTGGAAGTGAAAAAGAAATTGAAGAAAATGAAAGAGAAAGAAAAGAAAGAAAAAAAGAAAATGACAAAAGAGAAGAAGGTAAGTTCATCGAAGAGTGATTCATCGGAGAGTAAATTTGCTTTTTCCTCTGAGTCTGACTCTAAACAAGACTCAGAGAAACCAACAAAAATAAGAAAACAACCCACCAGGATAGCTAAAAATTAAGTAATATTTTTGGGTGTATTTTTGTCATTTTTAGAGTATTTTTTGCTAATGATTGTTTGCTCTCCAGAATGGTATCCAAAAAAAAAAAATAGATTGTGGAGGATTCCTCTTCAAAAAGTGAAAGTGAATCCGATGATGAGTAAGATTCTCAAATTGTCATTGCATTGCTTATTTTTCTTTTTATTATCAAAATTTGATGTATTAATAGAGCGTTTCTATTTAATTTCAGAAGCGAAGAATCGTCACCAATAATAAAACAAAAATCAAAGAAAAAAAATTCAAACTCCACCCAAAATTATGCACTGTTTTCGGGAGTATTCTATCATTAGTTTTGTTGTGTTTGTCTAATTCATACTTTTTTATTTTCAGGACGTAATCCAAAAAAAAGAAAGCACATTGTTGAAGATTCGTCTTCTGAACAACAAATTGAATCCTATGATGTGTAAGATACATTGTAAAGCTATCTTGCCCTTTATCTTCAAAATTTTATTTGTTAACATATTCTTTTGTATGTACTGTCAGAACTAATGTAAGAACTGAAGAAATAGAAGAATTCTTCAGAGAATCAAAAAAGAAAAAAAACCAATGAAAAGGCTACACATGGGCATATTGAATTTGGGTGTATATTGCCAATTTTAAGGTATTTTGTTGCTGATAAATGTTTTTGCTTTCCCAGGATGAAGGAAGCTGGGCTCCCATCGACGGAAGCTCACTATGATTCATCTGAAATGTAAGATCCTTTATTTGATAGAATTTCGAGATCCTGATTTAATTAAATAGTATTTTTATTAAATGATGTTTATTCCGTGCTTAGAATGCTGGAGGTAAACTTAGGAAGCAAAAATGATCCTGTGTTTCAAACACCAACGGATCAAAACAGCGTAAACAAACACGCGGATAGCATGTAATTTCTGTTTCTAATGTCATTTGCTTAATTCTTTTGTTACCATATACTTCTAATTCTGTATATATATATATATTTTTTAGAAAAAAAGTCCTTTAAAGTTGTATTCGAGAAAAAAAGGCAGGAAAAAAAAGAAAAATCTGCAACTACGTAAGTTTTCAAAAAACAGAGCATGTGTTTCTTTTCAATGCTTCAGATGTATTTTGACATTATTTTGGTGGATTTCAGGTTGGGTTTGGAAGAAGAATCAGTCAGCGACCAATCAACAAAAGATGATAATTGTTCGGATGGAGACACATTCACAATCTGAACTGCTTGATATGTGAGTTTTACAACTAAATTTTAATATTTTAATCATATATTTTAAGAGAGTTTTTTAACTTTTTATTTTTGTCTTGTTTAGAGTTATGATTCAAGTATGCATGCCTCCGTCGCAGACAACAGCAACAAGCCCTATGCAAATTGAACCATCCCCTCAAAGTCTTCGAGCAAGAACATTAGCAAAGAAACAATTAAGGGACAAGGAATAATATTCGGATGTATTTGATTATTATTTGAGTGTATTTTGCATGTATCTCATCTGAATTAATTTGTAATTTTTTTTTATAATTTAAATCATTTTCTCTAACTTTGCAGCACTCCACAACCCCAGCAACCTGCTGAAATCACACTCACAATGTCAGCAACTCCTTCTAAAATGTAAGTTCTACATAATATAACTCTCTTTCGATATCATTTGTCTATTCTTATTCTTATAGTATCTTATATGTCAACACACAATAACCACCCCCTGAAGCCACTATTGCATTGATGATGATTGCCAACACAGCATCCTATGTACCCAAACAATTTCCGGCGCCATCATTCAGCCTTGGCTTCACTGATTCGAGTCAAGAAAAAACGCTGACTCAGGAGGGGCAACCGGGATCTGAAAAGGGAAAAGTCCTGAGACACCAATACTAATTGAAGAATTAGAGGAGCTGGTGGAGCATATTGCAAATACTAGAGTTGCAACAGCATTGAATTTTGCAAAGGATAAAAGTCCCCCGCTCGAAAAGCAGCCTGCTGACCAATTTTTTAAAAAGTTTGAAACTCCTACAAGGAGGACGGAATTGTCGGCTGGCCTGAAAGAAAAGTGTCGGCTGGCCTGAAAGAAAAGTGATACCTTTGGGCCACACATGTAAAGACCTACGAAGATGGAGGTACTAATGAGTGGGAGCCAATGTGCATCCTCAATGCCTAACAACCAATGTAATTGTCAAAAATCCACTTCGCGTCTCTAAAAGCTAGTATATATATCGAAGTTGAGGTAATATTAGAATAAGATTAATAATTTTGTTATGAGCTGCAATGTTAATTGATGTAATTAACTTGGGTTTTTTATATTTGTAGATTGTCACAGGTATGTGTCTGATTCTAAACAAATAAAATATTAGAAGACTTGAAGAACAAATTTACTATCTCTCCCTACTATTGTGGTAAGGTGTATTGAACTCAATTTTGGGTGTATTTATATAATGTATTGGGTGTAATAACTATTGTTTTCGGTGTTACACAAATGCTGCAAAACATGTGACGCCGGGATGTCGCTTGGGCCACAAATTTTGGCGATGTTAACAACCCACTATGGTGAAAGTATCCAAAAACCCACCTTGGTTGGCTGAGCCAATGATGCACCTCTTACTCTCAAAGAGCCTAGAGGAAAATAAGCACACAGCTTATTTCAATATATAACTCAATCAATTCAACTCTGATGAATAAAAGGGGTACATACGCATATTTATACTAATAGGGGAGGGGGAGCCTTCATGACTCGGGCGATGTGGGACTAACTCATAACATAATATAATAATATATGCTAAACTAGACTACTTTAATTAATATTCCTAATAACCTAATAGATGCTGCATCATTCTCACTGGGTTAGAAAGGGCTCCTGCATCATCCTCCCTGGGTTGAAAAAGGCTGATCTTGTATTGGCGAAAGATTCCATTGGGGAGTGCATTTGAAAGATGTGAAAAGGTATAGCTCAACTTGATTCTTTTGACCATCTACATGTTGTAACGGAGTTAATACGATCTTCTTGCCATCTTTGATAAAGGAGTATGTATTTTTAAAACCATCATGAATAGCTTGACGATCATATTGCCAAGGACGTCCTAACAGTAAATGACACGCGTCCATCAGGATGACGTCACACCATACTGTATCTTTGTATTTGCTTCCCATAGAAAATTGGACACAACATCGTCTTGTTACTTTAACCTCATTCTCCTTTTTTAACCAATACAACTTGTAAGGATGAGGATGTAACTCGGTTGGAAGTTTCAGTTTGTCTACCATATAATTTGAAACAATATTTTCACAACTTCCGCTGTCTATGATGACCTTGCAAACCTTCTCTTCAACAGTGCATCTTGTGTGAAAGATGCTGTGGCGTCACCAACTCTCGTCTTCTATTACCCTTGCAGTATTCAAGTTTCGACAAACTACTAAAGCTTCTCCACAATCAGGTGAAACTTCTTAAATAGCATAGTTAACCTCACCTTCCTCCTCTTGCTCCTGAATTGGTTCTACATTAACCTCTTCCTCGACAAGAGTGATAACCCTTCGGTTTGGACAATCAGCAGCAATATGCCCAAAACCTTGACATTTAAAGTATTTCCTACCTGATGATCCACGCTCCTTGTTGCCCTTAAAAATTCCTGTCTTCACTTCTTGTTGAACATCAAGGATGACTTCTTTGTCCTTCAGCGATTGAGTGTTATTCCTCTGTGTTCTTTGCTTTTCAATTTTTAGTGACAGTCTAATAACATCATTCAAGGTCCAATATGGTTGCAGCTGAATGACATCAGAAATTTCTGTGTTCAACCCTCCAAGATAACGAGCAATTATTTGTTCTTCTGGCTCTTGAATGTCACACTTCATAAGCAACTCTTCGAAGTCCATTGTATATTCTTCTACAGATAATGACTTTTGCCTCAAATTATGAAATTTGATGAAGGTGTCTTGCTTGTAATGTTTAGGACGGAACTTGCGTTTGAGCTCACGACGCATTTTATCCCATGTCTTGATCTTTCTTCTTCCTTCTCTTTCCTGCTGACGCTTGAGATTCTCCCACCAAACTGACGCATGCTTCTTTAACTTGATTGCTACAAGTTTCACGCGCTTGTCGTCTGGAGTGTCTTTTAACTCAAATGCTCTTTCCACTCTGCAAAGCCAATCGATGAAATCATCTGGTTGGAGTCTCCCTTCAAACTCAGGAACATCAATTTTGATTCCTAAGTCTTTAACTTTGTGAGTCATGTTGTGTCGTGCTCTTCGTGTGGACAAGTCTTCAGACGAAGAAGAATAATGAAATGAATTTGCATTATCTTATTCACTAGAAGAGCTGTCATCACTCTGCCTGCCATGATTCTTTTGAGCAGCTTCATGTTTTGCAAGTTACTCTTGCAACTCCTTAACTTAACGGCGTAACTCCTCCATTTTAATCTCTTGATTAGTTCTACGCTTTGGAGCCATCTTTTACTACTATGCAATGAGACTGATGCTTGGATGTTGATGTTGTGATGATGAGGATGCATAGTGATAATAATGATGGAAATGAACGAAGATAATCACGAACAAAAATGGCACCAAAAGAAGAAAAAAAGAACAATACTACCCAAAACTTCGCAACAGATAATCCGTACTGACGACGACTCGTACCAACAGCAAGAGAACCGCACTAAAGACCATAACCACAAACCAAATAAAATTTTCCTGGAGCAAGTCGAAGGCCACGAGGACCGACCTTGCTCTGATACCAAACTGACGCCGGGACGTCACTTGGGCCACCAATCTTGGCGAGGTTAACAACCCCACTATGGTGAAAGTAGCTAAGAACCCACCTTGGTTGGCTAAGCCAAGGATGCACCTTTTATTCTCAAAGATCCTAGAGGAAAATAAGTACACAACTTATTTCAATATATAATTCAATCAATTCAAATCTGATGAATAAAAGGGGTACATACGCATATTTATACTAATAGGGGAGGGGGAGCCTTCATAACTCGGGCGATGTGGAACTAACTCATTATATAATATAATAATATATAATGCTAAACTAGACTACTTTAATTAATATTCCTAATAACCTAATAGATGCTCTTGCATCATTCTCACTAGGTTGGAAAGGGCTCCTGCATCAACATGGCTATTGGGAATAATAACGGCGGCGAGTTCTTACATGCAAAAAATAAAAATCTGTTTGACATTCAAGACTATAAAATGTTTATACCTTTGTTGGACCTGAAAAAATTGGCATCTCATCCATATGTAAGTTTTCGTTTCTAAAACTTCTTATCACAATTCTTTCGTTATGTACCAATTAAGCTAAAACATTGTTCAATGTAGCCATACTTCAGATATTTGCACCTGTTTGCTATGGGAAGCATTGGTGGATAAGGTTGGCTGATATTAGAAAGAAAAAATTTTGTATCATTGACCCGTATCACAAAAAGTGTCCCTCCCCAGACAGATTGAAGCTTAATAAATTTTTTGTAAGTTTATTCTATTGTTTGCATTTTAATATTTGGGTGTAGTTCTATTCAAAATAAGGTGTACTATGGGATACTTTGGGTGTAATCAGGTATTAAATTTAGTCTTTCTTATATTTTGCTTTATTCTTTTATTTTTAGGGGTATGTGATTTTCAGAATGAGGGTATATGTTGGGGCACCTTCACAAAAGACGATCATGAAATTGAATTGCCATACATCAACATTGTAGGCCAAAAACGGAGTATAAATCTTTCTCTCTTAAAATTTTGTATTTTCTCTTGCTGTCCTATTTTAATTTGCTAATTTATTTTTTGTTTTCAGTTATGATTGTGCAATTTATGTAATGAAATTATTTGAAATAATCGAGCCTCAAAACATTAAAAAGGAAAAATATAACTGAAAAACTTGGACATAGTTAATTGCGTTTAAAAGTATATAACTATCTATTACTTTAATAAATTAACAGAGTTCAGTAAAAGAATATTCTTTAAACTGTAGGCGGAGGTGGACCACTTTAGAGTTGAATACGCTTCGTGGATTCTATTTCATGAGATGAATCAAGACAAAGATATAGCCATTAAGGAAAGCGAAGTAATAAGATTGTCCAAGTCATCTGTAGTGTTGTTGAGTCCATATTATCAAATAGATTCAGATGATATTGGCAGTGATTAGTTTGAGTGTTGTGTAGTCTCGGAATAATTTGAACACTTTTTGTAAAGTTTGTGAATATTTAATCAAATATTATTATAATTTTTTTGCATAAATAAACTGTCTGTGTTGTATTCAAAAGTTGTCAATTACAGGTTCAAAAAAATCAAGGAAAACAATATTGAACATACTAATACGCCGAATTACTTTCATAATACACCCAAAAATAACCACAATACACCCAAATTGAGTGCTTACATATTTCCATGGAAAAATCAACCAAGAGTTATAGGAATTTAGAAATTTGAATTGTTAACCTCTGTAAGAATTGAATTATATATGTATTGCAAATTTAAAATAAAAAATATAAACAAGATACTAATTTCCAACACAAACCGCAGCATCTCAAAAATATAAAAAAAGAAAAAATGTCAAAAACAAGAGAATGTAGAAATACACCTAAAAATTCATCGGTACACCCAAATACTGTCACTATACACCCAAAAACTATCACATACTGCTGAATTTCTGAACTGATAATTTATAACATGTTTATATATTAGCTGAAATTTGGTTGCACCACTGATGCGCCATAAAAAATGTTCAACTGGAAAAAATAAACTCACATATTAGCAAAACTATTAAAAAAAGATAAACTCAATTACTTCATGTTTAAAGAACATCACTTTTACCTTGCTTAGAGCTTTCGTTTTCTTTTTCTGTGAGGCATTTGTAATCTGTTTGTCCAACTTTGAACTTAGTCTATTTTTGGGACGTCCTCTTGTTCTCACCTTTGGAGGAATTTGAAGCTGTTAACAGATTTCAAATTAGCATCTTTGTGAAATAACGAACATGTCCCCTTCCTTTCGGTTTTCAGTTCTTGCATGTCAACCACGATGTTATCATAGGCGCGGTACAGAATGGCAGTGAGCTCTTCAGATTCTGATACAAATTCGTATATATTTTGCGAACAAAACACCAATTCGTCAAACCTCTTGCTTCTTGGCTCCAACAATGACTCGTCGTGGCTACTCTAAATGTGTGTTTTTGTCTCCTCTTTACGTTCTTGCTCCATCATTCCAATATGTATCTTGGTGACACTTTGTTTACTCGTTCAAAGCTTAACACGCTTAGGGCGTGATGGCACAATATCCCTCTTGACTCAAATAATAAGCACTGGCATTTCACTTGAGCTACTACCGAGTCGTATGTAACCGCAAACTTGTTGAATGTTGAGTTAGAAACTTGTTCTACAACTTCGTATACCGAATAGCCTAGAGCGGCGTTCGTTGATCTTGTGATGCAATTCACCTAATTCCATATGAATTGTGCTTGGACTTTCCTAAACTTCTGGTGAGTGTACACCTGTTGATACTGAGCTTCTATTGAGGATTTTGTTGCACACGGTATAACGGTGTGAAAATTTATAGCATCCGATTCTCTCTCTCTTTGCTCCCTGCTTCAGAGGCAATTATCGTATTGTTTGAAAAATTGGGTAAGTGAGCTATTCCGCATAATGAAATTGTTAAAAAAGGCATGCATGTTCTCGCTCCTTTGTGTTCTTCTCATCTCGGCCCAGAAGTGGTGATCGAGATAAATTGTAATCCACATATGATGGTCTTTGTAAAGCTATGCAAAAAATACCTAAATCAGAACTATAATACACCCAAAAACATGCAATTTACACCTCTGCTGCAGATTTTAAAAGACATTACTTGAAAGCCACTTGTTGTCCACAAGACCATACTTCATAAAAAATTATTCCAATTCCTATCAAATGATTCTTTGGTATGAGAGTTCTAAACAACATGGCTTATGTCTTGTTCGATTTCTAGGTGTCTCTTGTAGCCGTTTAATTTGCTTGGAATCTTCTTTATGATGTGTCAAATACACCAACGGTGAATTGTTGTGGGCATACAAGCCTTGATAGCCCTTTGTATCGATGCGCATTGATCCGTGAGAATCCCTTTCGAAGCATTTTCTCTCATGCAATGAAGCCAATATTCAAATAAACATTTGAATGATTGAATATCTTCGTTTTTCATCAAAGCGCATCCCAGAAGTATTGACTGACCGTGGTGATTTACCCTGACAAAAGAACCAAAAACCAGATTATACCTGAAACAGATTACGACAAAATAGAATTGAAGTCGTTAATACACCCAAATAATCACTATCTACACCCAAAAAATCCAATATATACCTCTGCTACAGATTATAAAACAACATTAATTCAAATTCGAAATACTCACAGGCAGCCCTGCTCTTTGTGTCCGCCCAAAAAGCAAGCTTAATCGACTGATCGTCCTCGAGTTCTAACTCGAAAAAGAAATTCTGATTCTTCTCTTTCATTCTTAATAAGTATTTTCCGAATTCTTTTGCATCCTCTAGTTCCGAAACATTTCGCACTTCTCTCAGGATGTAATTTCTCACATCTTTTTCGATAAAATTTAACTCGCGGTGACCCCCGGCTGCTGCCGCAAATGATTGGTAAGTTTTGCTTGGTCTGATTTTGGCTTCCTTGTTATTCTCTATTGTATGATGCACAGACATGCTTAGTTCCTTGTCCTGTTTAAGTATCTCTGCTTGATTTTTACAGCAAAGATGTGAATGATACAACACGGCCTTGGAAATGATCCAAATACCGATGTCCTTCAATATGTGTATATAAATTCTTACGGCACAATTTAATCCTATTGAGGGGTTTGTCTTCTCCGTCGAAGATATTTTTGATTTTCATTTCCCCTCTCTGCTACATGTAATCAATTGAATCTTAATTTTGTTTTCCTTCTTATTTATGCTCCGAACTCTTGTAGAAAAACCCGCAGATTTCGAATAATCCTTGTAGAATTTTGCAGCATTTTCAAGGATGTTAAAGTCATCCCAACCTTGAGAACAAACTGCTCATCAACATCACAGAGGAACTGCAGAATACACCCAAAATAGTCCACAATACACCGTATTAAAACAAGCATAAACTATAGAATGCAAATACAACTATAAAACCATCATAAAAAATAACAAAAATCAGATTCATGAATCATCATCAAACAGAAACTAAACCAATTAAACTAAAACAATAAGGCAATTCACCCTTAGTCAAATGAAAAGTCAAGAACCTATCAATATACCCAAACTTTCCTACTTTACACCTAAATAGTTCTCATTTACACCTGAAAGGTTTATATAAAATGCAAAAAATTCATTAGAACTAGTATATTATATTCAATTCAAACAATGAACAGCAAATTTCACAGGCAAGTTTCACAACATTATTCAGCTCCACAATCATAAACTACTAACAAAAATATTAACTGGAATTAAATTACACCTCAGGAACTTCACTAGATTCAAATTCAAAATCTACTTCGCCCTGGTTCAGCTGATAATCTAAAGTTGAATTATCCATTATTTTCAAAACGATTTCAGAGCTTGATTTAAGAAACAATGGAAATTGGAAAAACGAATAAAGAGAACGCAGAGAGAAACACACGTAAACGTCGAAGGAGGACACAGAGAAAACCACACGAAAGAGATCGCAGAGAGAAAGCAAGAAAACGCAGAAGAAATTTGAAAAAGAAAAAGAAATCCTTTCGAAAAAAGAAGTTATATATTCGCGCGTTAATTGAAAAATCTGTTAAGAAGCGTGTGGATCAGACGTGCCAGAAGAGGCGCGTTTCAACTATAAATGAGTATATGGACTTGTAAGACTTGTATAACAAAAACACTTGTACGTGGAGAATAATTCTAATTTTTATTTATCATATAGCATTGCTAATTTATTAATTCCAAATAACAAAATTGGTAAATAATATTGAAAGTGATATTTTCCCCATATTTCAATGATAAACGTCGGCTACAAGATAATGCAAAATGTATATTTTGGAATAAATGACTAAAACAAATATTATTTTGGAATTTTTTCTGTCTTAAAATAGAAAATTTCTCATCTATAAAAGGGGATATTTGATATTTTCATGTTATCAAAAGAATAAAAATTAGGATATGTAATTATTATTCTATCTCAATTATGATTTTTTAGTCACAATAAAAAAATTTATTATGATTTTTTGTCAAAGAGTTTTACGTATTATTGAGAATATTGAAAATAATTTCAATCATTTAGAACATTAATAAATATATAATTTTTTTATAATACTTATGATAATATTTTTAAAAATATATATAGTATTTTTAAAATATAATTTTTTTAGAATATATTTTTTAACCTTTAACTAAACGTCAACCAACTATTGTATATCACATACAAAATGTCAAAATCTATATATTTTGTTTGCAATATACAATAGTTAGTAAATCATAGAATCATTCATACGAATCAATGCAAATAAATAAGGCTCAAAATTATAAAAATATCCTAAATACAATTTAACTACACATCTATTTTATTTATATCTCTATATAAACCAAATTTAACTTAACTCGATTTATATTAAATACATGTAAATATCGAATCAATTATTAATACAATATATATATATATATATATATATATATATATATATATATATATATATGATTCGATTCATTATTAATATAATATTACTACTATATAATGTGTACATACAGTAAATTAAATAAATTGGATTCGATTTACTATTTGTATGAATTATTGATATTTTTATTTTTAAGTTAATTATATATTTATTTTTTATTAATTTTAAAATATAAATATTAATAAAAAATATTCTATATTTATATTTAAATAAAATATTAAAACAAAACAAATGGAAATAAAAATTTATATTTATATTTTAGTTTAAATTTAAAAATTTTATATTTTTTCAAATTTATAAATTTAAAACAAATTAATAAATAATTTTTAAATATTTTTAACTTATTAGTATTTAAAAATTATTATTGGGAGTTTTGATGTCGGAAAAAGTTAATGCAAACTTTTGTTGTATGATCATGTGATATGTTTACTCCAACTTCTATTTGAGTGCTTTAATTTTTTGCGCCGTTAAATTAAAGAATTATTCCACTGATGGAATCAAAATTTCAAAGTAGCTTTCGTATGTTATTTTGGATGGATATATTTTATATTAATTTTGTTAATATAAAAAATTCTGGCAATAATTTTTTATATATTAATAAGTTAAAAATAATTTATAATAAATTTTTAGAAATGATTTATTTTTTGTTTTGATTTTTGAATTTATAAATTTATAAAAATATAAATTTTAGAATTTAAACTAAAAAATAAAATTTAAATTTTTATTATTATTTTTTTATATTTTATTTAAATTTAAATAAGAGATATTTTTTATTAATATTTATATCTTAAAATTAATAAAAAATAAATATATAATTAACTATGTACAAATAGTGAATTAAATCAGATTTATATGTATATATTGCATTAGTAATAAATAGAATAAAATTAATTTAATTTACATGTATTTTGTATAAATCAAGTTAAGTTAATTCGAATTACATAAAAATATAAATAGGATAACTGTGCAATTTGTTGTGATAAGGTTAAATTGAATGTCCATTAATGTGGGTGGTTGATTTTTGTTTTCAATGCTGAATGAAGAATTTTATATGCCTATATATAGAGAAGTAATCGCCTATATATAGAGAAGTAATCCTATGAATGTTATGTACAACAATAATAAAAACTAAAATATTCCATCTCTCTCTTTCTTACTATTAAGCACTTATTTACTTTTCTCTTACTACTACTATTAAGCACTTATTTATTTTTCTCTTACTACTAATATAATATTAATATATTATCTTTATAGTAGTATAATAGTATTGGTAAATACAGATAATAGTATTTTTCTATTTATACTTTATTTTATTACCTCTTCCTTATTTATCTTATTTATTTATTTATTTCACAACACGTTATCAGCACGAAACTCTAACGAAATTTTATGAAGACTTCAGATAACAAATTTTTATTATGTCGAATCTCTTTCATCTTGAATATAATGCTTTTGATATATCTAAAAATAATTATTTATCATGGATACTAGATGTTAAAATCCATCTTGATTTAATGGATCTTGGAGATACCATTAAGGCTAAAAATAATGCATCCCAGAAGGATAAAGCCAAGGCCATGATTTTTTTTCATCGTCATCTTGACACATGATTGAAAAATGAATATCCCACATTAAAAGATTCTGCAGATCTGTGGAATGACCTTGAAGAAAGGTACAATCATCAAAAGACGGTGATACAAGCCCGATATGTTAGAGAAAATTTCTCGACCTTCCATGTCTCGAATGTGCTCCTGCAGCAGCAGTATCGAAAAAAAGAATTTAAAAATATTCTGAGTTAATTTCTTGCTTTCTTGTTGCTGAATGCAACAATGAGTTACTTTTAAGGAATCATGAAGTGCGCCCAGTTGGCGCCGCCCCCATTCCTGAAGTAAATGCAGCAATTAACCTCAAAAGAGCTAAATGGCAAGATTTTTGATAAAAAAAATTATGAAAGGAAAAGAAATTATGTTCACAAGAAAGGATCTCACCAGAAGTGGGATAAAGAAAGAAATATCGGGCAGAATAAATCAACAGAGGATAAGTGTTTCAGTTGTGGTGGAAAGGGTCATTGGTCACGTACCTGTCGTACCGCAAGGCACCTAGTTGATCTTTATCAAGCATCCTTAAAAAGGGATGACAAAGGACAGGAAACAATTTATTTGTTTCAAAAGATAACAATTCCACCACTCATTATTATGTATCTAATTTCTTTAAGAATTTTGAAGGAAATATTGGCTATTTGATCAATGATGGAATAGTTTGATATGTGTATGTGTTTGTTAAGTATTCATATGAATAATTTTACTGTGCATGTACTTCTGCTCATCTTATTATTATTATTATTATTATCATTTGTTTTTGAAGAAAAATGGCAAGGACATATCCTGAAGATATTGCCTTGCGGATAGTGCAAGTTCGCACACTATTCTTAAAAGTGATATATATTTTACTCATCTTGTGCCAAAAGAAGAATATGTTAATTCTATTATTGGCTCGGGCAATGTAATAGAAGGCTCCGAAAGAGCTATAATTTTGTTTCCTGGAGGAACAAAATTCATAATAAATAATGCACTATTATCTACCAAGTCTCTGAGGAACTTGTTGAGTTTCAAATATATTCGCTGAAATGGATATCATATTGAAACAATGAATGAGGGAAATCATGAGTATTTATATATCACAACTCATGATTTAAATAAAAAGGTTATATTAGAAAAGTTACCCTCACTTTCATCTGGATTGTATTATACCAAGATTAGTGCAATTGAATCACATGTCATTGTAAACCAGAAGTTTACTAGCCCAAATGAATTCATAACTTGGCATGATAGATTGGGTCATCTAGGAATAACCATGACGAGGAGAATTATTGAAAACTCTCATAGACATTCACTAAAGAACTAGAAGATTCTTAAAACTAGTGAATTTTATTGTGTTGCATGTTCTCAGGGAAAGTTAATTTTAAGGTCATCACCAGTAAAGGTTGGATTTGAGTCCCCTGAATTCTTAGAAAGGATTCAAGGTGATATATGTGGACCTATTCATCCATCATGTGGATCTTTTATATATTTTATGGTCTTAATAGACGCATCTTCGAGATGGTCACATGTGTGCTTATTATCTTCTCGCAACCTGGCGTTTATGAGATTACTAGCTCAAATTATTCAATTAAAAGCACAATTTTCAGAAAATCCAATCAAAGCAATTCGTCTTGATAATGCTGGTGAATTTACTTCCCAAGCTTTTGATTCTTATAATATGGCTAATGGAATAAGTGTTGAACATCCAGTAGTTTATGTTCACACACAAAATGGGTTAGCAGAATCGCTTATTAAACACCTCCAATTAATTGCTAGACCCTTGCTTATGAGAAGAAATCTCCCAACCTCGGTTTGGGGGCATGCTATTTTACATGCCGCAGCACTTATTCGTTTGAGGCCAACGAGTTACTATCAGTTCTTTCCTAGGCAATTAGCCTTTGGCCAGCAGGCAAATATTTCCCATTTAAGAATATTTGGGTGTGCGATATATGTTCCCATTGCACCACCTAATCGCACTAAAATGGGACACCAAAGAAAATTGGGGATATATGTTGGATATGATTCTCCCTCTATAGTGATGTATCTTGAGATACAAATTGGAGATGTATTTAAAGCCCGGTTTACGGATTGTCATTTTGATGAATCAAAATTTCCAACATTAGGGGAAGAGAATAAGCTTCCTGAAAAGGAACTTAATTGGAATGCATCATCCTTGATGCATTTAGATCCTCGATCAGGGCAATGTGAACTCGAAGTTCAAAAGATTATACATTTGCAAAGAATAGCAAATGAATTGCCTGATGCATTTTTCAATACAAAGAGGATAACCAAATCTTATATACCAGCAGAAAATGCCCCAATACGAATTGATGTCTCAGTTGGACAAATTGCCACCGAAGAAAATACACGCCAGAAGTGTGGCATGCCTGTCAGTTCCAAAGACAAAAATCCTCGAAAGAGAAAAGAGGTAAATATTATTCCTGTTGAAAAAGACATAGTAGAGACACCTGCAGTTGTCTAGAATTCTGATATAGTTTTAACGCCAGAAGACGTTCAGGTACTTGAAAATAGTGAAAATGATGAGATCTCGATAAATTATGTCTTTACAGGAAAGAAATGGGACCAAAATAAGACAATTGTCAATGAAATATTTGCATATAATGTGGCATTGAATATCATGCATGAAAGTAAGGATCTTGAGTCAAGATCAGTCGAAGAATGTCGACAAAGAAATGATTGGTCAAAATAGGAAGCAGCCATGAAGGCTGAATTAGACTCACTTGCAAAACGTGAAGTTTTTGGACCTGTAGTCCGTACACTTGAAGATGTAAAACCTGTTGGATACCGATGGGTATTTGTGAGAAAACGAAATGAGAAAAATGAAGTTGTGCGCTATAAAGCATGACTTGTGGCACAAGGTTTTTCACAAAGGCTCGGTATAGATTATGAAGAAACGTATTCTCCTGTAGTGGATGCGATAACATTGCGTTATTTGGTCAGTTTATCTGCATATCATAAACTGCATATGCATTTAATGGATATGGTAACAGCCTACTTATACGGCTCATTAGATCGGGATATCTATATGAAAGTCCCTGAAGGACTAAAGATATCTAAACCATCCAATGAATATTCGCAAGGGTTATACTTAGTCAAATTGCAAAGATCTTTATATGGTCTGAAGCAATCTGGACGAATGTGGTATAATCGTCTTACTGAGTATCTGGCAAAAAATGGATTCAAGAATGATGATATTTGTCCATGTGTTTTCATAAAGAAAACTACATCTGGATTCATTATTATTGCTGTGTACGTTAATGATTTAAATATCATTGGGACTCCTGAAGAGATTCCAACAATAATAAAAACTCTAAAAGAAGAGTTTGAGATGAAAGATCTTGGAATGACTAAATTTTGTCTCGGCCTGCAGATCGAGCATATAAAAAATGGGATCTTTATTCATCAAACAACATACACAGAAAAGATCTTGAAGATATTTTATATGGATAAGTCACATCCCTTGAGTACCCCAATGATCGTAAAATCTTTGGATGTGAAGAAGGATCAATTCCGTCCTAAAGAAGAAAATGAAGATATCCTTGGTCTTGAAGTACCATATCTTAGTGCCATTGGAGCACTAATGTATCTTGCTAATAATACAAGACCCGATATATCATTTGCTGTGAATTTACTAGCAAGGTATAGTTCCTCTCCAACCAGAAGACATTAGAGTGGAATCAAGCAAATCTTTCGATATCTTCATGGAACGGTTGATATGGGATTATTTTATCCCTATGGATCCAAGTCACAACTAGTTGGCTATGCAGATGTCGGATACTTGTCTGATCCACATAAAGGGAGATTTCAAACAGGATACCTGTTTACATATGGTGGTACAGCTATATCTTGGAGGTCCATGAAACAAACGATTGCTGTAACATCCTCTAATCATGCTGAAATACTGGCGATTCATGAAGCTAGTCGCGAGTGTTTTTGGCTGAGGAGTCTGATTCAATATATTCTGTCATCATGTGGACTGATTGATCATAAGATAGCTCCAACTATCCTGTTTGAAGATAATACAGCATGCATTGCTCAACTTAAGGGTGGATACATCAAAGGTGATATAACAAAGCATATTTCTCTCAAATTCTTCTTCACTCATGATCTTCAAAATCAAGGGACAATCGATGTCCAACAAATCCGCTCAAGTGACAATCTGGCATATTTATTTACAAAGTCACTCCCAAAATCCTCCTTTGAAAGATTGGTACATGAGATTGGGATGCGCCGATTTCGAGACTTTAAATGATGTCGGCAAGAGGGGGAGACTGTACTCTTTTTTCCTTGGTCAAGTTTTTTTTTTTCATTGGGTTTTTCTTGACAAAGTTTTTAATTAGGCAATCCCCATCACAAAGGATATTGTACTCTTTTTCCTTCACTAAGATTTTTTCCACAAAGTTTTCCTTTAGTAAGGTTTTAATGAGGCAATATTCCTAAATGGACATTCAAGGGGGAGTGTTGTGATAAAGTTAAATTGAATGCCTATTAATGTGGGCGGTTGGTCAGCAATAATAAAAACTAAAATATTCCCTCTCTCTCTTTCTTACTATTAAGCACTTATTTACTTTTCTCTTACTACTAATATAATATTAATATATTATCTTTATAATAATATAATAGTATTAGTAAATACAGATAATAATATTTTTTTATTTATACTTTATTTTATTACCTCTTCTTTATTTATCTTATTTATTTATTTATTTCACAACACAATTAATTGTGTTTAGCATATCTTATAATTTTGAGCCTCATTCATTCTATTCCGATAAATTACCCTAAATCATAAATAAAATTCATCAGAATTAAAATGTTGCTACATGCATTATTATTGCTGTAAACACGCGCGTATGGCTGCTTCGTGACTTATAAACCCGATTAATTAGGATTTGCTATTTCCTCCGATCCAACTCTAATAACAATATATTGAAGGTGAGTTTGGTTATGCAAAATTCACAAACATTCATAGCCCTTCAAATAATAAGTTTAGTTTAATCCAAAATAATTAAATCTAAATTCTAAAGTAGTAGTAATAATAATAATAATACTTGTGTTCCCCGGCGTTTCTCCAAATTGGTAAGTTATGAATCCTAATTGTAATTGACAACTGTTGTTACCCCAAAGAATGAAATCACCGACCATTAATATGTTTGCAAAACTGCTATATATGTATATGGAGCGCATTTATACCACCAAAAAACATTATATTCTAAGCTAGCTATTGCAGCAGGTTCATGTCTAAATCATAATTACAGCATTACACCTAACAATAAGTGTGTGTAATTGGCTCCATATATAGTTAGTGCGCTTGCTCTATGGTTCAAGAAAAGTTTCATGAATTCCATGACCAACTATTATGAACCAACCACAACAAATGAATCTATCTTCTCTCTAGTTACCTTACTGTTTGGTCAACTTCTCTATAACATTTTAATTTTTTCCTCCACAATCACCCCTCATGCTATGTCTATGTCCATCTTCTTCCCATCCCTTATAGCCTCTTCCTTTTGTACTAATTAACATAGCTTATAGCTTATAGATATATAGCTACTACTACACATACATACATACATGTATACATACATACATACATGTATACATATATACATACATATTGATTATCACAATTTGTGTGAGAACAATAATAATAGATAGATAGAGAATAGATAGCCATGGCATCATCATCACCATCAACCTTGCTAACAACAAATTCAAGGCTGGTATTCAGTGTAACCATGATGTTCATCATTCTCTTCTTCTTGGCCATATGTGCGTATACGTATAATAGTCGAATTGAATTAGGTCTCCTTTTGCCACTCAAAACTTCTCTTCATTCCAAACATGCTCCTAATAATGTGCTACAACAACAACAACAACATAGTATTCCACCATTGATGCCACCTTCATCCCCTAGTCATGATGTTTCTCATGATTCCGCTAGTGGAATAATAGTACGTGTGTATTTTTTTCTTATCTCCCTTTTCATTTTTTAACAATAATTATTATGTTTGAATATAAAAAATATCATCAGCATAATTTAATTATTTTCTTCATGGTGATTATTGTGGAGAATTTAATTATTTTGACTGAAAATATTAATTGATGGTCGTGTATAATAATATATAGCGGAAGAAAAGGAATAATAATAGTTTTGTGAGAATTGAAAAAGATTTGGCTGAAGCAAGAGGAGCAATTCTGAGAGCGATACGGATGCGGAAGTTCACATCGGAGAAGGAAGAGAATTTTGTCCCCATTGGACCTGTTTACAGAAACCCTTATGCTTTTCATCAGTTAAGTAAACTATATCATTCATCACTATTATACAATTTTAATTTACTATCTCTTTATGGGTAATACTCACATCACACATGTTCATATAAAAATGACATTATAAATTTTTAAATAGTTAATGAAATATATTTGGTTAAATATATAATCTATAATACTATTTTTATACGAAAATATCATTACAAGAATATTTACCTCTCTTTATAATATAATGATATGATATAAATTATCATCGTTGGAACAAATGTAAACTAAAATACTAAAATCATTCGCCAAAATTAATTACCACCATAAAATATACATTTAAATATAAAATATATATTAAAATAATTTAAAGAACATCAATAATATTCACTCGCATTATTCCATTTGCTCCCTTCCTATCCCTTGGAGCTATATATATATATGGGAGTATGATTAGGTCACACGCAGGGACGGATCTATGTGTGGCACTGTGGGGGCAATTGCCCCCATTAAATTTTTGAAAAACTAATAATAATTATATATGTATATAGAGAATTGTCCCATTATAATAATTTATTTTCCCCCACACTTCAAAAAAAAATTATGTATAAGACATTTATATTATATAAATTCAAAACAAATATTAATAATAACTAATAAAAATCTAATTATTTAATTGCCTAAAGTTAAGCTTAATTTTTTAAATATAAATGAGATTATTAGTATTTAATATTTTTTTATAATATATATCATTTATTTATTTTTTTATTTTGTTTAATTTAATTTTGTTTAATTTATACATACACATAATATTGTTTTCGTTAAGAAAACGTTTACTATAATATTATAAAATGTTAACTTTTCAATTAAATATCAAAAAATTATTTAATATTTATTTAATAGAGAAAAATATATTATTTTGTCTATATCTACATATAAAGATAATTGTGATTGTTTGATTTGAATTTTTATTTTTTTCACAAATTTTTTGTCTTTCTCGCATAATTTTAGAAAAAATTCAGACACCAAAATAAAAAATTGTCAAAATTTTAATTTAGTTCATTCGAGTTATATTTTTTATAAATTTTTTAGCTATTGAGTTATAATATAAAAAATAATCAATATAAATGTAATTTGACAGATATTAAATACTTGACTAGACACAAATATTAATAATAAATGTAGCTCATGTAATATTACCGAAATATTGAAATGAAAAAAAAATTAACTAAATTACTATACTTTTAGATGTATTAATTATATTTATTTATTAAAATTTTGATTAGCTAATATATTCTAAAATTTAAATATCTAAACATATTAATATTAATATTTTTTATTATTTTGCTATAATTATTTTGCCCCCACTTCTAAAATTTTCTGGATCCGTCACTGGTCACACGTTTACCTCTGAAGTATGATCATCCAGATCTTGAACCGAAAGGAAATATATAAATATAAATTCATAATAAAAGGTAATCAATCATAAACGTTAATTTTTTTTTTTTAGGCATGTTATGAAATTTAGATTTCACATATACTCTACCAATTATGATTAAGTATACGGAATGCGAGATACGTGTTTCTTTCTTTAAAAAAATAAATGAATAAAATCTAAATTTTAATGATTTAGACATTTTAAAAAATATTGTTATATATTTGGTATTAATTGATATTTTTATTTTGTTTTGAAAATTTGCGTTGATTTTTACCTTCAGGAGTCACATAGAGATGGTGAAGAGATTCAAAGTGTGGACTTACAGAGAAGGAGAGCCACCATTCTTCCATGAATGGCCCATGAAAGACATCTACGGGATTGAGGGACAGTTGATGTCCGAACTAGAAAATGATTCAAGCCCATTCTGGGCCCATAGGCCAGAGGAGGCCCACGCGTTCATGATGCCCATAAGCGTGGCTCAGATCGTACATTACCTTTACCGTCCTCTGGTGAGCTACTCTCGCGGCCCACTGATGAGAGTGGTCATTGATTACACCCAAACCATAGTCCGCAAACACCCTTACTGGAATAGGACCAACGGCGCTGACCATTTCATAGCCTCTTGCCATGACTGGGTACTTATTTTTACTACGAGTTAACTCTCAAAATAATTTCTAAATATGGCATATATTAAATTAGTTTTTAAAATTTTAATTATATTAATTATATTTTTAAAATTGGTAAAAAGGCACGAAATTATTTTATATTTGCACTTGACAAAAAAAATTGATAAATTAATATGAACACTTTTATCAATTTCAAAAATATAATTGATATAATTAAGATTTTAAGAAATATTTTAGTGCACATGACTAATTTCAATAATCACTTGAGGTAGACTCCTTTTTTAACCTCACAAGTAACTAGTAATTAGAAAAAAAATTAAAATATTAAATTATGTGAACAATGAATATATCAAATGTTCAATTCAATAGGTATACAGATAATTATGTTCATTATTTTTAATTGGATGGTTATTTCTTTTGATTCGATTTATTCATGCACATTTAATAATGACTGGATGTTCAATTTACTAGGTGTGCAGATAATTATCCTAGTATTAAGATTTAGAAGGTAATTTAAAAGTGAAGTGTTTTTAACTTTATTGGGTCAATTATAAAGTCTATTATTTACATTAATCATTATTTACCTAGCAAAATCTTTAATAATTTTGATGGCTACTTACATAAAAAATATATTTTCTGATAAAGATGATAGTTAATATATTAAATTAATTAATATTCTTAACTATTTTTCATAAAAATATGTTCATGTGCATTTCATAATTACCTACATCTATGTGTATTTCATAGTCAAATTTAGCAATAAGATATAAATTCCCTATTGATTCATGCATAGTTTCCTACTACATTTCTATTGATTCATTGACATGCGAATCAACTTATTTATTATTATTTATCATTTAACATTTTATAAATTTTACTTAAATAAGATAGATAATTACTCAATAATTAATGTGAGTCTAGAAGTGAGTCAAGCCCATAGGTAAATTAATTTAAGACCAATTGACTATGTTAAAACCTTTATGAATTAAACTTAGAAAAAGTTTAGGATTACCAACTTTTGTGTTTTGTGGCTAATACTTACAACAACAACAATAAAGTCTTGTCCCACTAAGTGGGGTCGGCTACATGAATCAAACGACGCCATTGTGCTCTGTCATGTATCATGTCTACAGAGAGACCGTTTACATGTAGATTTCGTTTGACCACCTCATGGATGGCTTAGGTCTTCCTCTGCCTTTCGCCCTTTGTCTATCTTCCATCTCATCCACCCTCTTGACTGGATGTTCTATCAGTCTTCTTCTCACATGTCCAAACCACCTGAGACGCGATTCAACCATCTTTTCTACAATGGGTGCTACTCCAACTCTCTCCCTTATATATTCATTCCTTATTTTATCCAATCGCGTATGACCACTCATCCATCTCAACATCTTCATCTCTGCCACACTCATCTTATGTTCGTGCTCCCCTTTAGCCGCCCAACACTCCGTACCATACAGCATAGCCGGTCTTATAGCGGTGCGATAGAATTTACCTTTAAGTTTTAAAGGCACTTTTTTGTAGCATATAAAACCAGATGCACTCCGCCATTTTGACCAACCTGCTTGGATCCCATGATTTACATCATGTTCAATCTCTCCATTATCCTGTATGATGCACCCAAGATACTTAAAACTTTTAACTTTTCGTAGGATGTTCTCTCCAATTTTCACCTCTATATTGGAATTTTCCCTTCTCAGACTGAACTTACATTCCATATATTCTGTCTTGCTACGGCTTATGCGCAGACCATACACTTCTAGAGCTTCTCTCCATAACTCCAACTTCTTATTTAGGTCTTCCCTTGACTCTCCCATAAGGACGATATCATCGGCAAAAAGCATGCACCATGGCACAGGCTCTTGGATGTGCTCTGTGAGTACTTCCAAGACTAATGTGAAAAGGTATGGACTTAAGGATGATCCCTGGTGTAATCCTATACCAATAGGGAATTTCTCTGTCACACCACCTTGAGTCTTAACACTAGTTGTGGCCCCATCATACATATCTTTAATTGCCCGAATATATGCGATCCTTACTCTCCTCTTTTCTAAAAAGTGAGTGATTTTCTATCATAAAAAAGTGAGTGATTTTCTATCATTGAATATAATCTCATATCATTAAAAACATTATTGACGGCCAATTAATTATTACAAAACACAAAAATTACTAGTCCCTAGCGCTTCTGTTAAACTTATGTAACATTCTGCATCATTGATACAAAATTCCTTGGTGTGACGAGATGATAGTAGATGTCCACAAGAATTAAGTCCATGATAGCATCTTAACTGATTCAAATGATGCAGGCAACAATTTTATGTTTTCAACATAAAAACTGTACTATGATACAGAAATTGGAATGAATGCATGCATGTGTATTGATTGTTGCAGGCACCAGAAATCTCAAGAAAGAAATTAGGGAAAAAGTTATTCAAGAACATAATAAGAGTTCTATGCAATGCTAACAACTCAGAAGAATTCAATCCCAGCAAAGATGTCTCAATTCCCGAAATCAAAGTGCCTTACCACCTTTCCCAACTGCACCCAATAAACAACCACCACAAAACAATACTCGCTTTCTTCGCCGGAGGGTCTCACGGTAGCATAAGGAAGCGGCTCCTAGATCACTGGAAGGACAAAGACAAAGAGGTCCAAGTCCACGAGTACCTTCCACGTGGCGCTGACTACAACGCTCTCATGGGACAGAGCATGTTCTGTCTCTGTCCGAGTGGCTACGAAGTTGCAAGTCCTAGAATCGTGGAGTCCATTAACGCAGGGTGTGTTCCTGTGATTGTTTCCGATTACTATGAGCTTCCGTTCAGTGATGTTCTTGATTGGAGCAAGTTCTCGCTGCATGTTCCATCGGAGAAGATACCTGAGATCAAGAACATATTGAAAGGTGTGTCGTACAAGAAGTACTCCAAGATGCAAAGGAGGGTGTTACAAGTGCAGACACATTTTCAGTTGAATCGACCGGCTAAGCCGTTTGATGTGTTGCATATGATTCTTCACTCTATATGGCTTAGAAGGCTCAACATCAGGCTATTCAATTGAGATGAACATTGTGTACACTGTATACTTCACCTTAGTAGCACCAATAACATACTTGAGTTTCAAGGTTGAATGTACAACTTTTACATTAGTTAAAATTAATCAAACGCTATAAAATATAGAGATCTGCATGTTTGTATCTTTTTTTTATCCGTTTAAATTTTTTAAAAATATTGCTTTATATAGTAATATCATAATTTCTATGACCAAAAAAAAAAAAAATTCATCATAAAAGAAATAAAAAGAGAAAGAATTCTTATATAAAATTTATGCAAATTCAAAACTAAATTATTTAAGAGAGCATATTAAAGATATAATTATTTATGTATCTTCTCTTATTCAAGAAGTATTTTCATCCCACTATAAATTCATGTTTTAAGATTTTGGATAAAAATATGTCTGGTCTATAATTGCGCACCAATAAAACTCTACATCTAAGTAAAATACTTAATTAAGTCTAACCAAGTTGTTATAACAAAATTTTCAAATCATGCATCTTTTTCTCCTTTTTCTTCTCTTTCTTCTTCTTTTAAATTTGCGCACGTAGATTCTTCTTCTTCTTCCCCCTCCTCCTCTTTCTTCTCCAATATTGCCTCTTCTTTTTCTTTTTCTTTTCGTTATCGTCATCGTTAATAACATCAACATTTTGCAAGCATCTTTATTAGTTTTGATTTTCTCTTATGCTATCATTAAATGATTTCGGTTTATTTCTTAATTTATTTTAGTTCATTTGTGTATTAATTGAGATTCACTTGATACCGCTGATAAGTATTGACCAAATTTTTTATTCCTTAAGTAATTTCAATTCATTTCTTAGTTTAATTGAGATTTATTTGGATCCAGAAATGAATTCGATGTATTTTTGTTAATGATTGAGTCTTTTTGATTATTTATTCAAATTTAAACTAATTTCGGTTTATTTGTATGCTAATTGAGGATCATTTTGATGTTGCTGATAAGTATTGACTAAATTATTTATTCTTTAAGTAATTTCGGTTCATTTTTTAATTTAATTGATATTCATTTGAATCCAGAAATGAATTTGACGTGTTTTAGTTGATTATTGAATTTTTTTGACTGTTTATTTAAATCTGAACTAATTGAATGGAATGGAATTGAATCTAATACATTTGAATAAAATGATAACGAATAATTTCATTCTTTTTTGCAAAAAAAATTTGGTCGGTGAACCTCAATTAAGACAAACACATCGAATTCATTTCTAAATCCAAATAACCTCAAATAAATTAAGAAATGAACTAAAATTACTTCAAGAATAAAAAATTTGGTCAATACTTAATGAACCTCAATTAACACACCAATAAACTGAAATTAGTTCAATTTTGAACAAACAGTAAAAAAGACTCAATCATCAACAAAAACACATACAATTTATTTCTGGATCCAAATGAACCTTAATTAAACTAAAAAATATACCGAAATTACTTAAGAAATAAAAAATTTGGCCAATACTTATCAGCAGATAAACCTCAATTAACACACAAATAGAACCTCAATTAATACACAAATAAACTGAAATTAGTTCAACTTTAAACAAACAGTAAAAAAGACTCAATCATCAACAAAAACACATACAATTTATTTCTGGATTCAAATGAACCTTAATTAAACTAAAAAATAACACATACAATTTATTTCTGGATTCAAATGAACCTTAATTAAACTAAAAAATAAACCGAAATTACTTAAGAAATAAAAAATCTGGTCAATGCTTATCAGCAGTATCAAGTGAGCCTCAATTAATTTACAAATGAACCGAAATTAGTTCAATTTTGAACAAGCAGTAAAAAAAACTCAATCATCAACAAAAACACATCAAATTTATTTTTTTATCCAAATAAACCTCAATTAAAGGGAGGAAAAAGAAAAAACGCAATAACAACAGTAGCAATAAAAGAATGATGATAGTAGAGAGAAAACACGGAAGAAGAAGAAGAAGAAGAAGAAAGAAGAAGAAAGAAGAAGGAGGAGGAAGGCGAAGAAGAAGGAAGAATGCAAAGAAAAAGGAGTGCGAAGACGGAGGAGGAGGAAAGCGAAAAAGAAGAAGGAAGAACGCGAAGACAAAGATGGAGAAGGATATGTTTTGCGCTATTGAAGCGTGTGTGGATATGCTTGTATGATGAGAGTGGTTTTCGTTGAGTTTGGGCAACTTAGTTAGATTTGGTGGCCAAAAACACTTAGATGTATAGCTGAACTGATATCGCACATCAATTTAATTTTCCTAGCGTTTTTTCCCGAGGTTTCTAGAGCATGACAAGGCGTATCTATCGTACAGGAAGGGGTAGAATTAGGGCAGTTACGTGTGTGGTACCAAACAATGGAATGTGAGCAATTCCATTGATTTCAAAGTTTCAGAACAAATAAAATACCATCCACGTTCCACTTTCACAGGGCAATGACCCACTGTGCTAGTCAAAAGTCAAGACTCAAGTCTAGCCATGAATATTTAGTCTTCCCCACTTTTAATTTGGACAAAGATAAGTAACAAGTAACAACTAACAGCACATCCATCAATAGCAACTATATGCAAATTTAAAGTAAGGTTTAAACTTTAAATTAGTAGATTAATTATATCCGAAGCATGGATCTTTGTATAACATTATTGTTGAGGTGGGTTTTGGGACTAGTGGTTTGCATGATGCTTGTTATAGTGAATGATAGGAATATAGGACATGCATGCAGTGAGGGAGAGAGGATTGCACTTTTGAAGTTAAAAGATGCTATCAATGATCCTAATGGAACTGCCTTACCTACATGGGATAGCCACAACAACAATGATTGCTGTGATTGGGAGAGGGTCATATGTGACAACACCACTACAAACCCAAGGCCAGTAGTAACACAACTTGTTCTTGATAAGATAAGAGATTTTGAACTCGCTAATAATGCATATTGGTCCTTAAATGCTTCTTATCTGCTTCCCTTCTCTGAACTTCAAGTGTTAGACTTGTCCTGGAACTATTTGACAGGTATTATTTGTATATACCTATGATATGATTGTATTGAATTTGGTTATGTTCTTATGGCTGGTTTTGTTTCTTCATATTTGTAACTCTCAATAGCTCTGGGGCAGGTGTAAATGGTGTTATCAGATTAAACAACTTGAAAGTTCTTAGTTTAAAGGGGAACCCTTTAACTCAAGTTCCATCATTGGATGAATTGCCAGTGGTTCAGATGTTAGATCTATCTTTCACAGGTCTCACCAATTTTCATTTTCTGCAAGGTAACACTTGGAGCAAGAATGCATTTATTGTGTGATTTGATGATTTCTTGTGAATCTTTTGGATACTCAAAAGTGTTTTTTTTTTTTTTTTTTGGGGCCTGATTAAAGAAATTTCTACTTTAAGCAAGTTGGAGGTCCTGGATCTTGGGAATAATTTACTATCTGGAAGCCTACCAGGATCAATTGGAAACATTACATCTTTGCAAGCTCTCTCTCTTTCTATGAATAATTTAGTTGGCTCTTTACCAACTCAAGGTGAGTTTATTCACATATATAATTTAACTTTTAAGAACTCTTGCTATTAGTCTTAACCATGCACAAAATTACTGCAAGATCACAAATTTCCCTTTATGCAGGAGGCTTATGTAAGCTCAAGAATCTTCAGCACTTGGACCTTAGCCACAACCAGTTTGTAGGACAGATTCCACTGTGTTTTAGCAACCTAACATCTCTCCATGTATTTGATGTTGCACATAATCAGTTTCAAGGAGTTTTCCCTTCTTTGTTCATATCTAGTCTCAAATCACTATCATATGTTTCTCTATCTAATAACTTTTTCCGAGGCTCCTTTAGCTTCAGTTCACTTGTCAATCACTCTAACCTTGAAGTCTTTGATCTGTTTAGCTACAACTCTCAATTGAAGGTTGAAACTGAGAATCCTCCTTTCATACCTTTGTTTCAATTAAAGGTCTTGCGCTTATCGAATTGCACGCTCAATGAACACACCAAGGGCATTCCTAGCTTTCTTTTATACCAAAGTGACTTAAGAGTGATTGATCTTAGCTATAACAGCATCATAGGAAGGTTCCCCCACTGGATACTGATAAATAACTCAAGACTAGAAGTTCTTGATCTTGGTAACAATTTCTTGACTGGACCCCTTGAGCTCAATTGTACTTCAAGATATCAAGATATGAATACTTTGGATATTTCACACAATCCTATCAAAAGCGAAATTCCCAGTTGTGTTGGCACCATCTTTCAGAATTTAAGAGTCTTGAACATGTCCAAATCTGAATTGCATGGTGTCATTCCAGCTTCAGTGGGACATATGACCCTGCTTATGATATTAGATTTGTCATCAAACAGTTTGTCTGGCCTATTGGCGGCTGAGTTTTTGAAAGGTGTGAAGTCATTGGAGTTTCTGAAGTTATCTAAGAATGACCTGTTTGGTCCAATATTGTCTTCTAAAGCCGAGTTAGGCCAATTGCGTGTTTTGCGCCTGGACAATAATCACTTTACCGGAGAGATCTCAGATGTGTTCATGAATAGTTCTCTGCTAAGAGTACTAGACATGAGCTACAATCATCTCAATGGAGAGCTACCAGGTTGGATTGGAAGCTTTCAACAATTGAGTTCTCTACTGTTGTCCCAGAATAATTTGCAGGGTGTCATACCTCAAGAACTTTGCAAACTAAACAGGCTTACATATTTAGACCTGTCTAAGAACAATTTCAATGGAACTTTGCCAAGTTGTTTTGACATGTCAAAGTTGAGGTACTTACATCTGCAGGGAAATCAGTTCTCAGGACCCATTCCCAATGCTTTGGCCAACTCTTCCTTGCTATTGACATTGGACTTGATGAACAACAAATTCTCAGGTGAAATTCCAAGTTGGATTGGCACTTTTTCAAACTTGAGAATTCTCCTTCTAAAGGGTAACAACCTTGAAGGTTCCATTCCCACTGTGATGTGTCAACTAAGGCACATAAGCATATTAGACCTTTCACACAATACATTCTCTGGGGATATACCTTCATGCTTGAATGATGCATCTTCAGGACTCTTGGATCCATTAGACAATATCATATTTGGTGAGTATTTCATAATATTCCCCATCAAATTCACCAAGTACATATCTGAAAATCTTCTTCATGTAGATAATGGCATCGATATCCAAGGTCTCGTCTCGGACGAGGAACAAGAAGTGGAATTCATGTCAAAGAGTAGGTTAGAATCATACAAGGGAAACATATTGTACTATATGTCAGGAATAGACCTCTCTTGTAACATGTTAACAGGTGCAATTCCTCATCAAATTGGAAACCTTAGTAGCATTCATACCTTAAACTTGTCAAATAACCATTTAAGTGGTCCTATCCCAGAAACATTTTCTAACCTCAAGCAAGTAGAAAGCTTGGATCTTTCACATAACAAATTGGTTGGTCACATTCCTTCAAAATTAGTAGAGCTATATAGCTTGTCAATATTCTCTGTGGCTTACAATAATCTGTCTGGAACAACACCGGAGGCCAAATACCAGTTTGCAACTTTTGGAGAGAGTAGTTATGAAGGGAACCCTCTTCTTTGTGGACCTCCATTGCAGCATAGTTGTACTTCAATCTCTGGTGGAGAATCGGTAATGCATTCAGATCTTCATGCAGAGGAAAATGAGTTATGAGTTCAGAGACAGCTTCATGTGGAGTTTTGCAGCAACTTTTGTTGTTTCATTTTTAAGTGTCATAGTCATTGTCTACTTCAACCCTTACTTTGTATCAAGAAATTTTCATGCATGAACTGAACTTAACTGCATGAAGATGCACAATAAACTACAATGAGCTATAGCCTTCTTATCAAATAATAAATTATTTTCATGTTAGACATCGGTTATCGTTTTGCAATCAGTTGCAGGAGTTTATTGGTCTAATTTCTTTAATAGATGAGACCATCATAATATTTGGGGATAATTAGAGAGAGTACTTTCCCAGAAAAAAAAATAATCAAGAGTTTAAAAAGGATATTCACTCTAAACTAACTAACCAAGTGCATGTGAAAATTAGTAAACCATGTTTTATTTTGGACAAAATATCCATTCTCCTTTTATATAGTCAACTATTCAACTTACAATATATAGGTAATTTGCAGTTTGATTTATTAACACTAATTGCTTACTTGACTTTTTCTCTCACCTAAATACTCTCTTTTTTCTATTTTTCTCCTTCCTAAATAATATTACAATACTCAAGTTTGTATTTGTTTCTTGGTCTATCACTCTACACAAGTGTATATTCAATTACAAGGTCATTTTTTATTTATAAAAGAAACTTTAGAACATAGCACATTATTTTCTTATTTTTTGGGTGTATTTTTGTTTCTTATATACTCTTTTGTATATAATTTTATCTATTTTTTAAAAAGAATATTTTGTCAAATATAAAATGTATATATATATGATAGAAACATAATTATTTGGGTCAACAATATCAAACTTTTTATTTTTAATATTGGAGTGGTAACGGTGTTTTTTTAAAATGTAGATTGTTGGGGTGTTATTCTTAAACGTGGAACCGTCAGAGAAGTAAAAATAGGATCGTCCGATTTTTAGAAATATACAAATCGGACCGTCAAATTTGTAAAATGTACACAAATCGAACCGTTAGATTTTTAGAGGTACATAAATCGGACCGTCCGATTTGTGTTAAAAAAATAAAAAAAATTGAAGTACAGTCGGACCCTCTAATTTGTGTACTCTTCACAATTTTAAAAAACACAAAAAATCATAATATTAAGATATATCACTACTTTTGCTTCCATAACAAAAAAAAATAGCCCAACAATAACAACATAAACAAAATTAAATTCTGACCATTTTAATATAACTAATTTTATTTTATGATTTGATAGCAATTACCTTAAAAATAATTGTTAATATCTTTATGTTTATACACTTTGTTCAATTTTTTTTTTTCAAAATTAAGAGTGAGGGAACCCGAGAATTCTAGTTTATATTTGGCATTTTGTTCAATTTTATTAAAAAAGATTTTGAATTTTTAAAAAATGGTGTTAAAATACTATTAGTCAACAAAACCCTTTAATATAATATTGTATTAACAAATTGTGAATGTGAGAGAAATAGTGAGAATCCTGAAAGTAAATAGAGTAGAGTGGCATTGATGGGATTGATGAGATAGCATAGCATGGTAATGGTATGAATGTATGATACCCTAAACCCTTCGTCAAGCGCACGCTTTTTTCGCTTAGCTGCTTTCTAAAATTCCCAACCAATACAGAACCCACACTCTTCTTAAATTCATCTTATGATGAGTGATACCAAGTTTCAAGCTTCGGAAGCTTTTGCTATGGCCTCTAACGATCGCACGGATGGAAACGCCACCGTGCCTCCTCCACGCTCCGCTATTCACTCCGGTGATAACTCTGTTTGGGCTGATGCCTCCCCACTCCTCCATGCCGCATGCCAAGGTACCCTCTTTCTCCTACCTCGATTTTACACACTCAGTTCTCTGCTGAAGGGTTTTGAATTTTGATTACAGTTCCGCAGCTTCATAAATTTACTCTCTTGCTCCTCTAATGCTGCTGCTGCTTACGCTGATCATAGCATAAACTCCCTTCTTTTTATTGTTATTCCAAAGGTTCTATCTAATGAACTAAGCATAGGGGATGTTGATGTACTGATACTTTTCTAGGGGGTAGTCATAAACATTTAGTGATCTGATAGTAGATGATTCTATTCTCTCTCACTTTATAGCAAAACTCTTATAAGAGGAGCATTTTTCGTTCTCTTTAACCAATTTGCCCTGGTGGATACAGATCTTAAAGAGGGAGAGCTCATTCATGGCGATAATTTCAATCTTTATGCTGCCATGTCTGCTTTGGAGGTATTGTTTCGTGTTGCTTATTACCCTTTCGGTGTGGGAGGGAGGGGGGTTTATGTGTCTTTATTTTTATATATCTTAATCTGCATTTGGCATGATTATCCATTTTCTTGTCAATAATTAAGCTTTTGGAAATTTGATAATCAGCTTCGCTTGTTGCGTAAGAAATATCTAGAGATGCATGGAGAGAAGCCATTTTCCAGAGTTAATGTTCTTGAGTATTTTGTGATTGTATTGTATGCCTGACTTGGTTACTTTCTTATTTGCCGTTTCTGTCAGATAATGGATCCAAAGATGGATTCAGGCATTGCTTGTAAATATTACTCTCTTGAGGAGGCCATCGAGGATGGTGCTGCCCCAATTCCTATTAGTGTTGATAAAACTACGGATGTTCGCTGCACAATTGACATCATGGACCATTTACTAGCCTGCGAGGTCTTTTCGATATGTTTCCTTGCTTGTACTTTTCGTATAGTTTACCTTATAATTGTATGGTCTAAGCATGTCTTTGGTTTAGTAGAATGGTCAATTGTCTTCAAGGAGTGAAACATCTCTCTCTAAAACAAGTATGTAGGTGGGCATAATGCATGCACATTCCACGAAAGGCTGACCAATGTACATCTCCCATTACAAGGGCCAATGCTTTTGAGGTTCTGAATGGTTATAGATCTCCTAGTGAGGGTTTTCTCCATTCTCAAAGCTAGGACATTGGCCACTTGGTTAAAGATAATGATATCTATTTTCTCTACTTTATTAGTTTATCAAACTCTGTCTTTGTTCAATAAATGGACTCGCTTTCTTTCCCCTCTAAGGAAATCGTGAAACATTTATCAAATAAATAAGAATTTTTAAAGATATTCAAATAGTAGAATTTTTTAATTCAATATCTTTACTACTGCTAAATTTATCAAAAAATGATATATTTTCCCATCTTTACCTTAGTTATCATTTGACATGCAGGCTACATGGCACAAGGGTCATTCATTGGCACAAACTGTCTATTCTTGCCTCTATCTCCTGCAGACTGAAAGAACATCATCACATGCCCTGTTGCACTCTTACTGTAAAGTCATCCAGGAAACTTGCAAAGAAGTTCTTTCAGTTGTATCGGACGCACGCACACATGAAGTAAAGTATTCCAACAGCTCTATATCTGTCTTTATTATATGTCAACATTTTTTGGGGTTTTGCTGTTTGTCCAAAAAATTTTAGTCTTCCCTGGATTGATCTTATAGTTTTATTGTTTTGGAAGAATGTGATTATTATTGTCTTGCTGTCACTAAATGGAATTGAAAGTTAGGGTTCTTTGTTTTTCTATTATTATGGAATCAGATTCATAGATTTTCCCTTTTTGCTATTTATAATTGGATATTTTTGTGTTAGGAAGAGGATCTTTTTACCATGTCATATGGCCTTCCTCTTGGTGGAAATGGAGATGAGAAGTGTTTATCAATGCTAAATGCTGTTGAAGAAACAGTGTCGCGCCAATTACGTGCTTGTAAAGCCTCATCGTCCAAAAAAAGAGTTTCAGAAGGTAAATTGAAACCTGAACACTAATTTTTATTTCTTAATTAAATTAGGTATTATAACAGTGACATAAGTTCAAATAGTTTTGCAGAAGGGAATGGGAGGGCCTCTAGGTGGTTATGTCTAGCTGAAATTATTAAACTTTGAAGTTATCACCCTTGATGATTGGTGATATTCTTTTGTTTAAAATTGTACTGAATACCTGTTGTGGCAAGCTCAACGCTCTATTATAATAATTTTACATATTTGAAATGTGTACAACTTTGTAGTTAAATGGGTGATCATTAAGTTCTGAGTTCAAACATAGGCAATTCCGCTGTTAATTGTTTTCCATTTGCTGCTCATAACATCTGGTGTTGTGCTACTGTTATGATCTTTGAACCTTTAACCGTCAAACCCAACATGATTGTGTGGTTGCCTAAACTAAATAAAGGGTATGGCTTATCTTTATGCTTATAATTGAATTGCGGGCTATTTGGTTGCAGATATAGAGCCCCTTCAAAATAATCCTGATCTGGAAGAAGGCTACTGCAAAGCATTGTTATGTCGATTACGCTTTCGTAAGGTTTTATCCTATGTTTGTTCTCTTTTAAGTTATGTAAATCATGCAGAATCATATAATCATGCTCAGTTTATGTGTTAAGCATAAGTTGTGTCTATTCATTAATAAACATACCTAAATCAATCTACTCATGTCAACAATAGGATGATAAAAATTGTAAAATTAGCATGTAGCTTTTCCACTTTCCTTGATTAGTATAGTTTTTAAGCTCAAACTAGGAACTTGAGGGTGTCCTATTCCAGAGGCCCATATCCACTGTTTGCCATCTGGTTTTTACACTTGGATACTAGTTACTGGAACCTTCTGTACCCTATATACATTAGTGTCTTTTCCCCTTATTTTTGTTTAGTCATGATGGCAGCATGACTTGGAGGTAAGAAAGAAATCAAAGAATGACCTCATGTAAACTACCCAATCCAAAAAATGATTCACCTAATCCTAGAGATTTCCCTTGCAATAATTTTATTATTGTTTAGTATATTTTGCTTCCATCATGTAATAATTTACCTCTTATTTCAGTTTTGGGTCTCTTTGTTGAGAAATCATGTTTTCTTTGTCTAGAGTCTCACACAGTATGAATTATCTTTCAGCACTTTTACCATCTCTTAATATCTATGAGACGGCCCCAAGGAAGAGGTTTAGAGTTGGGAAGAAAGCACATAGCTTCATGCATTGCAGAGATTGATTCCATTCGGAAATCGTCAGTGTTTCTTAGAGCTAGGGCTCAGGAAATTTCTGGACAAAATAGAAGCAATACAACTGCATCTGGCAATCAGCCAATTGGCTTTGATGCTAGTATAAACTGTAGATTAGCAGCCCCAACACCACCACGGGCAATTGAAATTCTTTCTTGGGAGAAGGTAAGTGTTTACAGAGTTATTTTTTGTTCCAACAAACAAACATACTTCCTACATTATAATATTTCCATTTATCTTTGCCAGGCACTTGACTATTTTGTAAAACTTCTTCAAGATTTAGACCATATATGTTCCTATACGTTGGACCCATCATTGGAGGCTGCTTTGCTCTTTGTAGTTAACTTCCAGAAATCTCAACCTGATTTGGTTTCTAGAGCTCATCTTCAGGTGGATCGTCAAGTGCTTTTAGCTATTTTTAGTGAATATTTTTTGTAAACCAACAATTTAATCGTTTAAATATTTGTCAAATTATCAACTCATACACACAAGAAACCGAAAAAAAAAACTCATACACACAAGGTGGTTGCTATCATTGACGAGGCTTACATCTATGAATAAAGTATTAAAGGTTTATTATGCATAGCTAAGTACCGCCGTACCAGATTTGTTGTGATACTTCACTCTTGAAAACCTGTTATTGGATGCTAGACACATAAGCTAACACATCAAATCTCCACGCTTCTAAGTAGCATGTTGACACATGTCTTCTTGGTTTGTTAATCCACTTGCCAGTAAAGACATGTTCTAAATGCAAATTAATAGAATTTTACTTACCATTATTGTTTTGAACCTTTGCTTCCTAGTTAACCCTTTACAACTTGTTATCAGATTTTGCTCGTCCAAGGAGGGAAACTCTATGGTCGAGAACCTATATTTTCTGTGGTCATTAGAGCCGCTGGATTACCTGAATTCACAAAGAGTCATGTCATTCAGGAAAATGAATTTATGGTGCAACTAGGACAGGTAATGAGTCGTTTGGTATGCTATATGATTGGCAGTCTACGTAACTCCTACTTTTTACTTCCTTTTTTTCTTTAAGAATAATTTAAACCTGTGCAATATTATGCATGCAGTTAGTGATAAATTTGCTCAAAATTCTTTGTACAAATGCTGCATGGCAAAGGCGTAAGCTAGGTAAAATGTTACAAGACTGGCGTGTCACCTATGTGCAGGTATGCGTTTGCTTCTTTTGCAAAGTATGCTTTGAACTTCCTTTCTTCCTTCCTATTTAAACTACTATATGATCTGCTTGTACAATTGAGACTACTATGAATTTCCTCATCCTTTCTTCTTTTATTAAAGGGCTATGATCTTGCCAATTTATGTACGTTGAACTATATATGTATATATTATGATTATCACAAATTCATTAAAAGCAAAACTATTGTAATCTAATCTTGCACTCTACTGTCTGCTGTATAGTTGGAGTTAGCTTTTGAAAAGGAGTTTGGAGAAACTTCAGACATCTCTGACAACAAGGTTTGTTTCTTTACCAAATGAAAGAAGTAACTTGTAACTTTCCACTTATCTGCATGAAAGCGCTGCTCTCTGGAACACTGTCACAAACTTTTTAAATGCAATATTAATTATTAAATTCATGTGAAGTGTGAATTTTTCTCATGAGTTACTTAGCATACATGCTTTTTTGTGGAAAAACATGGGTTGATGAATCATTTTATTATGGAATTGTAAACTTTTGCTAATACATGTGTTTTGGCAGCATATAAGCATCACAATATTTCAACAAATTCTTCCCTGGGTTGAAGAGCAAACTTATTGGATAGCTTATCGATTTCTGATTTTAGGATTTGAATTGGAACTTTACTCTGTACATGATTATTGCATGGTATATTGGTATATTTATGCTGTGTTGACTAAGCTTGCGGAGAAGAAACATATTAGGATGGCAATGAGCAGTGGTACAGGTACGTGTGATTGTAATTCATATCGAAGTTCTTATTTGAGAAAAAAAATTTATGTTGAGGGATTATTTTATTTTTTGTTTATGCGACAATTGATGACTATCATAACATCATTAAGTTTTAATGTAACTCTGCATTTGTAAAATATTATTACACTAGCTTATGGTGTCTGTTACTCAATGTTTACATATGTTTTTTATGTATCAGCTAAAAAGAAGACAAAGAAGAAAAGAGATTATTTGAAAGATGCAAGAACAGATTATCAAATTCCTGCAGCAGTTTTGTTTCTTCAAAGCCAAATATATCTAGCTGAAGGTCTAAGCATGATGCTTGCTGCATTGAGAAATGAGCACAAATTAGTTCCACCACAAAGCCCTTTCAATACTGAACGTGAGGTAAGTTATATGAATTTCTGTTACATTCTTGTCTTCAGCACTAAAATTCTTCGGATCAGCTCTAGGGATTTGCTTTGTTATCTAATATCTAGTATAGCTTAAAGTATTTCACACTACGAGATTTTACTTAAAACCTTATTGACATTGTGAGACTTTTCTCTAGGTATTCATGCAGCAGTTTGAGCTTTTACAAAAAGCTTGCCTTCCTGATCGCGTCTCGTATGTGACATTCAAAGAGTCCACTATCCACGCTGACTTCTCTGTATGTATTCTGTTGAAAACAATGAGTCTGTTTGGTTTACATTTGCATCATTTTCATATGTCTAACTTCTCCTTATGTATTCTCTTGAAAACAATGAGTCTGAATCTGAGTCTGTTTGGTTTACATTTGCACTATTTTCATATGTTTGATTGTTCCTTCTTCAGACTCAAGTTTTGTCAGATCACTTCAAAGAAGCTCATAGGATTGCAAAAGATGTGAAGAGTAGTTTCGCACATGATGCTGACATGATGGCTGAAATTCGTAGAATTGAGCAAGTTGCAGAACACAACAACATTGCCTTAAATGTCATTAGCAGAGTTGGAGTCCTTGAACCATCTTTAAAAATTTCTTTCACCTTCACTCATCATCCTTTCTTTGCCACGGCCATTGTGAAGAGATCTTAATGGTTGATTCAACCAATTTTGAAGCATGTTGTAGGGTGTTAGGGAGCAAATGTTCTCTGTGGCATTAACAGTTGTAATACTATTTGTTCAAACTGATTTGTGGTTTACATATTAGATTGAAATTGACAAATTGTAATTTTTTCAGAGGAACAAATAATAAAAAAAAAGAAAATTACAGAAACTTTTTTGTCTTTATAAAATTAAGATTATTTTTATTCTCCTTTTGTTTCATCTCTAATCCTTGTTATTATAAGTTTTGGTTTTGATTATTATATGAATATTAATTTATATATATGTATTTTGTTTATACAAAAAATAAAAGGCTTCAATCTTTGGTCCTCATAAATATTCTGAATTTCTTTTTGGCCTTTATAATATCACAACTTAAAATTGAATTTAGAGATAGAATTTAATCAGATTTTGTTTTTGATATTGGAGTAGCAATTGTGTTTTTTCAAAATGTGGGTTGATGGGGTGTTATTCTCAAATGTGGAACTGTTTAATTAAATAAAAAAAATCGGACCGTCCGATTTGTGAGAAGTACAAAAATCGGACCGTCAATCGGACACAAAAATCGGACTGAAAGATTTGTGAGAGAACAGAAATTGGACCGAGGGATTTGTGAGAGAACAGAAATCGGACCGAGGGATTTTTGTTAAAAAAAATTAAATTTAAAGTATAGAAATCGGATCCTCTGATTTGTGTATCTTCCACACTTTTGAAAAACACCAAAAATTACAATGTTAAAGTATATCACTACTTTTACTTCCATATAAAAAAAAAAGTCGAATTTAATAGTTAATATTTTTTTTTGTTAAAATTTTTAAATATTACTAATTAATTACAAATCAAAAATAATAAATTATACTAATCCTATATCTATAGATAAACCTTATTTGGATAAACGATAATTGTTTTCTTCTTCCAGTCAGAGGAGACTTGTTAGTCATAGCCACCAATTTTTATGAACCAAATTAAATATTAACCACGTTCTCACACTCACATTCCATTTTCTTTTCCTTTGACCGTTGAAATTCCAGAAGCATTTATCGTATTATGACTTACGAGAAATAGTTTTATTATTTCGTTTTCTTAAGAATTTTATATTGTCATTTTTCTTTTAAAAAGTATATATTATGGATGATCATGAAAGGCTATACAATGCGTGATTACGGTTTTAATTGGCATGGTTAAGGTGTGGTGCAAGATAGTTAAATTGACCATGGTTGTTGACGTGGCTAATTGTTGAGTTGACAAATGAACAACCAAATGCCCCCTTGCATCCAACACATAATAGCTTGCACACCCCACCGACTACATATTTTGCATTAAACACAATATTTGTTGCTAATTCGGATTCTTAAACACATGCTTGTCTAAATTATTTTGTTTCGGATCTTTCATATTCGAGTGATTAAATTAGAAAAGTTATATCATTTTTTCCATCTGCTTCATTTGGTTTGAGTGTCCGGTTAAAATTATTAAATACAACAAAAAATACAATTTGTATCCCAAAATCAATTACTTTAATATATATTTATATTTTAACATATATTTTATACTAATAACTAATTTTAGTAGTTGATTTTAATATATACGTAGCATAATCCTAAATACAAAGGATTAGAAACTTAATATTTAAGAATAATGGTAAATTGTACGATAAGCGTACCAATAAAAAAAAGTTTAATTATTTTATTAATTCTTATAGTTTTACTAAATTTTTAATTAGATCTTTATATTTTTTTCTTTCAATTGGATTCCTACACTATTTTTAATTTTGTAATTACATCTTTTTTATATTAAAAATGTTAAAATTAATATAATATTTTTACCAAAATACATGTGGTCAAAGATTTAATTGAATTTTTAATTATAAATACTTTTAATTTGCAAAAAAATATTCAGTTAATTCTAATATTTTTTATACTAAAAAGACTTAATTACAAAATTAAAATAGTATAAAAATTCAATTAAAAAAAATATAAAGACCAAATTAAAATTTTAGTAAAACTATAGAAACCAACAAAAATTAAACTATAAAAAATGCTATATATAGCATGTTTTAAACATATAGTGAATGCAATAAGATGTAATATATATTTCATTGAAAAACTTTTAGGAGAGTAATTTTTAATATTTGTCAAATATTAAATTTTTTTAATAAATAAATTTTATTAATTTATATATATAAATTTTAAAAAAATATAAATACAAATTATATTAATTTATATATATATATATATATAATTTTAATAAACATAAATATAAACTATATATTTATCATGCATAAAATTTCTATAAATATAAATATAAATTATTATTATTAACTAAAAATAATAATATTTACTCCCAATGTACTATTATTTTATTTCAGACTATCTTAAGCATATCTAACGATGCCCTTAATTGTCTTTTCCATTGTTAATGAGAAAAGGAATCTTAAATGTCCTTTGCAACGTGGCATGGATGTGTGTTAGCCTCGACCCACAGAACATTGTGGTTGGATGTTCAGATCAAATCACACAAGTTATTTAAAATTCCGGACCCAAAAAAAAAAAAAAAAAAAAAACTGATAGGAATATCCTAACAAATAAAATATAAAAAACAAACAAAGACCAGTGCGGTAAATTTGATGCTTCCAAATGACATAGCGTACAAAATAATAATATGATAATAACGAATATTTCCATATGTTATACTTCCATCTTATAAATAATGATCTTTTAGGTTCACTTTACATATTCTTTAAGCAATTTAAATTGTTTCTCAACTATATATAAAGTCATGATCTTGTTGGAGTTGAAACCGGAGAGGATTATTTCTCTCTTTTAATTTTGGAAGTTTATTGTGTTAATCTAATTATATGTGTGTTTTATTTCTTTTTTTAATAATATGCTAATTTTGCATATTGTAGATAAAAGCACCTTTACATAGAAATTACAAAATTACTTCACAAGTTTTATTTTTCCTTAAAAAAAATAATATTGGAAAGAAGGTAAACTTAATTATCCACTGAAATCGTGACAAACCTTAAAAAATGTATCATACATTTTCGGCATAATCTGATCAACGAGGTTTGTTCTTTAATTACCAAATATAGTATTACATGTTTAGCAATACATTAAGGTCGTGTATACTATATAACTATATCAATTTAATAATAATCCGAAATCGAAAAGGTTGAAGAGTGATCACTTTTTTTACCTGACTTTTTAAAGCAGCCAATCATGCTCACATCTGGAATTTAATTAAGAAAAGACCACAACCATCTTTTGGTCCAAATTTTATGTTTAAAAAAACATTAAACTTAGTGCATGCATGGTGGCAATCATTGACTAAGTGCGTGCCAAGGCCCTACCAATTATATCCCCAATTAAGTTATGGAAAGTTTTCTCTTCTCTTTTTTTTTTTTTCCCCTTAACAAAAAAATAATTAACGTCATTTCTGATCTATAATATCTAATCAATAATTAATAGTACAATACATTATTAGTACATTAATGCGTAACTCACTTTTTGGAGTTAATCAGGATGGAAGCTGGCACAATTAATCCAAGAGGTTTTTTTGTTTCTAAGCAACTTTCTCTTTCATCTCTCTCGCGTTATATTCTAATTATTTCATAGACAAGGAATTTAATTTAATTTGTCGCCATTTAGAGTAGCCCCAAAGCTACATATTGCTGAGATATTTATATTTATAACAGCTCCAATCTGCCCAACAATTTCACAAACTATATCACTATCACCAGCGCGATATACTAATATTTTAATCCGCTGTAGATCGAAATTTCGTCAAAATGTTTAGAGTTAGCTAATAAATTATTGGGATAAGTAGGATTTTGGTTCCTAACATAAAGGTCGAAAATTTATTTTGTCCTAACTTTTTTATTATAAAATAGTTCCCAAAGTTTCAGTTTGTTTTAAAATCGTTCTTTTTACCAAATTTTTTATTTTTATTACCAAATTATCCTTAACTAAAAAAATTATAAAATAAAATAAAATAAAATAAAAAGAAAGGGACGCGGGGGGAGAAAGAGAAGCGGGAGGGGGTGTTGTTTCGGGAGGAGGGAGAAGGGGGAAGGGGGAAGGGGAAAGGGGGAAGGTCATCCGCCGAAGCCGCTCCACACCGCTCCTTTCTTCCTCAAATACACAGCGCCGCCGAGACGGGGGGAGGGAGGAGAAAGAGAAGCGGGAGGGGGTGTTGTTTCGGGAAGAGGGGGAAGGGGAAAAGGGAAAAGGAGAAGGTCACTGCCGCAGCCGCTCCACGCCACTGCTCCTCCACGCCGCTCCTTTCTTCCTCAACAAAAACACAGCGCCGCCGAGATGGGGGGAGGGAGGAGAAAGAGAAGCGGGAGGGGGTGTTGTTTCGGGAAGTGGGGGAAGGGGGAAGGTCGCCGCCGCAGCAGCTCCACACCGCCGCAGTCGTTTCACGCCGCTGCTCCTCCACAGCGCCGCCGACAAGAGAGGAACGAAGCCTTCCACAACGCGACTACCACAGCGCCCTCCTCGTGGCGATTTGTACTCCGCCAACACCGCATCGCTGTTCACCGCCGCAGCCCCTCCTCTCCACCACCACTGCAACCCTTTCTCTCTGTTTCAATTTTTTATTCTTTTTTTTATTTTTTAGATTCAAAAGATTTCATTGTTGTTACTATTGATGATGCTTCTGGTTGTTTCTGTTTATTCCTTTTATTTCATTATTGTTGTTGATGTTTTGGTTGCTTCTGCTTCTACCTATTTTTGTTTCTGCCTGCGTTTGTATTTCTGCTTTTGCTTCTGTTTCTGTTTTTGGTTGAGGAAAGAGAGGGGAGGGAGGTTTGCGCTTCTGCTTCTGTTTCTGGTTGAGGAAGAAGAGGGGAGGGAGGGATATTTTTGTTCGAAGGACCATTTTAAAATAAACTGAAACTTTAGGGACCATTTTGTAGCGAAAAAAAGGTCGGGAACGAAATAAATTTTCAACATTTACATTAGGGACCAAAATCGTACTTATTCCTAAATTGTTGCATGAATAAAACAGAATTCAAATTCTACCAGACACTTGCTTTAACGAACTAATAAATTAATTACCAGACCAACCTAATTTAGTTAATATGATATATTAATATGATTAATTGAAATGACAAGAAGGTTTAGTAATCACAGTTCATCTGATAAGCAAATATGTTTTACTTTGATCCAGTTTCTAAATTTAATTATTTTATTATATATTTTTTTATTTTTTCAATTAACCATATTTCTTATGTTTTAAGAATTATTAAAGTTTTTATTTAATTTAAATTTTATATATACAAATATTTAACGTATTTAATTTTGATGCACTGATAGTGTAAAATATTTATACAATCATATAATCACATCTGTTTTTTTATGACTATTTATATCGTTAATATAAAAGATAATTATATTTACTGATATGACGTTACGTAATTGAATGCATGTATAAAATTATTTTACACCATATATCAAAATTAAATTCATATTTAACACAGTTGAGATGTAAATTTACGTAACTCATCAGCGGCACTTTATTGTTGCACCATTAACTATGAGTGTTCTTCATTGGTTTTAGTTTTTTTTCATTGTTATGTGGTTTATGATTTTGATTCTTTACTCTTTTAATAAGTAAATAATCATTGTTTGTTCCTTGTAACTTTTTATTTATTTTAAAATTTACAATTTCAATTTTTTTATTCCCTAATTACATGAAAAACATATACCACCTAGACATGTATAGAGATTGATATTCAACATTACGTTTCATTACTTAGTAAGTTTCCATTAATAATTTTACTAACCATTTTGTCAATAAAAATTGCATTGTGTTTAATTAAATTTTTTTTCTATCATTTTGTCATAGATTATTGTTCAATGCATTATGAATTAATTACTACGTGTTACTAACCATTTAGTATAATAAATAATGTGTTACTCAACATGCACCTTATTTAATTGATTTAGAAGTTATGTTTTTTAAATAAATCAAAAAATCATATTTACTCTTTTTTTTTTTAATTTAAACTTGTTACCGTTTTAAGTATTATATCATTATTACGCCGGTAGGTACTATTAATTTACTAATAGAAAATTAGAAATGAAGTACTCTCTCTCTCTCTTTCTCAATTGTTCAAACAACATTTTAACTCATTGATGCAAGCAACATTTTATTTTTTTAATAATCTAAATTTATAGTTAAGAAAAATGTTGGCTTAATATTTAGTATTTAAGAATTTTAATTATCAAATTAATTTTAATATTTTATTTCATTAAATAAAGAGAAAAATTTAAAATAGTCTCTGACAATTATCTTAAAAGACAACAAGATCCTTGACAAAAAAAATACCAACCTAACTCCTGAGTTTTATTTTTATGGGACGAATTAGCCCCTGTGCAAAAAAAATCAATATTATTTTTTTTGGCACAGGGACTAATCAGTCCTAAAAAAATTATTAGAGACCAGGTTGGGTGTTTTTTTTTTTCTTGAGAGTCTCGTCGTCCTTTTGAAATAATTGTCAGAGGTCGAATAGAGTATTCACTCTTAAATAAATCAATTTCGATCATGTTATACTAATAAAAACTAAAACGTAGGACTAAGATTTGTAGAGAGTCCTTTTTTTTTTCCAACAAATCGCATAAAAGAAAGGTTTTTATAATGAAATGAACAAATACACAAAATGAGTATTTTTTTAGGGAACTTATTTCCGGCCCCTTTTAATAGATTATTTTATAGGATTAAGATATTAAATGAAGCATAGTTTTGCCCTTCTTAATAGATGATTTTATAGGATTAAGATATTACTAAATAAAATGAAGGATAGATTTGTCTGTGATGAATGTCCGGAATTAATTTATTATTCCAGCTTGGGTTCATATGTGCGGCAAAAGAATATTAGTGGCAAATTTGATCGGTTTTCTTGTGTCGGTGAATTTTAATCGACACAATTAAAATACGTTTTCAACGCATATTGAGAGTGAAAAAATACAAAGAATCGGCCTCTCAGTAGAATTTACATTAAAAAATTATAAATCGAATTTATTAAATTTAATTATATTAAAAAATATAAATTAAATTTATTTTATTTAATTTAATTTACATAAAGAAACAAACAAAATATATATGTAACGAAATTTAATTTAAGATATTTATATTTTTTATTTAATTTATCTATATAAATTATCCTAAATTTTATTTAAATAAATTTCATATATGATTTTTACCGAAGTTTGAAGTTTCAAATGTAAATACATATATCATGTATGATTGGAAAAAATATAATTAATTTTCTTATAAATAAATACACATAGAAAAATAAAAAAAATTAAAAACCTAATAATATAAGTAGGTAGATATAGCTTTAAATAAATAAGTACCTTTGCATTGTTAAAAAGATCGAACAAAAACAAAATTAACCAAAATACTTGTCAAAGTATAAAATATAATTTTTTTTATCAAAGATAAAAAGATTCAAACCCGCAATCTCTTAAATGAATATGAAAATATTATGCTATTTAAACTCTAATTCATTGGCATAAAATATAATTTATCTTAAAAAATATTAAAAATCTTAACTTCTCAAAATATTCGTTTCGCAAAGAATATATATAATGTCACCTTTTTTTTATATGTTTATACAAACATGCAATGTATGTAAAAAGATAATGTCTGGTGAAAATGACAATGTTACCATCATATAATAATATTATTTTAGAAAAAAAATTATTAATATATGTTTTAAAGACATATTTTTAAATATCATAAAAACATTTTATTAACAATTATTAAAAAAAATTTAAATTTTGATAATTTCAATATATCAAAAGCTGAAATTTTAATATAATATTTTTTAAATATGCCCCTAAAAATATAATTTAGTTAAATTCTTAAAAAAATGTTGAATGTTATGATCCTCCTACAAAATGGCAAGTCATTTACATTTGCTTAGGTGTACATTTATTATTGGTCTATATTTATATTTTTGAGATTTTAAATAAGTCCATTGAAAATTTGTTTACCAACCATGTTGGATGAATTATAATATGTAAATAAGTTTGTTATTATTGATCAAGTCGTTAAAAATTTATAGAAGCTCTAAATATGATCACTCATATCCAAATATCAAATAGAAGAACAAATTAAATTTATTAATATTGATAAGATTAAGAAAATTATAGAAGATATATAGTTTGATAAGTCAAAATTGATCAAATTACAAAAAGAAGAATCAAAATTTATAGTTAAAAATATTATAATTACATCATATATTGGCATGTTTATCAAATAATAAAACATATTTGCCAATTTATTATGTTAGTTTGTAGAAATAATTAGTTAGATTTGGTTAGAAATGGCTTAATGATTAAAAAAAGTAACATATTTAAGTTTATAAATAAACATTACATGCAATGGTATCATTTAAGTTACTAAGTTAGGAATAGTAACATGTATTTTACTCGTGGATATCCAACTCTACTCAATTTAGTTGGGTAGGATTGTTAATCTGATCCGCTGCGAATATGATTGAGTGTGGAATGGGTTTAAGCACAGATTAAATAGGGTGCGGGTTGAATCTCAATCCTACCCAACTAACCTGCACCATTATCAATTGGGGAGAGATGTCAATTTGATCTGTTGTGTGTATGGTTGAGTGTGGAGCATGTTTGAGCGCAAGTCGAGGGTGCGGATTGAGTCTCAACTCTATCCAACTAACCCGCACCATATATGTGTGTGTGTATGTCTCAACCCTACCCGACTAACCCGCGCCATATATATATATATATATATATATATGCGTTTGTGTGTATGTCAACTCTACCCGACCAACCCGAACGTGTGTGCGCGCCAAGGAGCTCTCACTTAAGATTTTTGCCACTGAGCCAAGATTATCAATGGATAATTTAACATTTTTGTTTATAAACAAAGTAATTTTATTTTAGTGATATATAAATACAATATTTTATTTGTGTTTGTGTTATTAATTTAAACAAAAAATTTTATGTAGAATTGAACATTTGATTGTTATATTGTTTATGGAACGATTGTATTATTTGTGGAATGATTGTATTGTTTGTATTAAATTTTTAATTTGCAGGCTCATTAGGTTATATAATAATATTACATATTTGTTAAAACCTGCAGGTAGGATTAGGATAAGAATTTAGGGATGGCAATTTTCCTCGGCGGGGCGGGTATCCGCGGAAAATTACTCATCGGGGGACAGATTTGGGGAGCGTTTTCTCCCCGCAGGAATGGGAGACGGGGACCCATATAATAAACGGGGCGGGGCAGGGATAAAGGTACCCGCCCCGTGGGTACATGTTTAATCCCCGCTATATTGAAAAGACCAAAATACCCTGGTATATATATATATTAGTTTTCAAACCCTAAAATTCTAATACCGTCACTCCTTCCCTTCTCAAATTTTTGACCCTTTCATCTTTCACAGATTCTCTCCCACTCTCCCCTCACTGCCTTCCGCCGCCGTGCTACCTCTCACCGCGACACCACCAAGCTCCTCCCCTCGACCCTTCTCACCCTCAAGTAACCGCCGCACCACCGTCGCACACCAAAACCCAGCCAAAGGACGAGGAAAACGTCGTTGTAGCCTCACCTTCCTCCTTCCCTTTTTCTCTTTTCTCGTCGTATTCTGCTCCTTCGTTGAACTGCCTGTCGTGGTGTCACCTCATTGTCATCGCCGAATTGAGTTTCCTTGCCGCTGTCAGATTGTCCTCATCTCACAGACATTGGTGTCATATCTCCTTGCGCGCCAGCCTTCCTCTTCGTCAGCGCCACAGATCTGGGCGTTGCCGTGCATCGCCATCTTCCCGTTGCCGTCTACTCCATCTCTCGGTCTGTTCTTCACCGCTGCTGACTGCACCTGCCTTGCCATCTACAAATCTGTGTATTTAATTTTTTTTGAAATCTATTGTTAATCTGCATGTATAGATCTGGGATTTTTTTTAATTGTTCAGAAATCTAGATGTTTATAAAATCTACATAGTATATATTTGAGTTCTTTAAAATTATTCTGAAATCTGAATTGTTAATTTCTGTTGTTATGAAAGTTGCAGTAATAATGTGCATTGTTCTGAAATGAGAATTTAATTTGCTTGAATTTTTAATTTTTTTAAAAAAATCCGTGGGGATATCCGCAGGGAATGAATATCCACCGGATGTCGGGGATCCGTTACCCGTTGTGGATATGGGGCGGGGAAGAGAGGCTTTTTGGGAGCATGGGGCGGGGGGCGGGCCCATGGGGACCCATTGCCATTCCTAGATAAGATTGGGTTCAAACTTACTTTAGTTTATCCTATCTATTGTCACTCCTAATTTAAGTGAAGTTCAAAAGTAACATGAAATTATATTGAAAATATTAATTTCTTTTGTATTAGGAGAGTTAATAAAGAATAGAGATATATATTATTGTTGTAGTGTTATTTTTTTTATAGTATAATATTATGTTATTGTTTAGAAAAATTATATTGAAATTATATTGTAGTACTATTCATTTCTTTTGTAATAGGAGAGTTAATAGAGAATAGAGATACATATTATTGTTGTAGTGTTATTCCTTTTTATAATATAATGTTATGTTATTGTTTAGAGAAATTATATTGAGATTATGTTGTATTACTATTGGGATATTTATGCGAGTGAGCATTCCTTTGTGAATTAATTGTAAAGTATATATTTACATGTATAGCAAAAATAAGTGATCGAATAAGTTACTTATATAAAATATATACTAAAATATAAATTATATATTAAAAATAAAATAAACAACAAATATATTTATATGCCAATATATAATAATTAATTTAGTAACTAATTTTTTGTGAATATAATTTTTTATTTTTTTAAATTTTGAAATAGATCAATCACTTTCAACTTAATTTACACTTTTTCATTGATCTAATTTTTTCTCATCAAATCTAAATTTTTGCTGGAGATGTTTTAGCACAAGAAAATAAAAAGAGTAATTGGAATTATCAAAAGACAATCACAAATTTATTCTTGGACAATGGATTGTCTTAGCCTCTACTATTCCAGTTCTTCTTCTCAAGCCTCACCTCAACAGTTACAGAAAGCATCGATAGTATAAAGTTAGGGTTGCATATAGATCAGATAATATTTACATATCCACGGTAATTATCTATATTCAATATGCATTTTGCGGATATTATCCGATCCGCACTCTAATAGGATTGAATAGCGATATTGTGCTGATACCCACAGTTCTAATCCACAGATGCGCACCTTTAACAAATAAACATATAATTGAAAATATAAATATGATAGTTAAGAAACCCTGATCTAGTAACCTTATTACTCTAAATGGCGTTATTCCCCTTTCGCCCTTCTCCCTCTTCCAGGCACACTTCACTTCTTCTCTCAGATTCACTGACTTAAAGTTCACTTCCGTCACCTCCATTACTGGAGTCTTGATCATTGTCGCGTCTTTAATATCGTATCCTTAGATAGGCACGTCTACTTCCTCATCGCGTCATCATCTCTACCATAGGTGGGTGCTTCGTCTCCTCTATCGTCGCGTCATGTTGTTGTCGTCTCCTCTGCGGTGGATTCTTCTCTTTCTCTGTCGGCAAGTTCAGCGTCTCCTCCGTCACGTTCGTTTCCTCCATTGCATTTGTTGTCCTCTTCATCGGCTCTGTTAGACCACATCTCCTCCATCGGCTCTGCCAGATGCATAGACCACGTCTCCTTAACTCCTTCATCATCTCCGTCATCTTTACTAGGTAATTTAAATTTAACAATTTGATATTCATTAGTTATTTTTACTTTAATTCTTCATTAGGTAATATTTTGAGATCAATGATAAATAGAATTACAAAAGAGCAAAGAGAATAACTTTGAAGTAAATATTGAATTAATCTGAATTAGAGAGAGTGATATATTGAGAATGAAAAATATTACTAATGTGTAAATTGATATAGTTTATGTAATTGTAGGATTGTTTGGAAATTGAAATGGATGATAAGCAAGTACTTAGTAACAACACAAGTGATGCTGCCAGAAGAATCAGCAATGGGAGGAGAAAATTATCTTTGGTTGTTTTTAATTTTTTATGTTATAATTTAACCTACAATTATTCTTAGATCTTGTGTTTTTTTTTGTTATTTAAAAGAACTTTGATTATAATATTTTAGGAATAAATAAGTTTAAAAAGGTAAAAAAAGATTTATTGACAATTTTTATAAAAAGGCTTTTAAACATTTTCTGCTGATCGGATATATCCGATATCCGACACTAAAAAATGTAAATATTGTATTTAACCAATGGATAGAGTGCAAATTGGATAGATTTTTTGGCCATATCCAATCCTGATCTTTGTGCAGCCTGCCAGCCTTACATGAAGTGAATTGGTCTATTTGAAAAGTAATAAAAAAATGAAAGAATAATTATTCAAATAAATCCATGATATTTTTAATATCGGACATTTTGATTTTTCAGATTTTAAAATACACAAAATAATTATTAACATTTATTTTCATTGACAATCTAATTCCTTTTTAATTTGTTCTGTTAAATCAAAATAATTATTTTAAAATAAAAAATTCAGGGATTGTTTTGAGATTTTTTAAATTATTTAAAAATTATTTTGTATTTTACTCTTTAAATCAAATTGAAAAAAAAAATATTATCTAACAACAAAAATATTATTTGTACATCAAAATTAGCCACTAAAATCAGTCACTAATGTATTTGTGTTACATGTGTAATTTATTTTATTTTTAATATTTATTTATATCAATATGTATTTTATATTGATAGTTGATTTTGGTAGTTGAATTTAGTATACACGTTGCATAGCCGGTCTAACAAAAATAAACGTTAGAAACTGCTTTTGTGTATTTAAAATTTAAAAAACTAAAATATTCAATTTAAAAATTTTAAAGGTTGATTTGGATGGATATGTCTAAAATCAGTCCAACTATTTTGTGTGCATTAGATGCACCACTTTTTATGAACCATCAGATTTTATTAAATGAAAATTAAAGGATATTAAGGCAACATACTTAAATAAATTAATGGAGAGAAACGTTTACCTAATTGCAACAAATGAAATTTCTTTACGTGCATGTCTTGTTTTAATATTATGTAATCCGTGGAAGCTAACCACGGTTTCTTATTTACATATAAACAACAGTGGCAGCTTGCAACGGTTTACGAAGGAGAAGCTTTAAAGGTAAATCATGGTAGGTGACCATGGTTTAAGAAGGAAACAATGTGACCTTAAACTTCTATAGCCAGCCACCGTTTATGAAGAATTTTTTAAATTCATAAACTCTTGTAGCTGCTCAAGCGATCATTATCAAAGAAGTTGCTCAATAAATATACTCTTATTATTTTAATTTTTTAATTTAAATAAATATATTTATATTATTTTAAATAAAATTTAAAATTAATATTAGTAAGTTTATTTAAAATTTTAAATTTTAATATTTTAAATAAACATATTCTTATTATGTTAAAATTTTGTTAAATTTAAATCAACGTACTCATATTATTTTAAATAAGTATATTCTTTTAATTTAAAAATAATATGAATGTATTTAAATAAAAATAATTAACCACTGATATTTTTTAAAAATCGAATAAATATAATTAATCATATGAATATAATTTTTTAATATTATAAAATTTTCTTACATAATAATTAATCATAATGAATAAAAAATACTTATATTTTTTGTATTTATCTATTTTATATTTTTTAGAACAAAAAATTTCTATCTTTATATAATAAAATATGTGATAATCTTCTTTATATATATATATATATTAAATAATTATAATAATATAATAACATTAAAATCAAATAACATATTAAATTTGTTACATTAAAACTAAAATATTATATATTTTACTCTTAGATTTAACAAAATATATTTTAAAAAAATTATATATAATGAAAAATATTTTGTGAAAAACATTTGTACACCAATTTCTCATATATATATATATATATAAAAGTCTTGTCGAGTTAAAGAATAAAAAATTTAATTAAAAAAATAAAAAATATTTGAAAATAATAAAAAATAAAAAATATCTTATTATAAATATATAATTATAAATGTTATATATATGAAATTATAAATGTTAAAATTTAAAAATAATTTTAAATTATTATATATTTAATATTACAATAAATAAATATGAATAAGAATGGTTAGATGAGAAAATTATAAGGTGATATATATATTAGAGAGTCTAAAGAATAAAAGAATATATATCAATCCTATGTCAGTTATTATTACATACACATATATGATAAATATACATATTTGATGCATATTATTTATTCAATTTTTTTAAAAAAATAAAAAATATTTTCATGTATTATATATACTATTTTAAATAAACTATGTTTAGACGAATATTTGATAAAAAATTATATTATATAATAATATTTTTTACAAAAATAGTTAGTTAAGTATTGAATATAATAATCTATTATTTATCAAGTAATATAAAATAAAATTTAATTATTTTATATTTTATATTGCAGTTTAAAATATCATTTTAATATAACTTCTTAATATTATAGACAAACTTTTTGTATAATAATTAATTTTAATGAATAAAAAATATTTATAAGTCTTATATTTTTAATTTCGTAAGTTTGATTAGTTTAGATCTTATTAATATAAGTAAATATATAATGTGATAGGCATGTATTTAGAATTATATTATTTATTTCGTTTTTTTTTAAAACTGAAAAAATGAAACGTTAATATTTTCATGTATTATATATGATAATTTAAATAAATTATATTTTTAAAATATTTTGATGAAAAATTATATTATATAATAATATCTTTAATAAAAGTAGTTAGTTAATAAATTTTGAATATAATAATCTAATTATTTGTCAAGTAATATAAAATAAAATTTTAATTATTTTATATTTTTATGTTATAATATAAAATATTATTTTAATATAATTTTTTGATATTATAAAATTTTGTTGCATAATAATTAATTTTAATAAATAAATAATACTCATATATTTTGTATTTATATATTTTATATTTAATTATTTTAAAATAAAAGATTATGTTGCTATTTAAAATATTGTGTATTAAAGTATTATCATTTAAAGTATTTAATTTTGTACTAGAATATTCTGTATTTATTAGAGCCCATCAATATTCTTCTTTTATATTATTTCTTAATTTTTATCTAATATAATCTAATGGTCTATATAAATGTGACATATCCAATAAACACATAATTGTTGTGCTTATTTTAGACATATCCGATTTGAATAATTATTCAAAATAAAATGAGTCAATTTAACATTTTTACAATATACACATGGATTAATCATCAATATATATTTAAGCAAATGTAAGTTGCTCATTATTTTACTTTCCACTCGAGAAAAAACAAGTGACTCATTATTTTACGAGAAGACCGAACCATGTACCTAGACCGAACCATGTACCTACAAAAAATTGAATAGAATGTGAGGTGGGCATAGAAGAGACGAAAACAAAAATAAGAAAAAGAAAAAGAAAAAGAAGGAGAATGTAAAGACAAAGGTAGAATGAGGGAATTGTGGGGGATCAAATCCCAAGTTAACCCAACCCAACCCAAACACCCAAACCAAACAAACTAGTACACCATCTTACATTGCCGTATTTCCCTGACACACATTTAGATACATTGCCCATACCTGTACTATTTTTAATATTAATAACACGCAAATTTTTGTCCTTCTACTGCTATTATTACTAAACCAACCTAACCCTTTCTGTTGACAAATGTGTTAAAACCATTAATTAATAAGATAAAAGTAAAAATATTAAATATACAAAGAGTTATATTTTTAATATCTTTAACTATAAATATATTATGTACTAAAAAAATTAATCACTAAATTTATATATTTCATATTTTAACATTTTTTTAGAAATTACATTTTCTTACAAAATTATTATTCTTTTGATTTTTATAAATATGTATGTAAGTTATTTTACTCACACAAAAATAAGTTAATTTAAATTAAAATATTTTATTTTAGTTACAGGAACTAATTTAAAAATAATATGTTTACATGTATTATTTTAAAAAATTTTATTAATAATTTTTTAAAAATGAATTTATCAAAAATATAAATTCTCAGATAATTATTTATCACTTTACTCTATATTTTGCGTTCCTTATTTGAAATATACTTCCAAAATAAAAAAACAACTAAAATTAGCGTCCGAGACGCCGACGACCAACCAAACCAAGCTCATATTGCCTGTCGACTTCTCTCTCTCTCTCTCTCTTCTGGTCTCACAACAGTCTTCTCTTTCTCTCTCTTCACACTTTCTCTCCTCCATTTTTTTTCTCTTCTTCTTCTTCTTGTGGATTCAGCTTCACTGTTCAGGTAAATCGACACCTCTTCTCCGTTAGATCCATCCTCCTCCTTTCTCTGCTTCTCAACTCATCTCATCTTCTGCACTTCTGCTTCGTTTTACTACGCCGTATCATCACGTGAATTCACTCAGCTCAACAATGCCTTCTTTCCTTCTCTTTTAAGAAAAATATAGATAGCTATAGATAACTTGCTGTGATGGTTTAGTTTTTTTGTTCATGTTCGTCGTCTTATTCACAATCTTTGTTCGGTTATCGTTTTCTCAATTTTCGTAGTTACGTTTATCATTTCTTAGTTTGGGAGTTTTATTCTCATCATTGTTTCCTTCCTTACTTGGATCTGAAACCATTACTTTGAGTTTTAACACCTAGCTTCTCTACTTCAATTTTAACACATGTTCATCATTATATTTATATTTATATTCTTCCAATTCGGTGCTTCCTTTTCTTTTGCTCTTTCTTTCAATTTTGGAAAAAAATAAGTTTTATTATGTTTTTATATTTCGTTTTTTCTTTTTTTCTCGACTAAAGGAGTTAGATTTGGGAATGACTCAAAAACCTTGTTCAATTTCAGAGCTGTAGCTGGGATTTTTTTGTAACTGAAGAAGGGAGAGAATCTGAGAATGTCTGGTGGCACGCAGAACAGTATTAGAAAAGCACTTGGAGCCCTTAAGGATACCACCACAGTTTCCTTGGCTAAAGTCAACAGTGATTACAAGGTAGAAATCAATGGAATAGTTTGTTGGATGAGATGTTCTCCATCCAATCACATGTTTTTGTCTGTGTTCTAAATTGGTTTGTTGTATTTTGCAGGAATTGGACATTGCTATAGTTAGAGCCACCAATCATGTTGAACGCCCATCTAAAGAGAAACATATTAGAGGTTTGTTCGCTCTTGCTATGACTGCTTTGAAAAGTCTCAATTTTTTTAATAGAAACAATTACCTTGGTCTGTTTGCCACTTATATATGTGTATACCATCTGTTGCATAATCTGAGTTTGTAAAAGGAATATTAGTTTGCTTAGTTAAGTTTTTTATTCTTGTATTTCTGTGCTTTCCTTTGCAGCTATATTCTCCGCGATCTCAGCTACTAGGCCTCGTGCCGATGTTGCCTATTGCATCCATGCTCTTGCCAGGCGATTATCAAGGACACATAACTGGGCGGTATGTGAATCGGTCATAAAGTTGTGGAACTTTTACAAGATATGGTTGATTATATCTTTTGTTGTCTAATAATAAACTTGTCATGTTTAAAAATCTCTGGGAATGTGTGATGAAGCCATTATGAACTTGTTATCTGTTTGCCTATTCATCATTTTTTGTTCACAAACTCGTTTTATTCACTGTTAAACATGGGGGGTGTGCATTTTATCACTTTCTTTTTGGCTGATTGACAAGTTCTTCATCTTTAGGTTGCATTGAAAACTTTAATTGTTATTCACCGTGCTCTAAGAGAAGTGGATCCAACATTTCATGAAGAACTCATTAACTATGGAAGAAGTAGGAGCCATATGCTCAACATGTCACATTTTAAAGATGATTCGAGTCCAAACGGTGCCTTTGCTTGCCTTTCTCTCCGTCATTGTTTTTACCTAATTCTTGCAATTACGATTATTGACATTTTAGCTGTCAATTTGTGTTTCACTGCTCAGCCTGGGATTATTCTGGATGGGTCCGCACTTATGCCTTATTTTTGGAGGAAAGGTTGGAATGTTTCCGTGTATTGAAGTATGATATTGAGGCAGAGCGTCCTGTAAGTGAAAAGGCTTTATTACTTTATTATTTTGTTTTCTAGCTTATTGTTTACAAGATTAGATTGGTAACATGTGTAGTTGCATAATCTGAATGCTGTTTTTTAAAGAATATTATTCAATAACAACATGTTACAAGATGATATAATTTGTGGTTGCTCTCTCATCTCATACTTTAGTACATGCTTCTGACTTTGATATAAACAGATACTTAAAGAAAATTACCATTTGTAAATTTTGTCAGAGGACCAAAGATTTGGATACTGCTGAATTGCTAGTGCAGTTGCCAGCTTTACAACAACTCCTCTTTCGGGTTCTTGGTTGCCAGGTAGACTTTTGATCCATGAAGATCACATCAGATGGGGTTTCAACCCAAACATGTCACAACTAGTGGATTTGATTTGAATTAACAAAAGTTTACAATGTTGGTAGCATTATAATGGCATGACTTGTTTTGACTTCTGTGTTGTGCAGCCACAAGGAGCAGCGGTGAATAACTTTGTCATTCAGTTAGCACTCTCAATGGTAGATCAACTTTCTAATCTTACTGCATTCATCAGTAGTTTTTCCTTTCACATTCTTCTGAACATATTTTATATTGCTAATAGGTGGCTTCGGAAAGCATGAAAATTTATCAAGCTATTAGTGATGGCACAGTCAATATGCTTGATAAGGTATGTTGTTTTCTTCATTGGATTTGGAGCTTGATGTTTAACTACCTATGTATTTAATAGACTATTCTGGCAGTTCTTTGAGATGCCACGCAGTGATGCTGTGAAAGCACTTGATATATATCGGAGGGTTGGGCAGCAGGTATCTCTTAGACTTACGGATAACTTTTCTTCTTTCTTTTTTCCCCTTAAAATTGTATATCATGACAGTCATTCATATTTTAACATTCTTTATATGAATTCAGGCTGAGAGACTGTCAGAGTTTTATGAAATATGCCGTAATCTTGATATCGGACGTGGAGAGAAGTTTATTAAAGTTGAGCTGGTTAGTTTGATCTTGCATCGTGCATGGTTTTGCCATTTGCCCTTTAGCTGGGTGTTTTCAATAATTTTTACAAAATATGATACTAAGTAAACTAGTTTTTGATATGAAGCCCCCTACATCATTTCTGCAAGCCATGGAAGAGTATGTCAAAGATGCTCCACAGGGGATCGTGGTTCGCAAGGATCAGGTATGGATAAAACATCAAGAGGTCTGCTTTAAATTAGTTCTTTCTGTAAATATATTTGACCAACCAGGTTTCCATGTTTATTAAACGCAGGCTAATGATAAAACTGCGTCTCCAAAAGAAGTTTTGGCTATTGAATACAAAAAGACACCGGAAACGCAGGAGGAAAGTCCACCTACACCCCCTGCAGCTCCACCTTCTGAGCCTGTGAAAGAGGAAGAACCTCCGGCACATCCAGCGCCAGTACAACCACCACCTGATTTGTTGGTAATTACTTTGGGATTTCCCTTTTGGTGTCTTTTCCCTTTCTTTCGTTTAACTTAGATTGCGGATATATCTTATGGTAAATGCTTATTTATAATGATTCCTTGGCTACACTAACGAATTTCTCTCCTTTTTGCCTACTGTCTAGAGTTTGGATGATCCAGTTCCAGCAGCTGCAGAGCTGGAAGACAAAAATGCTTTGGCCTTGGCCATTGTTCCCGTTGGTAATTTTTCCTACTCCCCACCAAAAAAAAAAACATTTTTGGACAAAATCTTGTTGATATGCATTTGTGAACCTTGAAAATAAATAATGATAGATTCATAGAGGAAGTGGACTGAACTGGTTTTCTTTTCAATCATAGTGATGTTTTGCATTATTTGAAAAGAAAACCTTAAATGTCTTGGTGTTAATTGGATGATGCCTTTACAAATGGTGATTTCAGCTGATCAAACAACATCTGCTGTTCCAAATCAAGCAAATGGAACTACAGGATGGGAATTGGCACTTGTTACGACTCCTAGTTCAAACGAAAGTGCTACAGCAACTAGCAAACTGGTATGTTTTTTTGTCTACTTTTCTTGACATTTGTATGAACCTCTGAAAACACAGACAAAACCTTTTGCTTGCACTCTGCTTTTGTTACTCTGCTAACTAATTATGACCCTATGGCCTAATCAGGCTGGAGGATTAGACAAGCTTACACTAGACAGCCTATATGACGATGCACTCCGGAGAAACAATCAGAATGTCAGTTATAACCCATGGGAGCAGGCACCGGCAGGAGCCATGATGCAACCAACGATGCACGATCCGTTCTACGCATCGAATACAGTTGCTGCTCCACCTTCAGTTCAGATGGCAGCTATGTCGAACCAACACCAGGCTTACATGTATCAACAGCAGCAGCAGCAGCAGCAAATGATGATGATGCCCCAACAACAGCCTTCTGGAAATCCTTTCGGAAATCCCTATGGAGCCGCCGCCGTGCATCCCTACGGCGCAGGTATGCCTGTTCAATCATACAATCCATATAATACAGGCCTCATCTAGTCATTTCTTCTGGGACACAATCCTTAAAGCTCAAGAAGAAGAAATATGGATACTCGATTTTTCAATTCTGAAATTGGGGTGACATGAAAAATAGACAGATTTGTATTATATGTCCCGTGTGCCATAGATATAGCTAGAGTGAAAATTCTTTTTAAATAATTAGCAAAGGGAGGGAGGGTTTTGGTTATATAATTTTTTATGTACAAGGGTAATTAATCAGCTTTCAGTTCAGAGTTCAGACCACTTGAAATTTGTTTTGTCCCTGATTGATCATGGTAAGTTGAGTTCGGTTGCCATTCTCTGTATAAGGTGGGAAGTATATTCATTATGTGATTTGTTGATGCAACGTTTATCCAATAAAAATAAGTCATGTTTGAGGCCGTGTCTTTCTCGTTTTTCTGTGTCAATTTTTTTGTTTATTTATTGTATTAATGGAATGAAAAACATGAGATTAATTTTGTGTTCATTGCATATCATATGGGATCAATTTTTATTACATCAAGTGAGGTCTAAGTTCTAACTAACTAATGCTAATGGTATGCGAACAGGCATAACTATAACTCTGTGTTTGTTTGGGTTTTTAGTTTTTTTTTTGTTTATTTATTTATGTAACGAAAGTTAAACTTAGCAGCTTTTATATATATACTAATTAAATTCTTCATCACTAATTCAATTGTTCAATTCCAGTGGCTTATCCTTATTAATGATTAATGAGTTATAAGCGTTGACTATACCAACTAATAATAAATACTCCTTTTTATTTTTCTTTTCATTTCATTTTATTTTATTATGTTCACCAAATGAAATTATAGCCTTATGACTCGCAAGATTATTCATTTTTGAATTGAAATTGAAGTAATTGGAGCTTGAACTAACATCAGAGATTAGTAGTGGGTATTAATATGCTGGTGTTTTAGGTGTAACGGGAAGAGACAATTGTGTAGTTTTCAAGTTTACCCTTATGGAAACGCTTTTGCTCCAAGTGAAAGTGACTGTGACTGTGAACTGCGATTAAATTCAATAATGATGTGTATATCAAACCCCACAAAATAAAATTAAATAATAATAATAATAATAATAATAATAATAATAATAATAATAATAATAATAATAAAGAAAAGCAACAATTCATTGTATATTTTCACGAAGGTGATGAACTAAAGATTACGCATTATAGTCTAATCAATCAAAGAAAACATTACGCATTAGTTCAATAGTGAAGATTACGCATTATAGTTTAGGACTTAATCTTTGAATTAACGTATTTGAACATAGGATTGTATTAAGATACACACTTTATTATTATTATTATTATTATTATTATTATTATTATTATTATTATTATTATTATTATTATTATTATTATTATTATTATTATTATTATTGCTGTGACTAGATATACTAATTTAAAAAGATATTAAAATTTTAAATTTATGGATAAAATGGATATAGTTATATTTAAACACTATTCTTTTAAAACGTATTCTTCTAATTTTTAAATAAGATAAAATATTATCATTTTTCTTAATTTTGTTTAGGAAGTAAGAACTAAGTAATAAGAAAAACAAAAATATATCATGCGAACACAAAAATTAGTAGTCTAATCAATTATATATATTTACACATATTTATATTTGTTTAATATTTTCATTTTTTTATGTACGCTTAACAAAATAATTAAAAATGAAAAGAGAATTATATCATTATTAGTAAAGTGACACAAGTAGAACCAAAAAAAGAGTCAGAGTTTAATACTTTAATTAGTGTAGTTTTAACTTCAATTTGGGGTGAATATTCCTTCCACATTAATATGATGACATTAGAAGCCACAGCTGAAAATAAATAAAACAGAGAAACCCAAGCTTCCAATCTTTTCTGTTCTCTTCTCTTCTCTTCTAATGAACTTCAAACCATTCCACTCCCTTTGAGTCCCAAAGCTGTTCCGCACAATTAGGTAGCAATTGAAGGGAATTATATTAGCGATTAAATAAAACAAAAATATTAGTAATAATTATTAATAATGTCTTGGTTGTTCAAGTCCAATCCACCTGATCCTGAAATTCACAGCCACGGCGGAAGCGCCTCCGCCGTCAAGGACGATATCTCCCTTATTTTTCGCGGCGTTGCTAACTTCCTTGCTCCACCGCCGTCTTCCTCTTCCTCCTCTTCCGCCGCTGATTCCTCGTCTTCGCCACCGTCGCAGGCTCTCACCGGAATCCGGAACGACCTGGAGGAGATCAGCGGTAGCTTCAAGAACTCTCTATCGCTTCTCTCGTCCAACAGAGCCGTCACGGGGATCTCCAAACTCGCCTCTCAGCTGTTGCAGCTGGAGCCCGACCACAAACGGCAAGGTGACGATGGCGGCGACGGCGATGCGGTGCCTGGTACGACGGAGGAGGTTGTTCGTTTCGTCAAGGAAATTTCCACGCGACCTGATTGTTGGACTGAATTCCCCTTGCCATTCCATCACGGTAATACTTCAAACTTCCCTTCCTTTTTTTTTCGTTTGATTATTTGCTAAGATCATGATTCTCTATCTCTCTTTCTGATTGTGAATTGTAATTACTTGATGGATTAATTGTTCGCTTGTCCTATTAATTTTTGACGTTTTAATCTGTTCCAGAAGATACATATTAGTTTCACGTAGTTCGAAGTTTCACAATTAAATGAGTCCTGAATCCTGATCAAGTTGAATTGAGCAGAGAGAAATCGCTTCATATCACTCATTTTGTCATATATCTTGGAAAACCTATATGTTTTGCACCTTTATGTTTCTTATGTGGTAAGCGTATATTACCTAGTTTACCTTCATGCTGTTGCTGCTCCTTCATGACAGAATTTGCTGTTCTTTGTACTGAAACCGAATATTAAAGCTCCATTGTTGTATATTGTTGTAATATTTGTAATCAACTAGCCTTAGAATTATGATTGGGTGGAACTCTAGGAGTAATTGCTGCGATACATATTGCAAAGACGTTATTCCATGTTGTGAAACTAGTTGACACCCTTGTCAATATAGAGTCTAAAGTGGTCACCTAATCGTTAGTAAAAGAACCCAAAAAGTCTCTTTTTATTTTGATTTCACTATATAATGTGATTGGCTGACACTAATATACGGAAAATTGACTTGTCTCAGCAGATTTCAGCATGTCCAATTCTCAGAGAGAACATGCTTTGGCTATAGAACAGTTGGTGCCTGAATTTGTTGCACTTAGAGTGAACCTCTGCAGTTACATGAATGTGGAAAAGTTTTGGATGATCTATTTTTTGTTAATACTTCCGAGATTAAACCAGCATGATTTTGAGCTCCTGTCAACCCCCAAGGCAAGTCATGTTTATTGAACATGTTCTTACATTCAATTGATTCGCATGAATCTACTTCTACTTTGGCCAAAATGTCATAGTTACATGAATCTAGTATTGATGTGAATTTTATTGGTGCATGCTAATTAGTTGGATTTGTTCTTTATTATATCTTAACCTGCTTAATTGGAGTAATCCTACTCTTCTTCTCCTTCTTTTGGTACATCTTTTTCTTTTTCAATTCTTTACAGCAGCTTTGTTTTATATAATATATGGGTGAATTCCAAACCTGTATATGTTGCCAGTCTCTGCATCATCTGGTTATCTTTTTTTATAAATTACCAGTTTACCGTAGAAGATAACAACAATTTTCTTCTTTTGTTTCAGTGTGTGCCATTTTGTTTCCTTTATGGCAAAGATTTCTAGATTATTTGGTCTGTTGCACCCAACTTTAATGTGATTGATGTTAAATTTGAAGAAATTCTCTCTTCTACTCTAGGTTTATTTGTTTGGGTGGCAACATTTCTCTGTTCTGCTATATCATCTCTGTTTATTCCAATTCTTTTGTTCAGATTGTTGAAGCAAGAGATGTCCTATTGCTGAAACTTGAAGAGAAGAAAGATTCGGAGGCTGGAGTGTGTGAAAAACAAAGGACTGCATCAGATACAAATGAAGATGGTAGGGATGGCATTGTAAGAGAGACTATTTCATCTGAGCCAAGTGAGATAGTGACCGAGTTTACAAATGCAGAAAAGGTTTTAGAAGTTGATGAGATCAGTAGTACTACTGAAAACTGGTTGGAAGACAAAGACATCGATGTTACTTCGTTGGCTTCTTCTCATGCAAAACTTCAACATGAAGAAGATGTCTCGTTCAGTGACCTAGACGATGATAAAAGTTATAGCTCTGATAGAATATCAGGGCATAGGGAGGCACAAGATAGAAGGGGCTCATCCCCTGATGGTTCAAGTGACTGGGTTCAGCTGCATGAAGGTTCTTCGAGAGGTGGTGGCTGGCACAAGGCCATTCATTCAAAAGGTAAGGATTCGGAAGATGAATCAAATGATTGGCTCACCGTTGATGAGTTCAATTAGATAGCACTTTCTCTCGATTCACCTTATTGTAAAGGTTCTACATTATTTCGTTTCGACGGTTCTGTATTTAGGGATTACAATATACTATCATATAAATTAAAATAATTCTTTCCATAATCTGTGTACATATTCCTTGTTTGTTCAAGGTTGCTTTTGGACACTGGGTAGACATCATTCATCGTGTTGAAAAGTGTACAATTTAAACAAAATCAAGGATTTCTATTATTATAATAACAAGGTTTCTAGTATTTGATTTGTTCTACCTCTGGTTTCAAATAACTCGATCATGTTAATAGTAATCTTTGGAACCAAAAAAAAAAAGGTTTTCTTGAGAGAGTAGTTACAATAATGATAGAGTTTTCCTGTTAGAATTAGTTTCCCTTTTGCATTCTTGTATATCATCTCTGATTATTTCAACAATGGAACTAAAATGCAAAAGCAAAGAAATTGAATTGCTTGGGTATGAATTACATACAAAAATGTTCCTCCAGAGCCTTGTGTCAGTGACGTTAACATACAAAGCGACCCGCAATACTCGAAAGGTGGTTCAAAAAGATGCCCAAACCTATATGTATATAATAATGGTAACATGTTGGCTGGAAATGACTGCATCCCCAGACCCCAATACACATTAGACAGCAGTACAATGAGGTAGGCAACTATATATAAGAATGAAGAGTAATTAATAAGCTAGGCTTGAGAGTTGAGATCTTATCTCCAGCATGACATCAACAATGGACCGTGGCAGAAAAAGGCCAGTACAATGTAAATGACGATGAAGAAAATCATAATAAATGTAACCCTGAATAAAACGATATAAAATAATTAGATGAATAATTGGAATGCATGCAAGCAAATTTATGGTATTGTATTATTACCTGAGCCTAAGATTACTCCACCAGAGATTATTCTGGTAACGGCGGGATTGTCTTCTGAAACGAACAGTATTGTTGTTCATTGCTGATGTCTTCTCAACCAACACTTCCAATCTCCCACCTCTCTCCAACACTTTCTCAATGTTGTTAATCATTACCGTTCGAACCTATATCATCAATCTTTAACAGTTATCAATGGCTCCAATGCATGCATGCATGCATGAATTATTGGAAGGTACTTGCCTGAGACATTTCACCTTTGAGACGGTTCAACCTGTCAGCGTTAGGGTCAGTGGAGTAATAATCCATCTGTTGGCTCAACACCCTCGAGAATTCATCGTTCATGGCATACGCCGGAGCTGACAGAATCGCTCTCGCGTATGTCTTCACGAATCTCTGATGAATGTCTTCAAGAAATTCAAACGGGATCCTCCCTGCATGCAACGCAACGTAACAAACTTTTAGTACGTTGAATAATAATACTTGAATTCGATGAGAATGATTGAATTTACTTCCGAAAGCATCGTCGGCCATGCAAAGAACAGTGAGGCCGTCGGTCCTCTTGACGTGAAAGACATAGCGATCGTGGGAGAAAGAGACGTTGCTGTCGCAATTGATGGTGGCGCCTTGTTGATTGTTGATCTTGTTGAGTATCTGCTTGGCTACGGCATTTGCATTCGTGGGAGTGGCGCTGAACTCCGACAGAACCACCTCCCCCCTCGCCACCATCGCATATAGTATCCCCATTTATTGAATCACAGATCTTTCTTTGGATCGAGCGAGCGAGGAGGGAGGTTGGGTTCGTGGAGGCAGCACCGTCCACAACACAAAGAAGGAATGGGGAATGACGAGAAATAAAGAAGACGCTAATAACAAAGGTTCCCATTATTTTGATTGGTTTAATTTGTTAATTATTAATTTCATGTCCAAAAATGGAGGGGCAAAAGAAGCTCTCTGTTCATCTTTTTTCATGTCGAGTTTTGAGGCCCACCAATTTGGCGCTAAACTAGCTCTACTACTCTTCGTATGTGGCTACCATGTCACACTTCATAGTTATAACAATTTCTTGTTAGTTACTAAATGAATTTTATTTAAAGGTTTTTTATGATGATTGTTATAGACTAACCTTATTTAAATGTCAACATATATACATAGAAATTGGATAAATGTGTTAAAATTAAATTGTTTTAATAAATGACAAGATATATCGCTAGCTAATTTTAAGATCTAGTTGTCGGTAGGGTCGCATATATATATAAAGCTGAGCAATGAGGGAACATAGATGACGTTTGTGAAACACAAACGTGCATGCAATCATGGACTTGTACAGGTTGGTTTTAAACTTTTAATAAGCATAGGATAGCATGCGAGTCTGTTTCCTTATTATTTTTATTTATAATGAGAATATTTAATGTTATGTAATTAAAGATATTTTTATTATAAAAATAATAATTAAGACATAATTATTAAATAATTTCACGTGCTCATATTTTGTTTAGAATAAATATTTATATTGATCTTTAAAAAGTTTTAAATTAGACACCACTTTGGTTCTCAATAAATTATATTCTATAAATTTTTAAAAATTATTTTTGTCAAATAGATTTTTTATTATTTTAAATGAGATTAATTTATTTTATATTGATATTTTTTAATTTAATTATCTTATAATAAAATTGTTCTGTTAAAAATTTATTTATTCAATATATATATTAAAATTTAATTAAAAACGATGGAAAGACTAATATGTTCGACACAAATAATTCTAAAAGACTTCTAATTAATAAAAGTTTATTAAAATCTAAAAAATTCTATTTAAATTTTTTTTAAAATTAATTTGAGTAATTATTATTTTATTTATTACCTTCACAAGAATATCTGTGTAAATTAGTTACTTTATATATATGTATCGATTGCGTTGGGGTATTAATTAAGAGAATAGCCAACTAAAATTAATTAATTAAAAAATAAGTAGTTTATTATAAAAAAATAATTTTTTATTATCTTAATTTTTTAAATTTTAAAATAAAAAATACAAAAAATTAATTTAAATTGACTCATATTATAATTTACTCTTTACACTTTTCTTATATGTATTTTAGAAGTTGAGTTCATGCATCATCACCGCTGGCTCCAGCTGACTTTACTTTAGAGAAAGCTCCTAAATGGACCCACTCCAAATTCCAATTTGCATTCAGTTAGCGATAATAATGAGGTCTTAATAAATACACCACCCAACTGAAATGGGAATAAATATATATGAAATTATTTTAATGAAAATGTCAAAAATATTTTTTTGATAATTTTTGTTTAAAAGATATTATTTATTTATCTAATTATATTTTAAATAAAAATAATATTTTTATAATATATAAAAATCAAATTTTATAATTTATCATCTAATAGTTAAAATGAAGTATATTTATATAATGACAATTATAAAATTTTTATTGGAGTAGCCACAAAAAATATATACGATCTCGTTAGATAATTAATAGAAGTTTAATCAATAATAAATTAACAAATATTTTTAAATTATATTTTATATTAATCATTCAATTAACTGATTTTTTACTTTAACGTAAATGATTTCTTTCATTGTGTTTTCATTTTCTTTTTTCTTTTTTTGTAAATTCTTTTCTGCAAATTTTTTCTTTTACAATCAATATTGTTTTATCTAAATTCATTTTTGATCAATTTTTTAGTTGTTTTGTGATATTTTTAATTTTTTTAAAAATCAAGCAATAAAATTAAAATTGTATAACAGCTTCGTTTTTAAAAACAATGTATAGTATAAGTTTATATCAGTTTAATCAAAACAAATTGAATTATTATTTTGAATCGAATCAATTCGATGCGGTTTGATTAATTTTTTTTATTATTATTGTTCGTGAGTAGGTAATGTTTGTATAATGATTTTGTATATGAATTGAATAATTTTTTTGTGAAAATCAATGTTAATAATTAAGAATTTGGATTTGAATGGAATTTAGGAGTTTTGAATTATTTTTTTGATCAATCTATTTTTGTTACGTTTAATGATAATTTTGATATTATTTAAAACATAATTTGGTGCAAGTAAAATTAATTTCGGTGCTATATATTTTGTTGTAGTTACTTTGATATATGATTTTATGATTGATATTCTTGGTTTTTATGTTATATATTCGATACTAACTAAAATTAGTTAACTTTTTTTTTTTTACTTTTATGTGATCGAATTCTATTTAATAATGAACCGATAAAATTCTTTGATTACGAATATAAATAATTTTGTTATTGTTGTCAGTTTACAATGGCATCGTGCTTATAATTTTTTTGTATTTTTGTAGTTTTTGTGTGATGTAGATGAGCAGTTTATATCAAAGGTTGGAATGATTTTTAATACACTTGAAAAAGTTAAAAAATTTTATAAAGATTATTCTAAGGTGAAAATTTATGTGCAGTTAAATTCATATGAAGTTGATAGTTGAAAAACATTAAATAATTTGATTGATTTGACTAAATTTTCATCTAATTATCAACTTTACATGAAGTTAACTGTACCTAAATTTCCACCTTATTCTAAATTTGTATATTTTCTACTAAAAAATAAGGAACACAAATAGGAAGGAAAATCAAATTAAGAAAAAGTCGTGAACATGACTTAAATGACGCCAAAACCACTACAATTCTCTTGTATGATTTAATTACATCAAATTTAAGTAGACGAGATTAAGTGCACCTTATTTAACTCAGAATGACACTGCAATTACTTAATGCAATTACTTAATGATGACAATACATCAACTCAGTTCAAAATAAGCACGTAAACAAAACTCAAATTAACTACCAAAAACATATGTATGTAAATTTTAAATGTAGAAAAATCATCAATATGAGTTATGAAATAACACCAAACTAGTACCGTTATCACAAAATCAACACTATAAAGAGATAATTCTATTTTATTGTGAGAACACAAAATTAAATTTTTTTGTGTTATTGTTAAGAAATTTCGGTATTATTTTTCTCATAAATTATGTAAATTTAAAATTCTCCCTCCTCTTCTCTTCTTCTTCTTTTTATTTTATTCTTCTCATTTTACTCTTTTAACTAAAAAAATAGAAGAAAAAATTAAATAAAGAAAAAAATAAATACAATAACATATGAGAAAGAAAAGGAAAAGAAGAAATAAAAATAAAATACAGTAACAACAACATCAATAGAAAAAAGAATGAAAAAGTAGAAATAACACGCAAAATAAAAAAAAAGGAAGCCGAAAAAATGTGTAATTTCAAGTACACATTACGTAAATAAATTTTATTAGTTTGGATCAATTTGATTAAACTTAATTGCTAAAATAATTAAATGTGTAACGAAACTAATAATATAATATTAATAGAGAAAATACAAGAGTGTCCTATTTTGTATCAGAAGTGTAGCATTATTACACCGAATTTATGGGGTATGATCTGGTGTGATATGTATAGTTTTGTATTTTTCCTTCTACATGAATATTACTACTACTAATAATATTATGGGCAATTGTAAGTTTCAGCAACATAATGCATGCAATGCAACTTTCTTCTCTTAGCTGCTAGCTTGGAAAATCAAAAGGCATAGTAGAACAGCTAAGAGCACATCGTTTTCTAATAGTAGGAAACAAAATGGGCTCAATTATATGATGAATGACCTGCAGGTCCATTTTTGGTTTATTGGTCATTATGAATCTCAATGTCCGAGTCACTAGTCTACATCATTGCCATTGGGAACCCATGGTCTCATGGATAATAAATAATTCCACCACTAAACCTTAACTCTAAATTTCAACAGAGTCCTATTATATAAGGTCTCTCATTAAACTTAGGAGATAATTATAATATGAATTAATTAAATTAATTTTTTATTTTTGATATTAAAATTTAAAAAAATTAAAATAATAGAAATTATTTTAATAAATCTATTTTTAATTAATTGACTTAAGTTAGCTTGCTTCTAATTAGTTTTCCAGTGGTCACCAAAAAAAAATAATTAGTTTTCCAGTGGAATCTTATTTCTAAAGAAAGTAGAAAATAGTTTCTGATCAAAATATCATAATTCGTCTTAATTTCGAACTATAATTTGGTTAAAATGGTCAATTTTAAGTTTCAGTTATAGTGCAAGCTAAGTTCGTTTCTCTTTTGTAATAGGTATATTTAGTGTTTGTTTAGACGTCATTAAATCGATAAAAAAAATTTATTAATAAAAAAATATCTTTTTTTAATTTTTAGTGTGTTTCACAAATTTTTAATAGTAAAACTAAAATCACTAGAAAGAAAAATTTTTAAAAAGTTATAATTTATTTTTTTAAAGATTTTTTTCTTAAAAGAATATATTTTTTACATAATACATGAACAAAAAAAATACTTTTATCTTATTTTACCTAAATATAATTGATAAATAAAAATATTTTTTACATAAAATATCCAAACATAAAATTATTTTTATTTTATAAAAAATCTTTTAAAAAATAAAATATATCCAAACAAATCCTAAACATCTTTTTTTCTATAACTCAATAATTGAAAATTCTTTGCAGTGACCAAGAAAAAAAAAAGTATAAAATAGAGAACAAGCACAAAGAAATAGTAAGATTTTTTTTTTTTCGAAATATATTATACACACACCATACAAAAAAAATTTTGTCTGACGTGAGCATTGAAATACTTCTCAAAGTGTACCTTGCTCTCGTCTTCAACAAGTTATACCTCGGACAACAATATCCGTTACAGATTCCATAGAATTCTTAATGCTATACGAGTAGATAGGGCACATTTGACACTTAGTCAAATGTTGCCCGCTACATATGGGAATGTTATGTCCCTAATTAAGGTAGTTAACTTTTATTAAATTATTCAGATAAAAGTCAATTAACTACTAGCTTCCAAATGTGAAGTATCCTTCTTGTAATAAGACGGACTTGACAGTCAAAAAATGGGAACCAAATATCAATCATAATGCTTTGAGAAAATATACATAAACAACACATATAATAAACCATGCGAATAATAGAATAAAAAAATTTAATTTTAAAATTTAAATTCTTAATTAATTAATTAATTAATATCAAATTTTAAATTTAATTTTTGAATTTATTAAATTAAATTATTATTTTAAAATTTTTTATTTACCTTATTATTTGTTCTTAATTTACTCATAATTCAAAAAATGACTTGGACAATGGCGGAAACAACACAGCTTTGTGACACAGACTAAAAGCCATCCCTCACAGGGACAAAACTCCGGAACGCCGTTATCTCTCTCTCCCCGTAGACCGATGTAGTGCAGTCACATTCGTCCGTTTTCGTCACTTTTTCGTGTTGCTTCCGTCTCTCCCGTTCACGTGTATAGGAGCGTCGCCGCCGCAGTTGTTGTCTTACTATTTTTTCGCCTCTCTTTTTTGGCGGCATTGTTACATGTCGCGCCACCCTCTCGTGGAGTTGTTGCGGTGTCGTTGCTGCGCGAGTGATGCCAACGCGCCGCGCGCATTTCCCATGCGCCACTGTAACTGTCTCGTCGCTGTCCTCTATTCGCCGTTGTGGTTCTCCTCCTCCTCCTTCTCTTCTTTAATTTTCTTCTTTTTCGGATATGGATATTTATTTTAATAGGTATGTGAATGATTATTTTTATTCTAAAAAAATATTCATTTAATTTGGATTGGATTTAAGTAAATATAATAAAATTTGCTGAATGTTCATTTACTAAGTACATGGATGGTTATGAATTAAACTCCTAGCCATCAACTAACCTTTCAGAACAGCGACCAGCGAAGGCACTAAAAAACTTGACGGCGAGTTTGGTGTCCGGTGAGAAAAAAAGCAACGTTGGTGGGAAATGGTTGACGAAGCAGCAATGGTGTCCACGAACTTAGAGGCAACGATGATGTCCGACTGAAAAGAGAGCGACACATGTGTGGAAGTTGGTTACGGACACAGCAATGACGCTGAGAAGTTGGGAAAAACGATAATATCCGATGAGAAGAGAACAATGATGGATGAAGGCTGATTGAAAAACAATGACGCTGATAGAATTTTTAAAAGAAATAAAAGCGAAGGCGAATGATTAAAATTTTGAAAAAGTAAGATAAAAAATTTTTTGTTATTTGATTTAGATGGTTTTTTTTTTAATTTTTGGTGAATCAAAAAATTAATCTGTTGTTTAAATTTTTTTATTGTCCACCTGGCGAAACCTATGTGTACTGTAAAAGAAACGAGAAATCAACGCTTCCTCTTATTCTGCTATGAGGTAAGATTCTTGCCACGGCCATCATTGTTTTAAATTTCGTTCTTTAAAGTAAAAAAAAAAAAAAAAAAAAACTCAATTTAACAAGTGTTTTATTCTACACATATATTTTAGCTAAATATTTTACCAAACATTTCTGATAATAATTATTTAATAGATATAAGGGCTATTATATATTTCGTCTGAATGAAAGTTTGAGGACATATAAGAGGAAAAAATAAAAGTTAGTGTGTATAAACATAAAGTTATGTCTAATGAACAAATTCATTAGTAAATTAATTTTTCATCAACTAACTTTATTAATTTTAGCCAATATTTTTAAAATTATTTTTTTATCAGAGTTATTATTTAAATTAATTTTTGAAATTTTTAACATTAAACATTTTAATTTCTTAAATTTTTAAATATATAGTAAAATAGTCTCTACCATTTATTTTTGTTAGATAATATAATTTTCTTTTAATTTAATCTATTTAATTAAAATGACTATTTTAAAATTTTGCAAAAATATTTTGAGATTTTGTAAACGCTTCAATGATTATTCATTATTGTGTACTTCACTTTTGAATCAAATTGGAGAGAACTGTATTGTTTAACGGAAATAAATATTTAAACTGTTTTATGTGTTTTAAAATTTGAGAGACTAAAATATTCGATTTTAAAAGAATATTAGAGAACGATCATAATTTATTATTTTTAGCAATCAATTAGTCATCAATATATAAAAGTATGGGATAAAATATATTGTTGAATTATTAGACTAAAAAAATTATATTAAAAAAATTAAGTTAATAACTAAGTGATGATAAAAAATAATAAAATTTGACGACCTTTTAATATTCTTCATTTTAAAAATCTCAAGGATTAAATGTGATAATTACTCTAATATATTTACATTTTTTTTATTTTCAAATTCTAAATTTTATATCTCAACTTTTAAATCTTCTAAAATAGGATAACGGAAAAATAAAAAAATTAATCGATATATATTAACTAATAAAATAATGATTCCATGTAGATTTCCATAAATGAGATGGGATGAGAGCACCATTAGGCACTTGTAGTCTTGTACTACACTAGCACCAATGCAATCAACAAGCTTAATTAAGTAACATTTCTTTTCTTAATCATCTACATGCAAACACAAAATCCCACCGGTTAAAAACAGAAATATTAAAAAAAATTAGTTAAAATTAGTCAAAATTTATCTTATTTATTATTTATTAATTTTTATAATAATTAATAAATATTAAATAAAATAAATTTTATTATTTTTTTATCTATTTAACATTATCGGTAGGAGTGTATATAGGTCGGGTAAAACTCAATTTGTCTTAATCCAGATCCAATCCTAAATATACATTGAATCTATTTTTTAAATCCTAACCCAATCCTAAATCTGATAAAACCTAAATATTTTCGAATTATAATTATACTGATCAGTCCAAACCGGGTGAAAATCGGGCCTTTAAAGCTATAACAATAATTTATAAAAAAATTTTATTTATAAAAACTTATTTATGATGTATTTGTTTATAAAGAACAAACTTGTTATTGAGAAGTTGATATTCATATTTAAACTTGAATTTGTTTATAAATTTTAATTTAATGTTTGTTTGATCTATTTTCTAATTCAACAAGTGTGATTAAAAATAAAACAATAAACTTATAATTAATATAACATAATATTAGAATTGATTTAAAACATATATACCTTTTTTAGTTTTTTTTAAGGTGTACATAAATCGGATGAAGTCAGATTCGTCTTGACTCAGATGCGATCCTAAATAATGATCGAGTATATTTTTTAGATCTAGACTCTATTCTAAATTCGATAAAATCATACTAAATTAGCTTCTAAAATATTTGAATCCAAATCAAATCGAACCATTTACATCCCTAATTATCGGTTAAAAACATATAGTCCTATCTGTTTTTTTTTTTTTTTGCTATCTAATATATATTACGGGTTAAAAACATCTGGTAAGGGATTAATATTACGTCTCCTTTAATTTATTTGACACCCCAATCACAAGATCCCATCTAATAATCTTGTCTGCCCCATATAAAAACCTTCAATTTCTCGATAGACTGGGGCTTATTCAACCACACATCATCCATACATATATGCCAAATACATCCATGTCTCACTTCAGTGCATGGGGTCGGTCAAAAAAGAACGTGCATGCCATGTGTGATTATATCTTGTTAGAATATCCAACATTTGGTGAAAAAACAAAGAAGATCTAATTATCCAGCCAGATGTACGTTGATGAATCACAGCCACTGCATCACTTTAGGAAAAGAAACCTCAACCATTAGTTAGTTGTTACTGGAAAACCATGCATACGTTCCAATGTAATTAAAACTATACTGTTTAATTTGGAAGACACCGCACACGACAAATGCGGATTAATTTACCTAGGTCTATGTGTTTTGTCCCTCACCACCATTCTTTGCATGCGGTGAAAATTAATTTACTTAGCTGCTATATTAGGTTTAGGGTCTGAGAGAATTTCACTCTGCATCTCTGCTCTCTGACAAGTACAACGCAATAGAGATAGCTAGCAACCTTCCAAATTTTAACGTGTACCTACCTATAATCAGAATCGGAGAACTATTATTATATATAAGAAGAGTTTTAAGTGTATCAAGAATATCGGTGTTTTAGTTGTTTTAACTATTGATTTGAATTATAAAAAAAATATATAATATATATTAATTAAAATCAACTGTTAAAATAATTGAAATATCCGTATTTTTAGTACACCTAAATTTATATATATATATATATATATATATATATGAAAAAATTTTAAGTGTATCAAAAATACTAGTGTTCTAATTATTTTAACCATTAATTTTAATTAATATATATTAGGACAATTTATCCAAATAAATAAAGTTGATGAAACCTTTACTTAAATATATAAAACAAAAACATGTTACGTATATGTATATGTGCATTTTCACCTTTCTATGTAATCCGTGGAAGCAACCACGGTTTCTCATTTCTACATAAATCGTGGCTGCTAGAGACGGATTATGAATGGTGGGTGTTGTGTATAAACCGGCCGCAACGGATTACAAAGGGAGAAAGCAAGGCATAAACCGTGGCTGGCTCCCACGGTTTATGAGGAGGGTGTAGTTAGAGACGGATTATGAATGGTGGGTGTTGTATATAAACCGGCCGCAACGGATTACAAAGGGAGAAAGCAAGACATAAACCGTGGCTGGCTCCCACGGTTTATGAGGAGGGTGTAGTAAACATAAACCACTCTAACTTTTCACGGTTTACATGTTAGGGGCTATAAATACATAATCCGCTGAAACTCCAGTAATAATTATTGATATTCATCCAATATGTTTTCTTTTTTTGTATCTTATTAAAAAGTAAAAAATTTTACTCCAATCACAGTTCGACATACTTAAATGATCACGTATCAGTGTGTTCAATTTTATTTTTAATATGAATTTTTAAAATAAATTTAGAAATAATATATATTATTATTTATAAGACTAATAAGACTAATTAATGAACATAAATCTGATCTATTAATATATTAAAATTTTGAACTTATTTTTTATTTTATAACAAACCAGAACAAATCAAACTAAACAAAAATCAGACTACAAGTCTCGTCAAACTGCCTGACCTTTTCTTCACCCGTATCAATAAGGTAACTTAAGCTCTAATATTTGTACATTTCGTATTCAAAATAATTTAAGTATTGAAGAGTCTTTGCAAGTACTTTCACCAATCAACTCCAAACTCCTCCAAAACAATAATTAATATTTTTTTGGTAACTACAATAATTAGGGCTCACTTTGGGTAAATAATTTAAATAAATTCTTTAAAAAAAAGCTTAAAAGTATAAGAATTTTTATTGATAGCAGCTTATAAATAAGTTATTTTGTGTTTAAATTTTTAGTTATAAAAATACTTATTTTAAAGTTGTAGCGTTTTGATAAATAAGTCAAAAAATACAAATTTTTTCACAAGAAATGGATAATAACAAATACTTTTTAATATTGAATGTTGATTTTCTATAATCTAATCACTAAGATTACAATTATTTAGGCAATTAATTCTTTATTTGCTCTCTTATTAGTTTCATTTTTTAGGTAGAAACCGGTTCTTCTATTTTATCTTCACCCATAACAGTGTTCTTGTACGTGGTAAATAGTAATAAAATTTTAATTCACAATAATCTTGATGGCAATGCCAAAGAAATTATTGTGTAGTTAGTGTTTGCTGTTTTATACAAATAAAAAATAAATGTGAAATGTGTGTTAATGTATATTTTGTTACTTCTTTTTATTTTTTTTACTTCTATTAAAATTTCTTCCTCTTTTATTGGGGTTAACAACTTGCTATAACTAACTATAAAAATAATAGCAGCTCTATAAAAATAAAATCACATAGAAAAAAATAAAATTAAAACTGAGATTTTATACTACACATAATGTTAAATACAAATTTAATAATAAAAATAGAGTAGTAAAAAAAACTGGAAGGAATATATGCAATAGGTGGTTCAGATGGAACATTGTTTTAAAATGGTGGTGGAAGGTCAATATTTTCAGCAGATAAATCATTACGTGAAAATGATGGAAGGCCAATACTTCATAAACCGTTGTAGTCCACAACGTTTTATCATCACCTCGCAGCCTTAGTAAACCGTGGTAGCTTGTCACGTTTTACACACAATACCCACCATTCATAATTCGTCCACGGTTTATGTAGAAATGAGAAACCGTGATTGCTTCCCACAGATTGCATAGAAAAGTGAAAATACACATACACGTAATATATTTTTGTTTTATGTATTTAGGTAAAGGTTTTATCAACTTTATTTATTTGTGTAAATTACTCTATATATTATATATATTTTTTATAATTCAAATCAACGATAAAAATAATTGAAACATCGATATTTTTAGTACACTTGAAATTCTTTCTATATATATTATTATTATTTCAACATATCTAAATTAAGTTAAATAAAAATTAAATAATAAAAACCACTTTGTTTTCTTTGATCTTTTGTGTATATTTGTATGAGGTGAAAATTCAGGTGCTTATTTGAGTAAACTACCATTTTTATTTATAAAATTAAAAACACTAATATATTTATTCATAGAAGATAAAAATTATTATGTGTACCTATAAAAATTAATTTTCACAAGCAAAATTATCCAAATCCTAAGTAATTACATAAAATTTCCAAACTACTTCCATTCTCTTTTCTCACGCACGCACCCACCCTCACTCACTATCTGCAGCACCTAAACCACCACTGCCATAGCATCATATTTCTTCCTACTCTGTCTTTTTCTCTCTTTCTCTTTCTCTCTTTCACTCACTCATTTTTCCTTTCTCACCTCTTGAACATCAACATAGCCCAACCACTATCCTCTTCAAAATGACAAAATAGAACAAACTCAGATCAAATTGAAGAATAAAACATGATGCATAGGTTCAAAATAAAACCCTAATTTCTTAGAACCTTCACAAAAAATTATCAATTTCTCAGATTCAAGATTACTATTTTCGTTACAAATAACACAGAACATTAATTCGATTTTGGCGACGCTGTGAGGAGATGACGAAAACGCATCGCTAGGAGGAGAAGAGAGCAGCGACACCGAGAGAAGAAGACGAAGATATGACATTTGAAAAAGGAAGGAACTCAACATTGAAGAAGTTGTGGTTACAGAAAATAGAGGATTCAAAATTGCTATTTTTGAAGCCAAAAACCTCCCGAAGAAAAAGAAGAAAAAGAGGGGAGGAGAAGATGGAGCTTACGACAGCAAAAGGAGGAACCACCATTAATGCACGGAGGAGAGATAAGAACGACAGAGAAAAAAGAGACATCAATAGGAAAAGAAAAAGAATGAGAAAAGTGCGAAGAGGGAGAAGAGAAAGAGAGACGGACGATTGAAGAAGATAAAGGAGAAGGAAGAGAGAGAGAGTGTGTGTGGAAAGGGGAGGGTACTGCTGATAGTAAGTGAGGGTGGGTGCGTGCCTGAGAGAAGAGAAGAGGGTAGTTTGGAGATTTTATGTAATTATTTAAGGTTTGGGTAATTTTGTTTGCGAAAATCAATTTTTAGAGAAGAGAAGAGGGTAGTTTGGAGATTTTATGTAATTATTTAAGATTTGGGTAATTTTGCTCGCAAAAATCAATTTTTATGGATATAAATGATAATTTTTATTTTCTATGATTTGATATGTCAGCGTTTTTAATTTTTATGAATAAAAATAGTAGTTTACTCAAATTATTTTATATAAAATTAATAATTAAAAATTATTAAATAATTTAACAGATTTGATTAAATTATCAACTAATCATTATGAGTTATTAGCTTCATATGAAATTGAGTTTTTAATTTTTTATAATTATATATAAACCCTTGACATGCTAAAACAAAAGCAAGGCATAGAGCACATGCATGTAAACTCTGTAGATGTATATATGATGAAGCACATGGAAGGTAAATGGAAGAATGGAGAGGATGGAAAAGGCGTAGAATCACGGATGCAGAAGGTTACAAAAAAGAGTTTGAAAGCAAGAGGGACAGGGATATAATAGATCACATACATCTTTATCACAGACATGCTCACTCACTGCACTCGCTCTCTTTCTTTCTTTCTTTGCTTCCGCATCAATGAATGAATCATCATTTTCATTCTTCTCTATCTCTCTCTCTCTCTCCGGTGGATAGATCAACCATCCTTCTCACATGCTTGCCAACTGTACTGTTTCCTATATGCATCTACGGATCTACCAACTCCATACCATCACATACATACATACATGCATGCACTCATACGAACTATAACTCAAATAACATAATATTTTCATATTCATTCGCAAATCAGGCGATACATGTGCGTGTTTCGATCGAGAATAATTAGATGGGGTGTAGGTCCCTAGCTCGTTTCCTTACCCAATAATAATTAATATAACTGTCAGTTGATTTAGTTAGCTACATCAGTTAGTTACTCTAACTGTTAGGGGGGTGCAATTTGGTATTTTCCTTTATCTTTAATAACAAGATAACGTTGTAATCTAGTTAATTAACCTAAATTTAGTCTGTGTTAGCTTTTTCTTTCAAATATTAAATATGATTTGTCGTTGAGTTTGATCTTGTGTGAAGAAAATTAAAAAACTTAATATTTTTTGAAAATAATTAAAAAAAAAGTTTTTATATAAAAACTGCCTATATATAATAATAATATTATAATATACTAAATTTAAAGTTTACCATGATATTTAAACTTTTAAAATATTTAAAAAATATTGAAAATAATTTATAATAAAATATAGAAATTTAAGTAATTTAATACTTTTTAATTATAAAAAACTATTTATATATTCATAATATTTTAATAAAGTCAAACAAGTTTATATATTAATTAAACTAATTTGTAAAACTACTAAACTTGAGCTATTAACAAATTTAAATTTTAAAATGTCTATTTTGTGATAAATAATGAACAACGCTACTTGTTACTTGACCATCAAAATTTATTATTTTTTTTATTATTTGATCAATAATTTTGTACTCATATTTACATGTATTTGCACATAAAAAATATATAATTTATACTTATATTTATCAGAATTTATACATATAAATTAATATAATTTGTATATATATATTTTTAAAATTTACACACATAAATAACAATTTAATAGACCAACATTATTAAAAATTAATTACCCTAAAATTTCTCATAAATCATATATACCAGACTAAACTGAATATAAATTAGGTTGTAGACTTAATAGTCCTTTGGCCTATTTCTACCTTTAGTTTATCGTCTTTGACAGCTGTTTTGGTTACTTAGGTCTCAAAATAATAATAGATGTATTTAGAAAGAGTCCATAGAACCAGATACTTTATTTAATTTGTAGGATTAGTTGTTTGTTTACATTAAGAAATTAGATTGTGTCAACAAATCCTGCCATACCCAATTATAGGATACCAAATCTCCTCCGATCCAAAATTAACATATGATTACATTAATACATTATGATAAAGAATTCCACAGAAACATCTAAAGTTTTTTTTTTTAATTTTCCCCTAAAAAATGATCATCCCACGTACTTTTTCCTGATTAAAATAATATAAAAATTTCTGACTACTCTATATACTTCCAATTGGTGATGTATCATTGGTGACCATATACAGCATTCTGATCATTCATCATTTGGAAGTTAGTTTTACAAGATTAAAAATAATTACTATATTGTACTTGTTAAAAATGAAATAACGTAGGAAGCCCTAATATAGAGAGAGAATTACACATACCACAAATCCTCCTCTTGTGTGAATAGTGTACATGATATATACAATAATTACTATTCTTTTGCCAAAGGAGAACTAATGGGAAAGTGACAGAGAGAAAGTGGATGGGGACCCTTTCTAGTTTTATGATATATGCCATCCATCACATACGATATTACAAGTATATATTCTTTATAATCATTGTACATTAAATTAGATAGGGATGCAGAGTATTTATTACGGTTGGTTTACATACATTACGCACGCTATACATTTGTTAATGCAACATATATTATTTTGGAGAATTTATTATTGTGTCATCTTAGAGCAAATAAATGTTTATTTTGTATTAATTTGATATTATTTTTATTTTATTTTGTAAATTTAAATTAAAAATAATGATAGATAGGCTCTATAATATTGACATTAAAAAAAATTAATGAATATGAAGTTATATTAGTAAGTAGATGTATAATGCCAGCTAGCATATAGAAATAATGAAGTTGGTAATTAGTTTTGAGTGTGAGAGTGTATGTGGTAGCCCCATGTTCACGTGAAACACTCTATACTCATTTGTTTTCTTCTTCTCATTCCATTCCTACTTATACGTACACACTCTCACTCTCTTCTACCACCAAATCAACGTAACCAATTCATTAAGCTCCAATGGAGTCTTCTTCTTCAGCCTCTAAGATCTATGCTTCCTTCTTCATTTGCATTCTCTTCATCTCTTCCCTCACTCCCACCCTCGCATGTGGCTACTGCGGTAATAATCCCCCCAAGAAGCACAACCCTAATAAGAAGCCCAAGACACCCGTCATTGTCACACCACCCGGCGGCATTCTTCCTCCCGGTATCCTTCCTCCCGGTATTGTTCCACCAATAGTCAACCCACCGGTCACCGTTCCGCCCGTCACAGTTCCTCCTGTCACTGTTCCTCCGGTGACCGTTCCGGGAGTGACAAACCCGCCGAGCACAGGAGGAGGAGGGAAGAAGCAGCCGTGCCCGTCGCCGAAGACGCCGGCGCAGGCAACGTGTCCGATAGACACGCTGAAGCTGGGGGCGTGCGTGGATCTGCTGGGAGGGTTGGTGCACGTTGGAGTGGGAGACCCGGCGGTGAACCAGTGCTGCCCGGTGCTTCAAGGGCTGGTGGAGCTTGAAGCGGCGGCGTGCCTCTGCACGACGCTAAAGGTGAAGCTTCTGAATCTCAACATATACGTGCCTCTCGCTCTTCAGCTTCTTGTTGCATGCGGCAAGACTCCTCCTCCTGGTTACACTTGCTCCTTGTAATTCCAGTAAGTAACCCTTCTTCTCTAAAACCCTACTTCTCTTTTAACCCATTTTTCTGATTTCGCATATTAACGATATCATATATAGTTTTCTTTTGGTGAAATTTCATGTGAAGTTCATCAATCCTATCAACTCATTTAGCGATTTTCATCTATCTAGTGAAATTAATTTCACCTGAGTTTTCATTCTTTTTTACAAACAACCTCATACCTAATTAGTTAGAATCTAGGCTACCTGATATAAAATTCTGCTAATCATTGGCCAAGATTATCTAAATCACATGCACATGACTTTAATTTATATAATTTTATTTTGGCTAATAATAACCAGCATCTGTTTGTTTTCTTTGAACCTTCTTACTATATCTTCTCTTAGTCTTATAATAGTTTAGTATTGTTTGTGTAGATATCACCTGAAGGAATGGTTTCATCGTCATTACCTTAAGGTGGATACTCCAATATGAAATATTTTTTTTTGTTGACTTTTAAAAAATAAATTGTAGAGTTAGATTTAATATGTTATAAAAGTGTTAATTTTTATTTAAAATATGATTAAATAAATAAATTATCTTTATAAAAAAATATTTTTGATATCTTCGTTCGAGGAGCTCTCTTACTTTAATAATTCCATCACTATTTCTTTTTCAGTTTTAATCATTCTCAACCAGAAGTTTTTACACAGAAATTTTGACTGTGTATTATGACCTTATCATTGTCTGTTTGTTGTTCTGCTTTTTCTCTTCTTTTATTTCCTCCCAATTTCCCAAAGAAGATAGTGACTTGTGCATTTTTATTAATTATAATATTATGCCCTAAGATTAGGGAGTAAATAAAAAAGATTAAATTATTAGAAACTAGGTCATTAGGAAGTTTAGTCCAGAGACAATTACATTGTTACTTTCCTACCTACCAACAAATAGCTAGCAATTATTGGATGGAATTTACAATATTCCATAACTTACTGTTTTCCATTTTCCTTTTTCAATTACACTGTTTCTATGATTATGAAAATTGCCTGTCACACTGAGCAGATATACCTTGGAATTATTGATGTGTCATTTATTTTTATTAAATTATTTCCTATCATACAATAAACTATATTATTATATCCTTCTGATTCTGCCCGTGAACTTTAACCTTTGTCTCATTCTATGTCACGGCATATATGCCATTAATTTTCAGGTCAATGGAGATCATATTTGGGGCATGGCATGTATGTATGGTTGAAATTGACATGAGATGATTATGATGATGATGATGTCGCCCACGCACTCTAGAGATTATTGGAATTGTTGTTCTTGTTGCTATTGTTGTTTCATGTTTGGTTATTATTTGTTAAAATAACCATTTGTTTTTATATTGAGATTACTGTTGCATCTATGTTTAATCCTTAGCTAGCTACTAGGCGAGTAAATTAAAGTGGCATTATTAGCATAAAAGGTGATGCTATGTGACATTTTAATTAAGATATTTATTTACATGATGGTTTGTGCTTTGTCCAATTTCATTATTGTAACACTACTTGGTTTAATTTCAATTGGGGATAATTAATCAATATATTATATATATGTGTAGCTTCCTCCGTACTTGTACTTGATCAAACACAATTTGAAGTGTTGAACTGTTTACCAGAAAAGGATATGTAAATCTTATGAGTCGTGACTTACTTGTCATAATTCAGCGGGTAATTTTAGGACATGAAATTTGATATGATGTACCCTTCCACCTAGAAAAGCGAGAGTACAACATCCCTGGTTTTGGTTTTCAATGTGCTGGGGTTGTTTCCACCTTTGTCTATAGCCTATAGGTGCATGCTATAGTGAAAGAGAAAAAAAATGATAGAAGAGATAAAAAATTATTCTTATAAATTTTAAATATTTATTTAGAAATATAATTTTATTTTTATTAATTTTTTAAAATAAATTTATACATTTTTTTTTCATTTTCTTCTTATAATGTTTTTTTATCATAGAATTATCTTTGTCTACGAGAGTGAAGTGTTACACTGTTACGTTTAATTTTGTACCAGTTTCACAAAACAGCAATGAATGAATTGCAGGCCTGCGAATTATAATTAAAACAGAAGACTAATACATATAGAAAAACTTTCAACGATACTGCTATATTGGTGTTTCAGTAATTTTTAGTTGTTAATTTTAATTATTAAAAATATATATAATATAAATAATTAATATCAACAGTTTATAAAAATTACTGAAACACTGATATATTTAAAAATTTTCCATACCTTTAATTTCCCATCATTTGATTGTTTTTCACTTCTTTATGGTTCCTGAAACTTCCCCCTTTTTTTTCCATTTTACATGTACTCCTTAAGCCTAAACCAAAAGTAAATTTTATTTAATAAACAAAAATTTAATCATTAAATCAATTATTTATATAAAAAAATATAAAATAACACATTTATACGTAAATATATAATGTCTAATTCGATAACTAATTTTTTTTATTTATACATGTCATTTTTGTTATTCGAAATTATATAGGTTGTCTATATGTGTATGAATAACAGTACTATAGTACTGTGTAAGGATTCGTATCACAATCAATTAACTGTATGCATGTAAGATCCCTATCCCTCCTTCTCTTTCACGGAGAAACCTGTAACTCCATTATTAGGAGATGTTCTTGTTTTGATTTAGTTACACACTATATATTGTAAGTAGTAGTTAATTAATTAAAACAGTTAAAATTCGTTAATTACGCTATAAAACGAAGAAGCTAGATTAATTATTGGTTATTAATATAATAATAATAATATTGTGTTGATGTATGCACCAACTTGTTGTCTAAAGTAGTAATAGAAAAGATTATCACTTAATGGGTACAAAAGTTATCCTTTATCACAGGAAATAGTAGGCCACGTTGGAAAGCAACATCTTAGCCCCACCCTAATTGGAATTTTCTCTCCTAGCGTAACTCTAAAGTCTCGTAATAATGAAGAGGGATTCTAACACTTAATTTCGGACAAATCCAAACCATTTTTTATCTAATAATAGTTAATTCCTAATGATAGATTATTAATTACTAGAGCACAAAAGTTAGTAGTACATTTTGTTGATCATGTTATTATGAATATCAAAGTTAAAATAGCGATGGCGATAGCGATAGTGAGGGGGGTATCAAGTGCTCAACGTAACAGCATGAATTTTGTCCACTCATAGGCATACGAATTGTCTGATTGTCTCAAATAAACACTAACTTGCATTGGAGATGGATTAAAAAGTCAACAGACATAAGCAGATCTTGTGCAAAAATGGTTGATTCGTGTTCTCTACATTATGTTGTTTTGGGTTTGTTGTTTCCTCTGGCTCATAGTTAGAGGAAGGTTTGGAACTTCACCTTAGATATGGAGCAGCTTTGATTCCTGTGACCCCATTGTATAGTGGGAAACCCGTGAACTTATGAGGAAAAAAAGGAAAAAAGGATGGAGGCCTATAAAGCATTGATATTGATTGATCGTGATTCCTGAAGCTCATCACTGCAACCCTTGCCGGCCCCGCCCCAAGACACATACCCAATCCCTACGTCAAACTAATTTCGTCTCCACTCATTCTTTTGTAATGTCAAACAAATTAATTCCTTTTAATTATAAAAGCCAAGTTTATCTCGAGGTTAGTTTAGTTGGTTAGATTCAGTTTCAGACTTTTACTTTTCTGTTATGTTTAACCGTTGCAGCGGTGATTATTCTCTCCCTCTCCAAGTTTATATACTCAGAATGAGTGATGAAAGCTTATATGGAAGTTATAAACTTTATAGGTTGATAATATAATGGGATATGTAAAGTAAGAATCACGTTTATCGTTTGCTTCGTGATGTGCTCAATCACAAGAGCGACGAATCTATCACCATTAGATTTATTTTCTGACAGAAGAAGCAAGCGGGGCCTCTCTGATGGTTTTCTTTAGGGAAAAAAATGAAAATTTGCGTCACGTACCGTACACAAGGTTCAATAAATAGTGAGAATAAGAAGAAACGAAGTTGATAGAATCCATAGTGAGAGTTAGAATTAGAAAGATCAGCCCCTCGAATTAAAAATGGAATTTCGAAATAATTATCACCTTTTCAGTTTTTCTCAACATAAGTACATGACCCCTATTCTTGAATATCAACTAAATTAGCCTCTAAAAACACAACCCGAATCAGATCTACACCTCAAGTTTTAAAGGTGGGAAACTGGCACTAATCAAAACACAGCCACCACCCTACAACTGAACCCTAAATTTGAAAATTTTAAGGAAAAGGAACTCAAAAAGAGGGAAGAAAAAATTATTCTGAGTTGAACTTTATATATTTTACAAATGCTATGGAAGGATTAACCTACCTGCTACCTAACGTTGACAAATGGGCAAGGCACAATGATAAACCCAAGCATACAACACTCAAGAAGATTTATTCAATTTTATTCCACTAGGAAGGAACCTAATGCGGCTACATCGTTTTAATCTGGCTAGGGCTTCCTGTGGCTTACCAAGCAAGAGATCCACATAAACTGCAGTGAGTGTGGCTTCTGGGGAGTTTGGGAGTATGGATAATGCCTGCGTAACCAACAAACTGGCTTTCTCAAATTCACCCTGCATTGCAGCCATTGCTGCAAAGTTTGCATAAATGGATGCCCGCGCTTCCTCTGGCTTGAGGAAAACAATACTTTGTGTCTGCTCAGAAGACAAATTCTTCGCTGCTGTGGACCCTCCATTTAAATCTTCAATTTCAACCGTCCTCTCCACTCGCCATTTCTCAGAGTCCTCTTGACTGAAAGGTAATTCAACATTGTTTCCCCCAGACAAATAAAATGACAAGTGTTCGGCAGCTTCCTTTGGTCTATTCAGCAAACAGAGAGCCTCAGCTGCATAAACATGCCCAAGAAAGACATAAATTCTGGAACATTCTGGTAGTTCTAGGAGAGATTTTGCAACTGCCAGTGCCTTCACTGGGTTGTCCAATTCCAGCTCCACATACGCCAGATTAGCAAGAACAGCTTGCTTAACCAGTTGATGTTCTCTTCTACAAACTTCTTCATAATAGGAAAGGGAGTTCTGCACGAGTTCCTGACCAGCTCCTCCCTTTTGTTCTTTTGTGTCCCCATTTGAATTAACCTGACCTAAACCTACTGCTACTGAAAACGCCTTTCCATCGATGCCATGTAAATTCTTAAGATTTGAATTCTTTGAAGACAACACTTCACTTGTATCAGTTTCCTCCACAGAAGAATTCGATGGCAAATCAGACTTCACGAAATTTGTAATACTGGAGTCCAGCAAGTACAGAGCATTCAAGAGGCACTGCCGAGCAAGAGTCATTGATAACTTCAGCCGTCCATCATCACTAGGACAATCGTCCCTTTCAGATGAACCCATATCTCCGCCAACTGGAAAGTGGTCTCCCAAAATAAGTTGCCTCCATTTTCCCGTCCCTACAACACAAACTCCAACTTCCAAGTTCTCTGAAGAAACCCGACTTGATCCAATTAGGCCTTTTTCTAAAGCCATCAGACAGCATTCTGAGATCCGGAGCCACAAGAGAGGCTGTTTGTAAAACACCAAACTTGCCTTTTGGAAACAGCGAGCAGCAAGTAGTGGCTTCCCGCTGACCAAGTACTGCACACCGCAATTGTAAATGATAAGAGAATTATCCTGGGAAAAAGTGGCTAGCTTTGAGGGTTGGTCCTTCCGCAGGGATGAACAATTATTTAATGCCTTTGAAAAGAATAATGAGGACGTCTGATATTTGCCAAGCTGATGATATATGCACCCAATATTGTTGTTGAAAATGCTAGAAAATGCTGGGTCTGTCCGATTACTTGATGCCATCAATAGCTTTATTGCTTTGCGGTGGTTACCACGAGCATATTCAAGTTGAGATTTCAAAAGAAGAGCCATGGATGAATCTCTTCCACGTGCAATGTTCATTGCTAGCTTGACTTCACGTTTTGCTAGCTTCAAGTTCCTAGTCAGCAGCAGAAACCGAACCTTGTAAAGTTGCAACTTGAGCTTTAAATCAATAGTAGAAAACCTATCAGCCAAAGCCCTTGAAAGATCATTTGAAGTTGGACCCATCGGCCTTGATAAATTTGGTCCACCCATATCCAACATCATGGCTTCGTAATCAAGTGTATCTTCAGATAGAGCTCTGGATAGATGATTTTCAGAGACATTAGCACCTGACCCCAAATCTGAACTGGATGCTTCAGCAGCAGGTGCATTAATGGCAACAGGTGTAGACTTTGTCATTGTATTTGCAGATTGCTGCTGTGCAGAGTTCCCATTGTCACCTTGACTCATGGTGCTAACACCAAATGCCTTTTCCAGATAAGTCAACACGTCCTAAGCAAATGAAGCCCAGTTCAGAACAGCGCACATGTACAAATATAGAAGCTTAAACGGGAGGGATGGGGAGAAAACACACATTCGACTAACAAACTAGGATAACGAGTGGCTGATACTAGGAGAGTCCATGGATATGCCCAACAAGAGTTTTACAGCATAATTTATCAGATAAAATAACATAAATCAGGCGAGTTCTATCTATATATCTTAACCATTCACTTCAACCACATTAACAAGTATATCAGACTACAGTTTAAATTTCCGCACCTGCCCAACCTCTCACAAATTGGAAGGGTTTATGGGTGGAAGCTAGGATAAGATAATCCAAATCCTAACAAATAAGTATATCCTATAATCATTATAGTATTGGAAACCTGCAGTCAGTAAGTGCATTTCTCTATCTGACAGTTAAAAAGTACACTCAAAGAAGATAAGATTCAGCCATTCCCAACAAAGAACACCTCTACAAATAAAAGTAATTAAATAGACTAAGCTGGCAAATCATCATCCAAGAAACTCAGCTGCCATGACCAACATTAGCTTGGAAAGAACAATGACTTATCACAGTGGAAAAGAGCTCATTGTTCAACTAATCAAAGAAAAAGTCAGATTAAAAACTAATTGCAAATTATGTAAAAAGAAACCATATTTATGTATTTATCAAAGAAATAACTGGCCACACACTACTTAAAAAGGGGGAGGGGGGATACATCATGCATAAATGAAAATTCAAAACCCATCATTGAGTCAACATCAATGCATTAAGTAACAAAACTTCCAAAAATCAAAAGGTAAACCAGCTAGTGAAATTATCACAGAACTTACAGCTGATTTTGATGCATCATGGCAAGCAAGGCTAGCATCAAGCAGCAGAAGGCAAATATGTAGAGCTGTTGTCTGCTTAAGGCAAGAAAACAAGAAACAGAGTAAAACAAAGGAACACATCAATCTACCTTCTGAAAACCAAGTAACATTAAATAATACGTGATATATGATGTACCTCATCTATGGGTTCAATATTTTGAAAGAGGGGTTCCAAAACTGATAATGTCTTTGCATAGTCATGGAGATGGAACCAGATCATGGCCTAGAGAGATTTAAGGAACAAAATCACATCAAACATCAACAAAGATATTAAATCATAAGTATATGTCCGTCAAACTGAGAGAAATAAATCAAGATGACACAAGGAGCAAAAGAGCATACAATATTTAGCATTGCCACAGAAGAGTCGAATTCATCTGCATACATCGTATTGGTGCTACTTGCACCTGAAAACTGATGTGATCTGGATCCCAAAACAACTTTATTTCCAACATTGTTAACTGATTCCCCTTGTTCACCAGAAGCCAGGGCAAGCTCGTCACTTTTTCTCTGAATCAAGCCCAACAGAGAAAAGGAAAAAAAAAAGGTATAAGAACAGAAATCATAAATAAATACATACCAAAGCTTCAAGCTGCAACTCAAATTATCATAAACAGCATGTCTAAATGAGAAAAACCTATTCAACCATTCTCCACCATCTTTTCATAACTTTCAACCTTATCACACAGGTCACACACTTCATATATAATTTTCTCCTTTGTAAATATCATGAATAAGTAAGTAAAAGCACCAAGAGAAGGAAACCAAGTTGCGGGGTGGAAGTGGGAATCAACATATGCATTATATTATACTATGCCCTACTGGTATCGAAATCATATTGACATTCTGATTCCAATCAAAGAATCCAAATTCACAGATCAAAAATCATGAGAACCTTTCAAGAAAGTTTGGTCTCCTGACATTTTAAGCATTCGTTCAGTAACTGAAGCCAAGAGCCTATTTAGCAATTAGTGTTTACAAAAGTCAATTAACGACCTAAGTCTATCTGCATTTTAATCCTGCCATTGGTTCTCTATCTGTGTCAATGGCATTCAATTTCCAATTTTCTAATAATGAAGGCAAGAAATGGTTTCCCTCGAATATAAAGCACAAAAAAAAAATAATAAAAGATGCAAAACTTCCATTTTGCAGAAATTTAAGAGAGAGATAGAGAGATGAATTTTAGATTAGCATACCTTGATGCCATTAAGTACTTCAAGCAACTTTTTGGGGTCTGAACATCCATCACGGAAGAATTCCGTGATTGCAATATTATGAAGTACCTGAAATATTAGGATTCAAAATCTTGAAGATTAGGATTTGTACTAAAATTGTCTTACACAACAATACCCAACAACCAACATAAAGACGCAAAGATTGGTGGGTGGACACAAAGCTTGCAAGGATTTGCCCACTTGACATATCAGGTTTGAACATGGATGATGACAGATTTTATCATAATACAAACATTACCATAAAATCAAGCACTTTAATTTGTAAACTTGTATGGGAGGCTTGATATGCACTATGCGGAGAGCACCATTAAATTCATGCTTTCTAGAAAACTACAAAAGAAAGAAGAAAAATAAAGATGATTTTATTTCTACCACAAAGGCACTTCTGCAGCATAACTTACTCCAGTGTTATTATTCATGTAAATTAATCATAATTCATACATTATACCCAATCCATTAGGTGAATGCATAAAAGAATAAGTGATATATATATTCAGAGAGAAAACATATCTAGTTTCATGAAACTGCAAAGAACAAAACTGGGATATTGGCGGAAACATGGGATACTGAAGAACACATACTTGTACAGATGATAAGGTTTGCAACTATTTTACAATCTCAACAGTTCAGAAAAATAAAACTCTCAGAGTGATCAAGGCCTTAACCAATGGCTTACACAAGATTCTGTGATTAATGTGTAAGTTTATTTAAGTATCATTGATCAATCTACTCTACAAAATTGACCTAGAGTTGTGCATGCGACAAGTAATTTCTTTTCCACTGTTAAACAAGTCGCACTCTATGCTAGAGCAAAACCGAAACTAAAAAAAAAAGCAAGAGAATCGGAATGAAAAAGATCATACATGTACAGAAAATGAGCTCATAATTCCTCTTCCAGAAAAATCATTCAATAAAATTCAATGTTCCATATAGGATTCAGAGCACATGTTTCCTACTTTTCTCTGAAAATATAAGAACCTTCACCAGTTGATTCACCCTGTGTTCAATGTTCTTACTTATTAGTGGTTCCTTACATCACATAAGGCAGCATTTTGCCATGCATCCATCCAAAGCAGCTCAATGCAACTTATCCAGTCTACTCAGATACTGGCTACCTCATCTAACCCACAAATACCAGTTCAAACCATCTGCATTCAAATTTACAGCCAAATAAGCTTTCATCCCGAGAGCTTACTGTCTATACTTCACTTAAGGCACCCATGGAATTTCATATAAACCAGTTCAACCAAATCACACTCACATTTCCATCCACATAAGGCAATACTCACTATTATCTACCACTCCCTGAGGGTACCAAAACCGCGATTCACCTCTCCACGGAAACAAAAATCTAAGCAACAAATCAATCAGCTGAAGCATCGCAATTACAATCAAATCCAGAACACAGATAGCAACAAGAACAAGAATCGAGCATCGATAAAAATAAATAAATAAATAAATAAACGCCTAGAAGCACCAAGACTTTGTCACAGAGAATGGTAACACGGAAGTGATAAAATCAAGAACACTCCAGCGGCATCAGCATCGATAATACATAGGAAATGGACAGAAAAAAGGAAAGAGGAGTGATTCACTATACCTTGGGATCGTCTTGCTTCTTCTGCAAGAGCTGGTTCAAGACGTCGACGCATTCAGCGAACTTGCCAGACTGAAAATGCAAGGCAGCATCCTTGGAGAGGGCGACGGTGACAGTGAAGACGGCATCGTCGGCATCTGTGACGGAGGAGGCGTCACGGTTGGCGGCGGTGGAGGACGGCGAAGTGGACGAATCTCGAGCCTCCATGGTGAGATCGAGGAATCGGAGAGCGAATCGAATGGTGACAGTGAGGGTTTTGGGGGAGGAGAGATAAGAAAAGCCCTAAAATTGAGTGAGGAGAAGTGAATGAATCTGAGTCACATTCAGAAAAAACCGATGTGAGATGCGAAGGCTGAGAGAGAGAAGAGAGAGAAGAGAGAAGGAAAAAAACCCTCGGTGGTGCTGCTTTCTTAGTTGCTTGGATTGGATGTGGAGACACAGAAGAGGAGGAGAGAGTAAGATGAAATGAAAACCTATTCGCCGAATCGGGGGCAGATTCAGATAGAAAGAAAAAGACTCAAGAAAGAGAACGGGGCAAAAAATAATAACATTTTTCCTCCTTTTGCTTCTTTTTTCATCATTATTAATTCTTCTCATCATTTAAACTTTTTCTTTTTACGTGATTTTTATGTAATTTTAAACACATTGAAAGCGTAAATAATTAATTATCATAAGGAAAAGTAATATGGTAGAAATATAGTCAACTTTACGTGAAGTTGATAATCGAGAGTTATTAGATAATTTGATTGGTTTGACTAAAATTTTATCTAACGTTTCTTAACTACTAACTTCACATAAAATCAATTGCACCTGAGTTTTCACAAAGTAATATCACTACCTTCAATTTTATATTGTAATTTTTTCAAATGTAATTTAAAATTGCTCTCTTTTCTCGTTATTTTATTTTTTATAGTAAGAATATTTATATTACATGTAATTTGAAAATAATATATTATAGATGGACTATATTTTGAATTAGAAGTGATGATATTACTCCCAAATATCAATCATAAGTTACTTAATTATGTTTTTAAAAAATATTGGGTAATTTGAATATAATATATAATACATAAACAATATTTTCGTAATTAAAAAGTGATAACATTGCTCTCAAATTGTTGAATTATATATTTTGAAAAATATTAGGAAAATAAAAATGCTTATAATTAACTCTAAAAAGGTTAAAAAAAAACTATTGATTTTTTTTCCAACTTCTTTTAGAGTAATTTTTCGCATACAAGCGATTAAGGCTTGTAAGCCTTACACGTTCAATTAAAACTAACGCTCAAAACACGCTTCCAACCATTTTTCTTCCTCTTTTTCTTCTCCTTCTTCTTTTCTTTGGTTTCTTGTCTTCTCTTTCTCATTCTTCTTCTTCTTGCTGCACGTTCTTCTTCCTCTTACTCTTCTTCTTCTCATTTTCTTTCATTTCTGCACGTTCTTCTTCACCGTCTTCCTCTTCTTCTTCATTTACGTTCTTTTCTCTCTGTTTTATCTTTTTTTTTCGATTTTTCATGGTGAAATCGTTTTTGAAGAAGAATAAGCAGTAGAAGATGAGGATGAGAAAGAGAAAGAGTTCTGAATTATGCATAAGATGTATTTTAACGAATTTTGGGTGTATTTCTTTAAATCCTTTGGGTGTATTTTCTATAATCCTTTGGGTGTATTTTTTATAATCGTTTGGGTGAATTCCTGTAACCATTTGGGTGTATTTCTATAATCCTTTGGGTGTACTTCTGTAATCGTTTGGGTGTATTTCTGAAGTTCCATTATCTTCAAAAGGATTACAGAAATACACCCAAAGGATTACGAAAAATACACCCAAAGTATTTAAGAAATACACCCAAAATTCGTTGCATAATTCAGAACTCTTTCTCTTTCTCCTCATCTTCTGCTGCTTCTTCTTCTTCAAAATGATTTCAAAGCTTGATTTCAGAAACCATGAAAATCGAAAAAAAAAACAAAGAAGAAGAGGAAGAAGAAGAGGAAGAGGAAGAGGAAGAGGAAGAGGAAGAACCGTTCTGAGTGTAGCGCTTTGAAAATAGGAAACGTTGAATAACGCATTAAAAGACCTAGTAACTTGTAAGACTTGTAAGTCAAAAAGACTTGTATGTGTAGCACTCTTCCTTCCTTTATGTTCCGTTTTTTTCTTCCCTCTTCTTCTACTCTCTATTACATTATTTGTTTCTTCCTTCTGCATTAATTTGTATTGACACTACGTGTATATATATATATATATTTTAAGTCTTAACATAATTTATGTGAAATTAAATTCTATAAAATCAATTTTTAAATTATGTGAAAAAAATTCAAAAATTTCTTAGAACCAAAATAGAAAATTCTATAAATATAATATATAAGTTATGAAAAAATATAAAATTATATGCAGTTATTTTTATATGAATTTAATAGTTGATAATTGTTATATGTCTTGACATGTTTTATTAAATTATTATTTAATTATTTTTAATTATTAATATTATATAAAAATAATTGTATGTGAATTTTTATTTATACAAAAATAATAAAAAAAATTAAAATATACAAAAGATAAAAGAGAATAAAATGCACATAAAAAAACAGAAAATAATAAGAAGAGAAAAGTTATAGATAAAAGAAAAAGAAGAACAATAGAAAACAAAAATATGGTAAAAAAAAATAAAAGTTTAAGAATAAGAAAAAAGAAAGTGCACTAAAAAAAGAAAAAAATGCAAAATAGAATGTCTTATTTTTTGGGTTTTTTTGAATTTCTTTTTGAGATTTGGTTAAAAACAATAACAAAAAGTTTTCAATACAATATGGTGAAGTATAGAATAAATATAAAAATCAAAAGAAATATGAATTTTTGTTATTTTTAATATTACTATCAATAATTCAAATGATCAATTTACTATTTATAACACATGAATGATTTGTCAATAATTTTAACTATTTTTTATATTTTGTTCTAAACACCTATTTCATTATTTTTTCTGCTAAATAATTCAAAAAATAAAATAAAAAAAACTTATGCAGGAGCATATTTACTATGCTTGTGTTGTTAATTTAAATGTTTAAGTTTAACATATATTATTATATTATATTATATATTAATTTTATATTGTCAGATTTTATTAAGGTCATTTATTCTCTATTAGTATAAATAATCATGTAATCTCTTTTTGATTAACAAATTAAATTGGTTGAAGAATATTTATAATAATTTTTGTGCTTTTTTTTTATATTCTGGATATATCTTTGGTTTGATTAATCAAGATGAATTTTTTGCTAATTTTATCATACTAGAATTATTAACATGGTCAAATTTAATAAATCAAAATAAATTCGTTTTTTCTGCCCCTCCTTTTTAATAGATTTTGTTGTTCAATTATCAAAATATTACTTTATTGTATTTGACATAGTTAAATGCCTACTAAAATTCAACAATTAAATGCCCATCTATTTAGTTTGTCATTCATGTTAATTCTACCAACTAAACTAGATCAAATAAACATTTCAACTTTTGGTGACACTAAATTCTACCATACATCTTTAGCATGGCCGTAACTGAATTAAGTCTCAAAGTGGCCTTTGAAATTGCACTCGAATTTCATAGTAGTCTTTGAACTTAAAAGGGATCTGCAACCAGCCAGAAATCCTTTTTTACATGCCTCCAAACAAACGTACATCTTCTCAAATATTGAATCATCATCATGGTTGGACTTAGGCATAACACCAACTGGATTGCTCTTCAGCAGTGCCAGCCCATAATCCCTCACCATATTATATTGGACAGCAACATCACCGTACACAACAGATCTAGCATCTCCTAATACCTTGGTCAGTGAAGATTTGTTTAGATCCAAATCACATTTTGTCTTAAAATATCGTGCAGCCTCGGAGTGTCTCATATTAGGATATTTTCTTAGCTTCTTCACCAATTTACAGGCTAGTCACTTCCTATTAGCTGGTCTGTCTTTAGTCTCTCTTGCACAGGTGTGGTCATCCATGAACGTCTTGATTTGCCAGCAATTGTTTTCAGTATTATTAGAAGCATACACAAGCCAGTCATAGCTCTCATCCTTACTCACAGCTCTCATCCTCACGTTATCATTCTTCTTAAACCAAATCCTCCTACCCTCCTGTATACAATATTCATGCATAGCTTATTTGAACTCCATTTTTGTAGTAAATGTCATTCCAACCTCAAGTTTAAGCTCTCCAAACCTCCCTCATTCTGTGAACGCAAGGAAGACCTCATTTGAGTCAACTTCCTCCAACTCATCCTCAGAGTTTGGAGGAGTCTTCATCTCTTCCGAGGGCCATGAGTCTCCACCATCAGAATCATTATAAGCTTCATCCTGGACATCATGATAAGGAGCAATTGATGATCCGAACTTATGAATCGGTCCAAAAATAATTTCACCATCCTCAGAATCTGAGTCTGCACAAACAGGCCCATCATCTTCAACCATAACAGTCTTCTTTTGTTTTGTAAGTTTCTTATCTGTCCTAGTTCTCAGTTTCACATTAGTTAGTACTGCTGATCTATCCACAAGCAAGTCTTTTTCAATGGACACCTCATCACCATCAGGTCGATATGATTCATCCTCTGTAGTATCATCACTGTCATGGCTGTTTGAGGATTCATCTGAGGTAGACAAAGTCACAAAAGTTATTTCGGGTTGTTTTCTCTTACCAATTATTCTTGCAATATTTCCAGTAGCAGCGGCTCTTGTTAGTGGCCTCCTTCCATATGTTGCTGTTGTTTTTACATTTTTAGAGCCTCTCTTTGGTACAACCTTCTTGGTTTCTTTCACTTTGTTCCATGGTTTAGGAATTGTAGTGGGTTGGGCCATTTTTTGTGGGATTTTGGGATTAGATTTACTGGGTTGGGCCGTTATTTTTGGTGGTGGATTAGGCTTAGATCTAAGAGCTGCAGTGTGTTGGTGGGGAATTTTTTTTGGTAAGTTTGGGTTATCATCAGAAATTAAAATAGGTGGGATCTTTTGTTTTGTTGTATCAGTAGACTTTTTTTGTTCAGAAGTTGGAGTACATGGTGTTGTGGTGGGAATTGGTTTGGTTGTGACATTGGTGGTGGGATTTGGGGTGGAAAACATGCTTTGTATCACCATCAGCCCATTGCCGTTAGATGCCACTGGTTCTGCTTCCTCACTATACAGAGGTTCAAAAACTCCATGTTTGTAGTACACATGAATAACCCCCTTGTTCTCCATGAGCTCCTTATCATCTATTATTGCTCTTAAATGAGTTTGCGAAGGCCTATTAGGCACCAGCCACCAAGTTTGAGTAACCTTGTAATACCCAATATTCTTGTGATAGTCTCGGACAAAAAAATACATCCAATGTGTCTATATCAATGTCCGGCAACTCAAAAATCTCTCTACCGTTGTAAGACATACTTCCACCAGCCTCTGTGATAAATGACCCTTCATGGTGAAATATGATGGTAATCAAAGGATCACTCATCTGCAATTTAAAAAAAAGTTTGATTGATCAGAGTCATTGTCCTCAAACACATTAATAAATTGAAAACTCCACAACTAAATGCAGTAAACCCTAACACATAAAGAACAAGTTTCCATATCAACAAAACACAAGAAACCTATTCAGTCTATAATTTTGTTGGCCTAACTACTAAGAAACCTAGTTCTGATCAAACCCTAGCAAAGAGCACAAAACAGAAGCATTCATACCCACACATTACACTCGAAAAAATGGACTGAACTTTTTTGAATATTAAATTAATAATAGTATCAAAAAAAGAGCTTTACCACATATTTTTTTCATTTTTCGCTTACCTGTTTAAAAGAATCCAGTTTTCACAACTCTCTGTATGATGAAGATGATGAAATCGATGCTTCAGAGCCTGAGTTTTCGACTGAAATCGGTGCGATTAATGTAATCGCACAGACACCATTGATGAGTGTATCGGAGAAGAAAGACCGCTGTTTGTGTTGTGTTTTGAGAGTGGGGAGACAACACATTAGTGTAACGTTGAGGGAAGGAGGTTTTCTGTGTGAAACGACGTTGTTTCATGTCATTTTGGCACCACAACCAATACGGCATCGTTTCTGTTTTGCCCACGTGTCACGAAGGATACCAACTCAGCTTTTCGATAGCGCCAGATGGATGGAATGTGCCGGAAGGACAAGTCTGAGTCTCGGAGTGCAACTTCAGGGATGAATATGGGTAACTTTTAAGTTCATGGACTATTATGAGGTTCGAGTGCAACTTCAAGAATCACTTTGAGGCTTAACTCGACTGTAACTAGATATAACTTTTGAAAAAGTATCTACAGTTGTACAAATAAGTTAGTAAAAAAATCAATTTTATCAAATTTTTATTTTTTCGATAATTTATGTGTTACAAACTCGGCTCAAAATGAAAAAAGAGTTTGTAAAGTAACATATAGCTAATTAACCTCCCTTAACATTGCTATTAAAGACAATAGGTGGCTCATATGCCAATCTCTTTCACATACACCTACAGCTACAACATTATATTGACATACACATTCAAGGCCTAAGAAGTTCACTTAATATAATTCAAATCAAATAATGCATCAATGTTGCATTATTCTATATTTCTCATGCATCAATATTATACTTCTTAAATATTCAGTACAAGGTTTTTCATAAAGCATTTCACTTGATTTATATAATTTGTTACTTATCCTCAAACTGCATGTATATTAATATTTGATATATATTTTACATATTGTCACCATATCCGTTTTCTCTCTTTCCCTTTTCAAACGAATCTATCAATTTTAATATTCTTTTTCGTTTTATTCCATTGCACTATCAATCCCTTAATATGTTCTCACGCACTATTCTAATGTATTATTATTTTATTTTCATTTATCATCACATTTTTACATCTCCATACAACCCATATAATGTTGAAAAAGTAAATTATCCATCATCTTTTTTTTTCTTCTATCTATATCCTGAGGCATCCAAGCCAAGTCTTTATCTCCGTGCTATATATCCAACATACATTTTTTTAACACAAAGTTCGTCACCGCACATATTCAAAACATATTTACAGTGCAAAAACAAATGATTCATCGTCTCTGGTTCATCACCACACAACACATGTTTTATCACCTTGTTTTATGACATATCTCCTTAAGAAGACATCCTTTATATTTAAGGCTCATGAAATCGCAAACCACGACAATACTTCCATTATTGGTAGCATCACTCCTTGCCAAATATTATCAAACACATATTTTATTTGATAATTAAATTAACTTGCACTATATATCACAGCCATTGGAATTATCATGAATGATGACTAAATAAGCAAATAGCTAGAGTTGCATGATACAAGAATCAAGAAACAACTAGAATACATGAGTCAAGAGCAACATGATTATTAGTCCAAATATATATGCTGAAAAGTTTGACAAAGTCAAAAGAACTAGAGTTCAAATTGAAGAAGGCATGCAAGTGATATATCCACAAGTTTCCTGCTATTATGTTAGAAAGTGCTTTAGTTACAAGTGTATTATAAAATCACCGCTTATAAACATCTATAAATAGGTGCTATCATAGTTTTTAACGTGTGTTCCTTGAAATAAAAAATATGATTATGTGAAGACCTTCTTTCTATTATTTCATATGAGTATTGGTGAGTTTGAGAGATGAAAAATATAATAGTGTTATTTATGTGAGTGAGTGATCTTGGGGCCAACATAGTGTGGGTCTTATACTTATATTTGGTATCAGAGCTGGTTAATCCAGCGTCTGGTATTTGAGAGTTTGTGAGGTGTGGGAGAGTTCTCACATAGTTGTTGATTCATAAAGTCGGTATGGCAAACACTTTTAATATTGTGTGGTCCGGTCCCAAGTTAGATGAGAAACTTGATTATAGTTATTGGGAGACTTTGATGTCTACCCATTTGAAGGTACAGAACCTGTGGAATTTCATTGAACCGCGTTTGCAAGAAGGAGCAGATGCTGCCCAACAGAGGATAGATCAATTGGCGCTATCTCAAATTCATTAAGGAGTAGATTATACGATGTTTGGCAAAATAGCAAATGCCAAAAGTGCAAAAGAAGCATGGAACACGTTAAAGCTGTCATACAAAGGCGTAGATAAATCTCAGAAAGTAAAGCTACAGTCTTTAAGAAGAGAACATGAAAGGTAAGAGATGTCTAGCTCAGTAACTGTTGAGTAATATTTTACTTGTGTTATAGATCTTGTCAATAAAATGAGAGTCTATGGAGAAGATATGCCCAATAGCAAAGTGGTGGAGAAAATTCTTCACACCATGTCGATGAAGTATGACCATGTGGTGACTACGATACTAGAATTCCACGATATGGATACCATGACAATTGCAGAGTTGCAAGAAACTATGGAAAGCCACATCAGTATAATACTAGAGAACTCCGAAAAATTAACTGAGGAAACCCTGAAAAGTCGAGTGAATTTAAACAATGTTGCAGAATCAAATAGTACACAAGAAGGACGAGGTCGTGGTTTTAATTTTCAAAGTAGAGGCACAAGAAGTTTCAGAGGTAGAGGTCGTGGCAATTACAATCAAGGAAGTTATAATAATTTTACACCACCTAATCAAGGAAGAGGTGGAATGAAGGCCTGTCAACTGAGGAAGAGGTCGAAGCAATTTTTATCAAGAAAGAACTAATTTCAACTGCTTTTATTATGAAAAGTATGGACACAAAGCAGCAGATTGCAGATTCAAAATGGTGAATAACAATCAACCACGCGTTGCAGAAAAGCAACATCAAAATACTGATGATAATCCGGGTACTCAGACTTTATTTTTTACAAGTAATTCATGTACTAAAGATGAAAATATATGGTACTTAGATAATGCTTGCAGTATTCGTATATCTGGTAGAAAAGAGTTATTTTCTTCACTAGATGATTCAGTTAAACTATTATTAAAGTTTGGTAATAGTACAAAGATCCCTATTGAAGGAAAATGGCAGTAACCAATTAGATTGAAGGATGGTTCTTTGATGTTTTCTATACACCTGAACTTGATTACAATTTACTAAGTATCGGACAATTATCTGAGAAGGGATATAAGATGATAACTTATCGTGGATATTGCACTGTATTTGATAACAATGGAAAGTTCATAGATAAATCAAAGATGACTTCAAATAGAATGTTTTCATTAAAAATTCAACATGTCAATCCCTCTTGCATGAGTTCTGTGATACTTGATGATAACTGGCTGTGGCATATGCGGTTTGGACATTTTCATTTTTCTGGCCTGAACTACCTGTCAAGAAAAGGACTTGTTTCCGGTCTATCACGGATTCATATTCTCAATTGTGTTTGTGAGATTTGTCAACCGGGAAAGAAGCACAGAGATCCATTCCCTATAGGAAAGTCATGAAGAGCCAAAAGATTACTTGAAATTATGCATTCAGATCTCTATTCTGTAAAAGTTCCAAGTAATGGTGGTAGCAGGCACTTTATCACTTTTATTGTTGATTTTAGTAGATATACATGGGTATACTTTCCGAAGCAAAAATCAGAAGCATGTGATGTCTTTAAGACATTCAAGGCGGTTGTCGAAAAACAAAGAGGCTATAAAATTAAAATTCTCATAACAGACAGAGGAACAGAATATCTTGCATGTTTAGAATACTTTAAGCAACACAGAATTCAACACCAACTAACAACTAGATACACTCCTTAACAAAATGGAATTGCTGAAAGAAATATTAGAACCATCATGGATATGGTCAAATGCATGCTTAAGTTAAAACAAATGCCTAACGAATTTTGGGCATAAGCAATTGCAACAGCCGTTCATATTTTAAACAGGTGTCCAACAAAGAGTGTTCGAGATAAAACTCCAGAAGAAGCTTGGAGTGGAAAGCGGCCTTCCATTCATCATTTCATAATCTTTGGGTGTATCGCTTATGCCCACATATCATATCAATTAAGGAAGAAGTTAGATGACAAAGGCGAGAAGTGTATCTTTATCGGCTATAGCACATACTCAAAAGCATACAAGTTGTATAATCCAGTATCAAAGAAAGTGATTATCAGCAGAGACGTGACGTTCGACGAGAAAGACATGTGGGACTAGAACACAAAGACAGAAAAGTAGCTGACTATAATTTCAAATACATGTGATGAAGTGTAAGAAAGGCAACCTGACACAACCGAACAACCAGAATCATCTAGAAGATCACAAAGAGAGCAAAGACCACCTGCTAGATTAGCAGATTATGAAGTTGGCATTGGCAACGATCCGTCCGATGAAGAAACTGTAAATTTTACTCTATTTCCAGATTGTGAGCCGTTGAACTTTGAAGAAGCCTCTAGAGATAACAATTGGAAGAAAGGGATGGATAAGGAGATTCATGCCATTGAAAATAATGACACATGGGAGCTGACAGATTTACCAGCAGATAAGAAGCCAATTTGAGTAAAGTGGGTTTACAAAACTAAATACAAACCCAACGGTGAAGTTGATCGTTTCAAAGCAAGATTAGTTGCAAAAGGATACAAACAAAAACTAGGTATCGACTACTTTAAAGTATTTGCTCCTATTGCTAGATTAGACACTATTCATATGATTATTTCACTCTTGGCCCAAAATAAGTGGAAGATACATCAGATGGATGTTAAATCAGTATTTCTAAATGGCACTTTAGAAGAAGAAGTGTATATTGAGCAACTTGCAGGATATAAAGTTTTTGGAGAAAAAGATAAAGTTTACAGGTTGAAAAAAGCTTTCTATAGGTTAAAGTAAGCACCAAGAGCATGGTACAAGAAGATTAATTCTTATTTCACTGAGAATGGTTTCAAAAGATGTCCATTTGAGCATACTCTTTATATCAAATTCGTTGAACCTGGAGATATCTTGATCGTGTGTCTTTATGTTGACGATTTGATATTTACTGGCAACAATTTGAAGATAATTACAGAATTCAGGGAAGCTATGATAAAGCACTTTGAAATGACAAATATAGGCTTGATATCTTATTTTCTTGGCATCGAAGTTCTTCAAAAAGATGATGGAATTTTCATTTATTAAAGAAAATATGCAAATGATATTTTGAAGAAATTTCAGATGGAACTTTCAAAGCCAGTTCCTTCTCCAGTCGAAGAGAAGTTATAGTTGTTGAGAGAAGATAAAGGAAGAGCAATAAATCCTACATACTATGAAAGCTTGATTGGAAGTCTAAGGTACCTGACCGCGACTAGACTAGATATTGTGTTTGGAGTTGGTTTGCTTAGCAGATTTATGGAAGAATCTTGTACCAACCATTTGCAAGCAGCAAAAAGAATTCTTCGATATAAATGATGGAATTTATTATGAAAATACTAATGAAATAAACTTTGTTGGCTACACTGATAGTGATTGGGTCGGAGATATAGAAACAAGAAAAAGTATTTTAGGGTTTGTATTTCATCTTGGTTCTGGTGCAATTTCATAGTCGTCAAAGAAATAACCAATAGTAGCACTCTTTACAGCAAAAGCAGAATATATAGTAGCAGCAAGTTGTGTAATGCAAGCAGTTTGGTTAAGAAGAATTCTTGAGAAATTGAACGAGAAACAAAGTACTCCAACAACAATATTTTGTGATAACAAGTCAGCTATTGCACTTTGTAAAAATCCAGTATTCTATGGAAGATCAAAGCATATTGATATACGGGTTCATAAAATCAGAGAGTTGGTGAATGAAAAAGAAGTTTTGATTAAGTACTGTTCCACTGAAGACCAAGTTGTAGATATATTTACAAAGTCGTTGAAGATCGAGTTATTTTATAAGTTAAAGAATATGCTTGGAATGATTAATTATGCAAACTTAATTTAAGGGAAACAATGTTTGATAATTAAATCAACTTGCACTATATATCACCGCCATTGAAATTATAATGAATGATGACTAAATAAGCAAATAGCTAGAGTTGCATGGATACAAAAATCAAGAAACAACTAGAATACATAGTCAAGAGCAACATGATTAATACTCTAAATATATATGCTGAAAAGTTTGAAAAAGTCAAAAGAATTAGAGTTCAAATTGAAGAAGGCATGCAAGTGATATATCTACAAGCTTCCTGTCGCCAACACTTAGGATAGTTTATTATATTAGAAAGTGCTTTAGTTACAAGTGTATTATAAAATCACCGCCTGTAAACATCTATAAATAGGTGGTATCATAGTTTTGTAATGTGTGTTTCTTTAAATGAAAAAATATAATTATGTGAAGTCCTTCTTTCTGTTATTTCATATGAGTATTGGTGAGTTTGAGAGATGAAAAATATAATAACATTATTTATATGAGTGAGTGATCTGGAGACTAACATAGTGTGGGTATTATACTTACATATTTCATTGTTTTCTTACCATATATTTTTTCCGCTGCAATATCAGTGAATGATTTTGTGATGTATTTTCTTTCTGATCCAAACATTCACACCTAATTTTTACAAAGAAATACACCATCTAACATACTTTATAATTCTATAATTTGTGTTGTTTTTTCAACAAATTTTGTTGCCATTAAAAGCTCTACATCCGGGTTGACCCTATCCATATACCACAGTTATAAATCATGCTTCCCTTCGTGTTTAATACTAGAGGTGTTCAAATTCAAACCGATCCAAATTAAACAGCTCATCCAATTAAATCCAAACCGAAAACCGATTAAAACTGCACTAATTTTGATTTGATTGGATTCTGGACCTGACTGAATTTCGAATCTACTTTTTATAACTGATCAAATCCAATCAAAACTGCACAATATGCTATAATATTATTATTTTATTATTATATTTATAATTATACTTATAACATGTTCAATTTGTTATATATTTTTATATTATTTATGTATTATTATTATTATTTAATAAATATTTTATGTTCAAGCTGTTATTTATTTTAACTAACTTATAATTTTATTTTTATTGTTATGTTATTGTTGATTTTTTAAGATATTGTTGAGATTTGTTATGTCATTGTTGATTATTTAAAATTTGATATTCTTGTTATATACTTATATGTGTTTAATTTTTTTAATTTACAAAATCACAAATCCAATCCAATCTAAACCACTTGAAAATTAAATTGGATCGGATCAATTTTTTTTTAATCATTAAATTCAAACTGCACCACAAATAAAATTAATATTTAAATCGGACGAAGTTGTGACTCAAAACCAATCCAAATAATATTGTGAACACCTCTATTTGACACACTGAAGTGCTTAGAAAACGTTTCCTTTAGAATTTTATCTCCAATCCACATATTCTTGCCAATATTTAAAGTTACAATTTAATCTATTTAATTATTTCTAATGAAATAATCATGGTGTAGTTAGCAAATTTAGCTTGTAACAATGAATGTATTATCAAACCAATAATCAAATTTGATTTTATATTTATTATACAAACTAGTAAAAAATTATTTATTATATTTGATAATTAAAATTTTCAGTCGTTTTTTGTTAAAAAAAAAGAAAACAAGTGTAATTCAAAAAAAGAAAAATGTGCTAACAAACTATAGTTCAAACGATAATTTTCTCTCCTTAATTAAGTTTTTTTTTTAAAATAGTTTAAACAATAAATATTTATATTAAAAATAATTTATAAATAAATTATTTTATGTTTTGTTTTTTAGTTTCAAAAATACTTATTTTAAAAGAAATATGATAAAAAATTTTTTATTATATATAAAAAATATTTTTAATTTTTTTATAAACATTTAAATATTTTTTTAAAAATTATATTAAATATTAATACTACTATTTTTTATAATTAAAAAACTTAAAAAAAAGGTTTTAAAGCGTCTAAGTGTGTGAGGGAAAAAAAAAAAGAAAAAAGAAAAGCGCGCGAAACGCAATGGCGCGAAAAATTGGGGAAAGTAGCAGCAGTCTAAGGGTTTCAATTTCATGATTCAATCTCATTCTGCAATCCTTGGAAGAACAAGAATGTCCAATGAGAATGAGATCGGCGAAATCCAGCTCCTGGTTTCTTCTGGCGACAAATCCAGCAAGTGCTCCGGCTACTCAAGCCTCCTTCATTTCCAGGAACATTCCACTCTCAATCCCTCTTCCCTCCACTCCCTCTCACTCTCCTCTCACTCCATCGTCTCTTCCCTAATCTCCGACATCTCCAACCACGACGAAGAAATGTGAGTCACCTTCATCTTCCACCTTCCAATTCATCCAATTCTCTTTCTCTATCATGTTGTCTTGATTTGTTTGCTTGTTTATTTCGATGTAGAGCTGCGCAAGCCTTGAAGTGCTTGGGCTTCATGATTTATCATCCTTCCATTGTGTCCTCACTTCCACGTATGTATTATCTGCTTCTACGACAACGGTTCAACCTATCTTATTCATAGTATATCTGATTTTGGTACTATGCCATGATGCATGCAACATTGCTTTTCATCTTTTTCTTTGTCTTGCAGCGGATGATGTCAATTTGGTATTAGAGTCACTGTCCAAACTTATTACAACCACTAAATTAAAGGCTAGTTTGATATCCATTTCACTCTTTATGGACACTTTTTTCAGTATTTTAACCCTGTATTAAATTATTCTTGTTGCTGCTGGTACAGTCTGCTTGTAATTTAGGGGTATGGTGTATATCTGTTCAACAGTTAGGAGAATCGTGTCTTGCTACTCACTTCCATTCTTTGTTACTAGCAATTGTTCATGCCTTGGACAACCCAATGGGTTCTTTGTCAACAACATTTGAAGCTACCCAGGTAGTGTTGTTCCCTTTCTTTTAACTAGAAATGTTTTTATAGATTCTTGAATGTTATATCTCAGATTTATCTGGAAGTGTAGAAATTTCATTGAACACTCATATTTGAGTCTTCTCGTGACAGGCTGTAATGAAGCTATGTGGTCAACTAAGTGAACAAATGAGAGACTCATCCCATATATGGGCTCCTCCAATATACAGAAGACTTCTCAGCACAGATAAGAGGGAAAGGGATGCCTTGGAACGATGTCTATTGAAGGTCAAAACTTCAGTCATTCCTCCTTCCTTGGATCTCTCGAAGGTACCAAAAACCGCATCTGATATCAATATAAAGTGGTGAATCCGCAATATCGTTACATGACAAGCTCTTGCTTGTTATGACTTAAGCCGTATTGCTGTCATTGTGCAAGTGATTTATAACACAATATCCTGTGAGAAGGAAAACTTTTGATGGATCTTTTTCCCTTTTATAAATTAATTATATCATTATTTATTATATGTGTTTATGCCGCTAGACATTTCATAATTAGCCAATATCTTCAAGGATGTTGTACTGGCTTTGATCTCATTAATTGCTTTCTTCATTTTCAACAGGTTCTTGTCAAAGATATGAAGTTAAATCTGCTTAGTGGGATGAAGAAATTGTTAGATAAGGGTATGAAGATTCAAGTTATTCAAGCATGGGGATGGTTTATCCGAATGCTTGGATCACATGCTTTGAAGACTAGACAATTAGTTAATGACTCACTGAAAATTCCTGAATGTACATTTACAGACCTTGATCCTCAAGTTCAGATTGCTACACTGGTAATATTTTTGAGATGCTTTATTATGTCATCCATGATTCATAGGGATGGTTTATGTGGGATAAAGATTGTCCGATAGTTTAAGTGACATAAAGTGGCTTAAAGATATCAATTTGACATTTGAAGACTAGTTATTGACATCATTCCTTGATTATAGCTTATGGGACCTTTCAAGTGTGTTTTGTGCAGGTTGCTTGGGAAGGTCTTATCGATGCTCTTGTTCACTGCACAATGTTAGATCCCAATAAAAATACCCCAGCCAAGGAAAATCATCTTCAAAAACAGCATTCATTAGAAAGGAACAATTGTGATGTCCAAGCAAATGGTTTTTCCAAGAGCATAAGACTAATAATGACCCCATTGAATGGCATTATGTCTAGTAAGTGTGATATATCAGTCCACTCATCATGCTTGAATACATGGTGTTATTTGCTTCATAAGCTTGAAACTTCTATCAACGAACCCTCATTGATAAAGATGGTATTAGAGCCTATTTTAAAAGCAATATTTCAGAATGGACCTGATAGCAAGAGCATCTGGTTGTGGGGGCTGGGCCTAGATCTGCTCAGTGATTGTATCTCACAGAAGTGTAGGGATGTCCTCTGCCAATCAACTAACCAGTTCAGAGATAGAATCTTTGAAACTGGGCCTTCTCTATCTGCCAAATGCTCTTGGAAGCTTCACCCAATTAGATGGTTGCCATGGGATATCAGTCAATTGGATTTTTTTCTTAGTATGATTTCTGTTCTCATTTGTCAAGCATCAAGACCAACAGTGACTTCTGATCATAGAAGTCTTGTTTATGATGCTGCCTTAAAGTTATTTACATATGTTTTAAAAGGAGTCAAACATGATTTGGAAAGTACATCTACCAATTATGATGGTATTATGTTGTGCTTGAAATCAATATTAACATTCATAAAAAATGTATGCGAGGATTTATGCACATATGGCACTGAAAAGCATGATCTGTACTACATTTCCATTCGGTTTATAGAAGTTGTCACAAAGGAATTAGATTCTTTGATCTTGGGATCTCCTCTCTACAAGTTTTCTTTAGACCTAAAGTACATTGGTGGCACACAATCAGGTGATCGCAATGAACACCTAAATTTTAGTGTCAGTCGTGTTTCTTATATGGATAAGGTTTCTCCAATGGTTTATTTGATAGCGGTTTACTTCCATATGCTGGACTGGTTAGCAATGAATTCTTCTCAATCAGACTGCAAGCCGCAAAGAAGTTCTGAATATTTTAAATTCATATTTTCTTCAAGTGATTCCCCAGACAATCTACTTACTTTTGTTGGCTTCTTGTACAAAGATGTTCGACCAATTCACTTAAAAATATGGATAACATTGGCTGAAGGATTGAATGGCTGTGCACGTGATCCAAACTGTAGGTCTCTACGGGTAGCCATGTCTGATAGTGCTGCATATTCTTCAATATGCCATCTTTTAATTTATCCCATTGTGGTACACACTGAAACTGCAAGATTGACCTTGTCAAATGCTGGTGCCTCTTCAGAGAATTATAAAGTATTACTAGAAGAAAACCCAAGGCTTGACCTTGTTATTCAAACATGGATATCGCTTTACGAATCTCTTAGTGCTTCAGGCTTCGGATGTTCAACAACCACCAATTTTTCTGGAGATCTGTGCACATTGTTAACCAGGTGCCTTGATGATAGCATTGACATGGCTGAGAGCGGCATTGAACTTCATTTGAAATGCAATGATACTGATCTTGGTATCCTTCATTTATCTGGCAATTTCATGATATGCATTCTTGACCACATTCAGACTTCAGAATTAGTTTCAGAAACAGAAATAAGTAACACTGACCGTGAGAGCAAAATTCTCTGTGGCATAAATAACTGCTTAAAACTTGCTGCTAGGTAAGTCTTAAGAGCAGTATTATTATGAGTATACGATGTGCAAGAACAGTATTATTATGAGTATACGATGTGCTTCTGTAGAAGTTGTATATTTGTTTGTTTGTTACTGGTTCCAGTCTTTCTTCCGCGAAGTAATTGTAAAGTTATGTTTTTGATTCTTAAATGAAATTAAATTATACAAGTTCTATTTCAACTTCGATTTAGGTATTCTATAGCTTCATATATTTTTGTCCATTCTCTTTTGTTAATTATTCAGGGGCCTGTTTTGTGAATGCTGAGATTATGATGATAACATCAATAATTTAGTAATTGATCGTTTTCATGTGGCATTTCTCAGGTATATGAATTTGTTGATGAAAACGGTGGTGATAGACCCACTGCCTGGTTTTGTTGGGACCTCAAGGTTAGTCAATTTAAGTTGTCTCCTCAATGTATGCTTGGTTGGTCGATGCCTAACTTATTTCACTCTCACATGAATTGCAGAGTATCTTCTGCATTAGCAAATTTCGTTAGCCGCCTTCACTGGAAGCAAGATATTCTTCTTTTTCTGGAGGTTTGTTGTTTTACTTCTTTCTATTATGTATAATCATTAGTGTAGTCTTAGACTCTCAACTTGGAAAGGTGAGGGACTACCTACCCGAACTTTATATCCCCAAATTTGACAATCAATATAGTAAGTGGATTTCTTTTGCGTAGAACACCACCATTACTTGAATTTTCCATCCTGCTTGACTTGTATATAATATACCATATACTTGGTTGCAGATTATTTCCTGTCCACTACTTCAATGGCTATCAAATATGGTAAATCAGGATGAAACAACAAATGAGCAACTCCAACATCTGTGGAATGAAATTTTAAGTTGTTTAAAAAGAAGTCAACCTCCAATGAACTTTGGTTCCGCTTTACTCAGACTTCATGAAACCTTGTTTGAAAAAACTCTTGATCATCCATATCCCTCCATTTCAAAACCAACCATCACATTTTGGAATTCCACGTTTGGTCAACAAGTTATTCTGGATTTCCCACCGAATCTGCTCTCTGTCCTCGACAGACTATCTAGGAATGGGAAATTAAAACTCCAGAAGAGAAGCCTACCACCTCTTCAAAAATGTCATTCCTCTAAGGAAGTCAGTGGCACTCTGCCAGGATACCGGGTCACCGCAACACATAATAGAACATCTAAGAGAATTGAGTTAGTGCCGGACGCACAAAAAGATGCATCTCCTTTGAGTGTTAAGAAAAGGAGATTAGAACTGACTGAGCATCAAAAGGAAGTGAGGCGAGCGCAGCAAGGAAGGGAAAGGGATAGTGGAGGACATGGCCCTGGAATTAGAACTTACACTAATGCTGATTTCTCTCAAGGGCTTGATGAATCACAAGAAAGCCAGGAAATAAGAGACTCAGAAGCCATACTGCAGATGTTGAGGAAAACTATTTAGTTACCTCAGAGTGCTGAATTGCATTGGCACTAAACCAGGTACGAATGTCTAACTTTCTAATTGGAAAGAGTAAAACTTATCTCAGCTAATGCACATGCACCTGGTGCTTGGTTAACCATTACTGTCTAAATATTAATCAATGGCAGAAGGGAGCTTTATCAAACATAAATTGTGTCATACTTGTGCTTATAACTCCTCAAATAAATCTACGTACGTTAATAATTATATCAGTTTGTTTAGGTTTAACAATGACGGGTTGAATTATTAATTTTTAGTGACTGGTAAAACAAATCTAAATTCGTAGTGTGTTCAGGACTCATTACCGTTAGTGGAATGAAAGCTCTTTAATGTGCAGACCTATTGTGAAAAGTGACCTTTCAAGACTGTTAAAGTAGACATTTAATTAAAATTATGCAAAAAAATCCAATATTGAGTTATTGTATATTAGTAGATATTGAACTTTTGATTGATTAAAGCTCCAAATCTGATTGACATGACTCCTTAGTGGCTGTCCAAGAATAAATTGTCATCATTTATATAACTACACTCGCCGATGATTCATAATCCAAGTACTCTAGATTGGTCCACAGTTGCACCCACCAGCGTCATTTTCAAAGGTACACAAGTCTTTGCATTTGGAGCATAATGAAAAAAAAAAAGAAAAAATCCACCATCAACCAGGGCTGTGTAAAAAAATCCAGATTTTGGATTTAAATCCAATTCAAACCAAACCATTTGAAAAACACCCATTTTAAATAAAAAAGGTCTAAATCGAATTGTATTTATTTTATAATTTGGTTTTTTAATCAAAATCATTTAAACAATTTCAGATCTAGATCGAAATAAAAAAAGGTAAAGTATATTTTTTGTCCCCAAAGTTTAACAAAAGTTTTAAAAATATCCTTAAGTTTTATTTTGTTTCAATTTTGTCTCAAAAGTTTTCAATTTGCATCAAATATACTCTTGACGGCTAATTTTTCAAAAAATTTAAGACTAATCTAACAATAATGCATGAAAATGATTGTTAGATTGATTTTAAATTTTTTGAAAATTTAGCCATCGATGATGGTATATTTGATGCAAATCGAAAATTTTTGAAACAAAATTGAAACAAAATAAAACTTATAGATATTTTTAAAATTTTTGTCAAACTTTAAGGACAAAAAATATATTTTACCATACTAATTTGAGCCCGTTCACACTTTACACAGCCTCTCTCAACTGTGTCGTTTTTGCCGCAGCCCCAGCAGAGCAGACAGTTGCCACCACCACCACAAGCACGTTGCTTTTCTGGTCGTTCCTCTGTTGTTTTTGCTCTTGCTGCTGTCGTGTACGCCTCTTTCGACCATCGCTGCGCTGTCGCTCTGTTCTGCTGTCTATTGTTATGCCGTTCACTGCTCTTTCTTCACCATGACTCTCGCTCTCTGGAAGCCCGCTTGGCGTTGCAAATTCTAGCCTTTAAGGACCAAGGTTAGTGCCTCTTTCAGAATTTCAATAGAAATCTCCGCTACAATGTTATAATCATATTTCACCACCGTACATTTCATCACTCTGGAAATTATACAAAACATTAAATTCCTTTCCCACTAGATATTTTTTCTGTGTCACTCTAATTTCATATGGAATCTCTCTAATTCCAAATTAAGAACAATGTTGTTTGTTCATTGTTTTGTTTCCTCTTAGTGATAGAAAAATTGAATTGAGATGCTAAACGACCAAACCAAAAAAGAACAATATTCTAAACAGGAAATCAGTTATTAATAAATTAATTCCATGAGAATACTGTGTATCTCTTTTAAACTTTGCAACTGCTATCTCTATCTAATAAATACTACAAAGCAGTGAAGACATGCTAAGAGGCCAAGCATTGGTCTAAACTCTTAAGTATTACACACAAACTAAAAAATCTTACACTATGGATAACTGAATTTTAAAATTAGTTGTATGTTTATTTAATTCCATGATCTTAAGTATTACACACAAACTAAAAAATCTTACACTATGGATAACCGATCTTTATTTAATTCCATGATCTTGATAGCACTCCTAACTTTTAAAAGTCGCATCTTAAATTTTTTTTACCAAACTCAGCCTAAATATAATGTAACGTGAAAGATCATCAAACAAAAAAATGTAAAATAGTCTATACTTATCCACACCATTAAATATTAAAGATTTTATTTTTTATTTATTTATCAAACCTGAGAGCTTTGCATCACACTATCCAAATTATAACACAAACAAAAGTATAAAAAATGTAATGAAATTAGTATAGATAATAGATCATGAAATCGAATCAGCATACAATTAATTACGAAATTCAACTATTCATAACGTAAACTTTTTTAATTTATATCTAATACTTGATGTTTGGACAAGTACTTGATCTCTTGCATGTTTTTTATACCTGGTAATATTTATTAGAGATAATAATTTCAGAATTTAAAAAGGATGCTTTATATATAGTATTTTTTTGAGCTGAATAATTAGTTTATTTCTTAATAACCGATGTTTTTATCTAGAATGTTGTTCTTTTTCTTTGATTTGGTCATGTAATATCTCAGTTTAACTTTTTTACAACTAAGAGAGGAAATAAAATAAAACTGTTCATACCCTGGCCCAATGACAAAGGCCCAGGTCCAAATAAAAGGCCTAGTCTGAAGGACTAAGCCTAGCTAAGTACCGACCTTCACGTAAGAAGTCGGTATCAACCACGACTTACTCTAAAGAAGTCGGACATGAGATTAGCTGGCCGATAAACACTCATTCAAATGAGTAATCGCCCCTAAAATCTCTCTAACCGCTTCATAAAGCCATATCTTAACCTCCCCAAGATAATGGGGCGGTTAACACCCTAAAGATACGGCACTACTCCAACGGTGGTTATTGGCTCACCACTATAAATACACTGACACCCCTCAGGTATCTCTAAGCCCAATACTCTCTAGACCTGCTAACACCCTTGCTGACTTAGGCATCGGAGTGTCTTTGCAGGTACCACCCCCCATTCACCAACGTGTATAAGTCGGAAGGAGGCTCCAGCGTGCCAACCATCTCGGAGCTCACCATCCACGGACGATTGGGCCAACTTACGTCATCTATTCTATTAATCTCCGGTTACCCATCGTAACATTGGTGCCGTTGCCGGGGACCCGAGAGATCATCCATCGATGGCGGACAGATCCCACGAAGAAGGCCATGTGGAGACAGATTCTGAGCAAGAGAATATGGACACATGCAATAACGATGCGGACTTCGCCCTCCACTAGGAAATTGACAATTAGCATAGAGAAGGTACCTCCGGAGTAAAGAACCCGAAGGTAAATTCCTCAGAAGGGCGCGAATCAGAAAAAGGAGGACCACCCCATGTAACTGAACTCATGGGGTTAGTCCACAGCCGTCTGGAACAGTTAGAACAAGAGCGGGAGCGGCAAAAGGAAACTGAAAAGTACCTAAAAGAGGAGATGGAACGGCGAAAAGAGTTAGAAAGAAAACTCTTAAAGCTAGAATCCTCCCTCAAAAATCGCAACTCCCGTGACGAACAGGAAGAGCCACCATTAGGGGGAGAAGATCCCTTTAGCGAGGACATAATGAGGGCTAAAGTTCCGAGGAACTTCAAAAGCCCTGATATGGACCTCTACGATGGAACTACGGATCCAAAGCATCATCTGAGCAATTTCAAAAGTCGGATGTATCTAGCTGATGCTTCCGACGCTACGCGATGCAAGGCCTTCCCGACCACTTTATCGAAAGCAGCGATGAAGTGGTTCGATAGCCTCCTCCCGAGGTTGGTTACTAGCTTTGAAGACCTCTCAAGGAAGTTTTTGATGAGGTTTTCAATCCAGAAAGACAAGGTGAAACATGCACCGAGCCTCTTGGGAATAAAACAGGAGGTTGGAGAATCTTTACGAACCTATATGGAAAGATTCAACAAAGCATGTTTGGAGATTCAAGACCTGCCCACAGAGGCAGTCATAATGGGGTTAGTCAATGGGCTCAGAGAAGGTCCCTTCTCACAGTCCATATCTAAAAGGCACCCTGTTTCTCTAAGTGATGTACAAGAAAGAGCTGAAAAGTACATCAATATGGAAGAAAACGCCAAGTTAAGAGACCTGAGTTGGCGACCTGGACCCCCTCCCTCAACTAAAGAGAGGGAAAGGGAAGCCAAGAAAAAGGAAGAACTCGGTCTCGAGAGGCCAAGGAAATATCACTCTTATACTCCCCTGAAAGTTTCTATAGTGGATGTATACAGAGAGATCTGCAACATTGAAAGACTGCCACCCCCTAGACCCATTAAAAATAAAAAAGGGGGGAGCCGCAGCGATTACTGCGAGTACCATAAAATATATGGTCACTCCACAAACGACTGCTACGACCTCAAGAATGTGATAGAAAAGTTGGCTAGAGAAGGTCGGCTTGATAGATATCTCATAGAAAGGTCGGACAGTCATGGAAAGAGAAAGCGAGATGATATGGATAGAAGAGACCCACTACCGCAGACTCCAGAGAGGCATATCCATATGATCTCAGGAGGATTTGCGGGAGGGGGGCTTACTAAATCCTCTCGCAAAAGACATCTCAAAAGAGTCTACCAAGTCGGGGAAGAGTCACCCAACCTTCCTATCATTTCATTCACAAAAGAAGATGGGCAAGGAATAATCCCTGGACACGATGATCCAGTGGTCATAACTATGATCCTAGCAAATGCCCATCTCCACAGAACCCTAGTAGACCAAGGAAGCTCGGCGGATATTCTTTTCAAGCCGGCTTTTGACAAATTAGGGTTAGACGAGAAAGAATTAAGAGCCTACCCCGACACCCTATATGGATTAGGGGACACACCAATAAAACCACTGGGATTTTTGCCCCTCCACACCACTTTTGGAAAAGGGGAAAAATTAAAGACTCTGAGCATAGACTTCATAGTCATAGATGTAGGGTCAGCATACAATGCTTTGATCGGCAGAGCTACCCTCAATCGACTCGGAGCGGTGGTATCCACTCCCCACCTCTGCATGAAATTTCCGACTTCAGCGGGAATAGCAACGGTAAGGGGAGATCAAAAGTTAGCAAGGAAATGCTACAACGAAAGCCTAAATCTGAGAGGAAAGGGCAAAGAAGTCCACACAATAGAGCTCGGCGGCGCAAAGGCTAGAGAAGAGCTGCGACCACAACCGGGAGGAAAGACCGAGGAGATACAGATCGGTAAAGAGGAAGGAAAAAACACTTATATAGGAGCCAACCTAGGGGAAACTCTAAAACAAGGGCTGGCTGAACTCCTAAGAGATAATTCCGACCTCTTCGCTTGGAAGGCTTCCGACATGCCTGGGATTGATCCCGAGCTCATGTCCCACAAGCTCTCGGTTTACCCAGGATCCCGACCTGTACAACAAAGAAGACATAAGCTCGGCACAGAACGAGCCCTAATAGTAGAAGAGCAAGTACATGCGCTCCTGGAAGCCGGCTTTATTAGAGAGGTCAAGTACCCAACATGGCTAGCCAATGTAGTGCTAGTCAAAAAACAGAATGGTAAATGGAGAATGTGCGTTGACTATACCGATCTAAATAAGGCATGTCCCAAGGACCTTTATCCCCTACCAAGTATTGATACCCTAGTGGACTCCAGCTCGGAGTACCAATACTTGTCATTCATAGACGCCAACTCGGGATATAATCAAATCCCGATGTATGAGCCCGACCAGGAGAAAACATCATTCATCACACCCAGAGCCAACTATTGCTACGTGGTCATGCCATTCGGATTGAAGAATGCAGGAGCCACATATCAAAGGTTGATGAATAAAGTGTTTTCCCCCCACCTAGGGACCCTAATGGAAGTATACGTCGACGACATGCTGGTGAAAACCAAGAAGGAAGTCGACCTCCTGTCCGACCTCTCACAAGTCTTTGACACCATAAGGTTGCATGGGATGAGACTAAATCCTGCAAAATGCGCCTTCGCGGTGGAGGCAGGAAAATTTCTAGGATTTATGCTAACACAAAGAGGGATCGAGGCCAATCCCGATAAATGTAGAGCCATCCTAGAAATGAAAAGTTTGATTTGTTTGAGAGAAGTCCAGCAGCTCAATGGCCGACTTGCAGCCCTCTCTAGATTTTTGCCAGGATCGGCACTAAAATCCCTTCCACTATTTTCTTTATTAAGAAAGGGATGCCAATTCGAATGGACTCCGGAATGCGAGGAGGCGTTCCAAGAGTTCAAAAAGTTTTTAAGCCAACCTCCTATCCTAACCCGACCAGCACCAGGAAAAGACCTCGTTCTGTACTTATCCGTAGCAAACAGGGCTGTCTCGTCGGCCCTGATAAAAGAAGACGAAGTCGGACAACACCCAGTCTACTTCATCAGTAAGGTCCTACAAGGCCCTGAACTAAGGTACCACAAACTAGAAAAGTTTGCCTACTCCTTAGTAATAGCCTCACGAAGGCTACGACCTTACTTTCAAGCTTACACAATAAGAGTCCGTACAAATCAACCCATGAAGCAAATCCTCCAAAAGACGGATGTTGCAGGGAGAATGGTCCAATGGGCAATAGAGCTCTCCGAGTTCGATCTGAGATATGAAACTCGGACAGCAATTAAAGCTCAATGCCTCGCCGACTTCGTAGCAGAATACGCAGGGGACCAAGAGGAAAAGCCGACTACATGGGAACTCTATGTAGACGGATCCTCCAACAAAACGGGAAGCGGCGCAGACATAATATTGGTTGATGAAAGAGGAACCCAAATAGAGGTTTCCTTAAAATTTGAATTTCCGGCTTCAAATAATCAGGCAGAATATGAAGCCTTGATCGCCGGACTAAAGTTGGCAGAAGAAGTCGGTGCGACAAAGGTGATGATATACAGCGACTCACAGGTGGTGACTTCCCAAATAAGCGGAGAATATCAGGCAAAGGACCCTAATATGAAGAGGTATTTGGAAAAAACCCTGGAGCACCTTGGGCATTTTGCAGAAACCGAGGTCAAACACATAACTCGGGATCTAAACAGCAGAGCGGATGCCCTATCCAAGTTAGCAAGTACCAAACCAGGAGGAAACAACAGAAGCCTGATTCAAGAAACCCTCCAAGAGCCCTGGTAGCAAAAATAGAAGATAAGCAAGAAGTACTTGAGGTAGTCGGTTTAAACCTCGGATGGATGAATCCCTTAGTCGAATACCTGAAATTCGACATCCTCCCTAAAGAGGAGAAAGAAGCTAAAAAGATCCGAAGGGAAGCACAACATTATACCTTGGTGAGAAATGTCCTCTACAGAAGAGGGATATCAACACCATTATTAAAGTGCGTACCGACCTCAAGAACCGCCGAGGTATTGGAGGAAGTACATAGTGGGATCTGCGGAAACCATCTCGGAGCAAGGTCGCTCGCCAGGAAAATAATCCGAGCAGGATTCTATTGGTCGACCTTGCAGAGAGATGCCACAAAATTTGTGAAAAAATGCCAACAATGTCAGATGCATGCAAATTTCCACGTAGCTCCACCAGAAGAGCTCATCAGTATCACTTCTCCATGGCCTTTTGCAAAATGGGGAATGGATTTGTTAGGTCCTTTTCCCCAAGCGCAAGGACAAGTCAAATACTTGATCGTGGGAATAGATTACTTCACAAAGTGGATAGAAGCAGAACCATTAGCCACTATCACCGCTCAAAAAAGTCGCAGGTTCCTCTACAAAAATATCATCACAAGATATGGGATACCTTATTCCATTACTACAGACAATGGAACCCAATTCACCGACACCACCTTCAGAAGCTTAGTAGCCAGTATGAAAATCAAACATCAGTTCACCTCGGTGGAGCACCCACAAGCCAACGGGCAAGCCGAGGCAGCCAACAAAGTCATACTGGCAGGGCTAAAGAAGAGATTGCAAGAAGCAAAGGGAGCTTGGGCTGAAGAGCTCCCCCAGGTGCTATGGGCTTATAGGACAACCCCCCAATCCGCCACAGGAGAAACACCTTTCCGACTAGTCTATGGTGTAGAAGCCATGATTCCAATAGAAATCAATGAGCAAAGCCCAAGGGTAATTCTCCATGACGAGGTCGGAAATATACGGGGACACAAAGAGGAGCTCGACTTGCTCCCCGAAGTCCGAGAAGGTGCCCGGATAAGAGAAGCGGCATTGAAACAAAGGATGACTACCAGGTACAACAAGAAAGTCATTCGAAGAACATTTGCCCCGGATGACTTGGTCCTAATCAGAAACTACATTGGAGTCAACAAATCAGGAGAAGGAAAGCTCGCCGCAAATTGGAAGGGACCATACAAAATCAAGGAAGTGTTAGGAAAAGGTAAAGTAACCGACCTGAACGGCACTGAGCTACCAAGGTCGTGGCATGCTTGTAATATGAAAAGGTACTACAGTTAAAAGCGAACTCTACTCCCTGATGTACTCTTTTCCCAACTTCATGATTTTTTCCCAAAAGGGTTTTTCTGGAGAAGGGTTTTTAACGAGGCATCATAGTAGAGGCTAAGGGAAAATAGGCTATCAAGACCCTTAGTAGCAAGAAGGTACCTCCCCAATTAATAAAGATCTTTTTCATTTACAATATCTCTTATAATATCCTTCTTTATTTTTCTAAGTCTTTCTACGAAACGCGCCGACTTAAGCTCGACAAAACGTGAAAATCCCATGAACCGACCTAGATGGTCGTCAGGATAAAACGACGAGGTACAAGTCGGCGTAAAGAGGTTGTATGAGTTGATCGTAGAAACTCGGGAACAATCCGACTCATAAGTCGAAATGGGAACCCGAGTAAATAAACTCGGAAGTACTCCGAGTAGAAAAAACGCATCACAAAAATAACCTAAGTCATAAAAACTCACTAAAGCAAAGTCGAGTATAAAGGATAACAAAAAGAGATTGGAAAACCTGAGGAAAGTTTAAAGGCTGCCTAAAAGCCCTTAAACAAAAAGGCTCGGAAAAACAAGACAAAAGGAAAGGATTTCAGAGAAAGATCAAGAGGGTTTTGAAATATCGAAATTAGAAAAGCATACACGCATAAGGTAACTTAAACCCTTATCCAAAAAAGGGTATTTATTTTGTTAATTTAAACCCTTATTCAAAAGGGCACTTGCCGAAATATTTTGTTTACGGCCTTAAAAGGCCAAAAGAAATTGTTCAAGCGTCACCAAACAACATATAAATGAGTTTAAAAAAGGGGGGACTCACAGACCGAGCCCCCATATAGCCATAAAAAAGTCATTTCTGCAGAGGAGTAGACGGATCACCACCACCAGACTCAGGAGGAGCGCCACCGGGACCAGGAAGAGAGGCTGAAGAGGAAGTCAGAGGAATAACTGAAGAACTCGGAACATCTTTAGGACGAGGAGGGGACTCAATAATCCTCTGCCCCCGAGTCTTCAATTCTGACTCGGAAACAACCACGGGGACAGGAGGATCCACGATAGCACCATCAATAACGACTTTATCAGGATGTAAAGGAGAAAGATCCAAGTCGGGAGCGATAACTCTGACTTGCTCCAGGAAAATTCTCCAAGACTCTTCGGCACCATCAGCAATAGAGTCCTCCAACTCGGCGTACGCATTCCGAGAATTCAGCAAATCCTTCCTCACAGACACAAGATCCTGAAATAAACTCTGGTAACTATCCTGTGCTGTCTTCCTCAAGGTCGCCTCCATAGTACATTCGGCCCACAGCTTGCTCTCCTTCTCCCGAAGGCTATCTCTCTCCTCCCTCAATTTAGCTACCTCCTCCCTCAACTCCCTCTCATGATCCTGGTAAGCAAGAAGCCTCCCCTCCAACTCTTCAACCTTCGAGGTTACCCCCAAAGAGCTGAGAGGAGTCTTCTCGAAGATATCCAAAAGCTTGCCACAAACACCCGCCGCCCGAAAACTCTCCTCAGCCAGGATGGTGAGGTGGTTTCGAACAGAAACATCATCCATACTTATATGAGGATAGATGTTCTTTCGGACGAATGCAAGAGCATCCGCCTTAACCCCACCATCAAAAGAAGAGCCAAACTCTAAAGTCTTACGCTTCTTCTTCTCTGGCTCAGAAAGAAGTCGGGCAGAAGGAAGTGGTCGGGACAAGCTGGAAGAAGAAATCACAATGGGCTGAGAGGGAGTCCCCACGTTCTGAGGAGGAGGAGGAGGAGGAGGAGGGGAGACGATTGCCCTGGCACCACCGGCCCTGGCCCGAGACTTTGCCTTAGCCTCCTGAACTCTCTGGTAAGATTCCTGAGCATTCTTCCTCGCCATATCTGCAAAGAAATAATTAGCAAAATTTAAAAGTCGGTAAACCTCAAGTCGACAGAAACAAGTCGGAAATAGGAAATGCATTTACTACCTAGTTGCGACCGAACAAAGGTCGACGTCCCCTGGAGGAATTTCCTAGTATCCAAGTATGGGGCCTTCCCCCACGCTTCTCGGAAAAACCCCACAATGGCCGCCTCCACCTCGTCCAGGTCATCTAGACCATACTTTTCGCAAGGGGAGGCCTCCAGCCAATAAAGGGGAAAGCGAGGGGAAGAATGCTCATCCAGGAAAAAGGGGTGGTGACCCTCTATAGCTTGCACTTTGAAAAAATAATTTTTGAAGTCATGGAAGGATTCGTAAAAAAGAGTGAAAATCCTCCGACCTTGTATGGCTCGGAAGGATACCCATTGCTGTTTGTTGTTTAGCCCACTAAAGGGCTTAGTCATATGGAAAAGAAAGAAGAAAACCCTCAAAGAGGTTGAAAAGTCCAAAGCGTGACTAACAAACTGATAAATCTTCAGAAAACCCCAAGAATTGGGGTGAAGTTGAGTAGGGGCAACTCGACAGTGGTGCAAAACAGATATTTCAAAATCCGAAAAAGGAAGAAAAACACCCAAGTGGGTGATCATACATTCATACATAAAGAAAAAATGAGGGGCCGCCTCATTGACTCTCCCAAAACAAACCCGGTCTTCCGGACCCGGGGTTATCAACTCATATTTTGGCTCGTCCTCCTCCGAAGTACAAAGCCTGTGGTGAGTACGAAGATGAGTAATAAACTCAGCATCGACCATGGGTTCCTCCCCAAGGACCGTGACATCAACCCACTGAGAAAGAACATCTACAGAAGCCATTTTTTCTTTATATAATGAAAGGTGACAGAAACCTACAAAAAGAAAAAAGAAAAAGAAAATAAAAAAACACGGTCCCTAAAGAGGAGAGATACGAAGCCAAAATCTACAGACCAACCTATCCACCCACAAAACAAAAGCATGCAAACATAAGGCATGACATGAAAGAAGCAAAGCTAACCTTTATCCGAAAAGTGAAGGTTGGAAAAAGTAGAAATCTTCGAGCACAAGAATGCAGCGCGAACAAGGAAAGAAGAAGTTTGAAAGATTGCAGAAACGGAAAAATGAAAGAGAGGGAAAGCATTTATAAACATGCTAAGGGGCATAATGGTAAAAGCGGAGCAGTCATTAATGAGAGTGCACCGTTACCAAAGCCATCAATCCCTAAGAGCATCCCTAACAGACACGACGCTTGAATAGACGTAACTGTCAGAAACAAAAGGTCGCGAAAATCACGTCGGTTTGAAAACCCGTGTTTCCTCCAAGAAAGTCGGCTACGAACCCGAGTTAAATACTTGAACCCAAGCTCTAAAGAGACTTTGGGCTCAAGTAGGGGCACTGTTCATACCCTGGCCCAATGACAAAGGCCCAGGTCCAAATAAAAGGCCTAGTCTGAAGGACTAAGCCTAGCTAAGTACCGACCTTCACGTAAGAAGTCGGTATCAACCACGACTTACTCTAAAGAAGTCGGACATGAGATTAGCTGGCCGATAAACACTCATTCAAATGAGTAATCGCCCCTAAAATCTCTCTAACCGCTTCATAAAGCCATATCTTAACCTCCCCAAGATGTTAACACCCTAAAGATACGGCACTACTCCAACGGTGGTTATTGGCTCACCACTATAAATACACTGACACCCTTCAGGTATCTCTAAGCCCAATACTCTCTAGACCTGCTAACACCCTTGCTGACTTAGGCATCGGAGTGTCTTTGTAGGTACCACCCCCCATTCACCAACGTGTATAAGTCGGAAGGAGGCTCCAGCGTGCCAACCATCTCGGAGCTCACCATCCACGGACGATTGGGCCAACTTACGTCATCTATTCTATTAATCTCCGGTTACCCACCGTAACAAAAATAATTAGTGAGTAATATTATCTTTAATTTAGAATTAGAAAAAAATTATATAAAATTAGAATGACTGAAGAAAAAATCTAGTTGAAAGGGAATTTAACAGTGTATAGAAAGCAAAATTACACATTTACGTGCCATTTCATTTCAGCATGATCATTTAATTTGCTTTGAAATTGAGTCCCCTATGGTTTCAATTTCTAACCATAAGTAAAAGTTATGACCACAAATACATATATTTTTAGCGCAACAAAGTTGAATCAAATTAAGATGAAATAATAAGAACACTCATCATCACTCATTGCATATCTGAATCAACCAACAAACCAAAGAAAAAAATATTTAGATTGTACCTTCTTCTAGGGTGTGTATGGACCGGGTAAAACCGAGTTTGATGTCAGATTCGACCCGAAATATATACTGAATTTATTTATTAGATTCGAATCTGTCCCTAAATCCGATGAAATTTATACATTTTCGGGCTACGATTATACCGGGTAAAAATCGGACCATTAACATTAACATTATCTTGATACCTTATAAGTTAGCATCTGAAAATATCCAAATTTTCAAGATTCCAACCATTATTTGACATGGTAAAATTCACTTAGAAAAATATAACAAGAATCAACTCTTCTCTAAAATTAAAGCATAACTATAATCAATATTAATATTGTCTAATAACACTAAATATTTAAATCAATACAAATAATACAATATTATGCATTAGTCTAAAATTTTATACATTTTAATCATAAAAATTAACTTATAGTCTTATAATAACTAATAACACAAAATATTAAAGTTTACAATACTTAAATTCCACATAAGAATAGCATCATATGTCACTAATAATACAAAATTAATATGGTCCGGACCCGACATGAAATAATGACCGGATCTATTTTTAAGACAATTACCCGACTCTAAACCCGATAAAATCACATCAAATTAACTCTTAAAATATTTGAAACCGGACCGGATCTTCGTATCGAGTCGAACCATGTACATCCCTACCTGGCTACCTCCTTCATTTATACCCCTAAACCATGAATAAAAATGGAACTTATATTAGTTCCTTTTTTTTCTTACAGCACAACATATTCTCAATAATACATGTCAAAAATCAAAGTAAGGAAATTAAATATCACTAATGTACATATACATACATAACAATGAGAAGAAAATTAAAAAAGCAACCTAGTCTATCTGAAGTTGCATCAATTTCTAGAAAATGATGAAATGCACATTGGTGAGATATGATTATGACCTTGTAGCAGGGATTCTTATTAAGATTTTGAATAAGGCATTAATCTTGATGTTTCAAAGCTAGAATTTGTAATGCAAAACGAGTTTTTAAAGAACGCACAAGAATAGAATTGGGTCACGATGAGAAAAGGCGAATGACGAAACAGTAGAGGGCGGAATAAAACGATCTAAAGAGATGTACGCGATGGCAATAAAACTAGAAGCAGTGAAAGGACGACCAAAAAAGCAACATATTTGTAGTGATGGTGGCAGCTGCATGCTCCGGTGCTAGTTACGGCGAAGACAATAAACACCAATGGCAGAGACAACACATTTGAAGAAAGGCAGTGTGAATTGACTCAAAGTTTCATATTAGAGTTTTTTTTTTTAATTTTGGATTTGAATAGATCTGAAATTATTTAAATGATTTGAAATTAAAAGCCAAATTATAAAATAGATACAATTTTGTTTAGACTTTTCTTTTTATTTAAAATTAGTGTTTTTGTTTTTAAATAATTTAGTTTGAACAATTCTACTAGGAAAATAATGAGAAATTTAAACAATGCGAATAATAGGTTTCGAATTTAGTCTCATACAATGAAGAAAAAGTAAGAAATTTTCTAAATTACCTAAGCCAAAAAATTCAATTATTTCAAAAAATTAATCATCCTAATTTTAATTTACTAAAGAAATTCACTCACTTTCTTTTCTCCAAAACCGTCTGTACCCCACTCTCATCAATCATCCCACCTCTTTGGCATTAGAAGTTGTCTCACCGGCCATCATTGTTCACCCTTATAGCCTTTTCTCCCATAACCATTGTGGGATTGTCGTCAAACAATTATCCACGTAGTTATTAAAATAATTATCCGGCTATCTAGTGAAATGACCATCTAGCATTTGTTGAATCGAACAAAATAAAATAATAATCTATATACCTAGTCAATTGAACGTCTAGCACATTTGCAGGGTAGAGAGAGTCGATGGCATACATGGAGATAAGGGAGGAGATCCGGCGATGGAATAGCCACGCAACTTCGGCTAGATGAGGATACAAATCTGCCCCGTGGGCTTCGAATCCGAACACGGAGCGACCATAGATGAAAGAGGAGGAGGAGTCGAATCGGTGCGAGAAAAGGCGACATTGTTGAGGTGCGGCATAGCAACAACGGCGTAACAGAGAGAACAGACGATAGGAAGGTGCGTCTCGAACGGCGCAACAAGAGACGACAGTCTATGGTGGGGCCTGCAGGTCTGCGGCTGGTAATAGCGATAACGAGGATGCATCCCGTTGCTACGGTGCGCAAGCGAAATGCGGAGAGGCTAGGCGGCATCAGTAAAACAATGGGCGGCGTCGGTTGGGTGGTGTCAGATCGGATAGCGAAAAAGTGCAACAATACCTGAATAACTATTTTTTTTTGTGACTAAACAAAAAGAAACAAAGAAAAAAAAGAGATTATCCTAAATCAACAAGCATAAGATGCTGAAGCTCATCACAAGGTTCCGACCAAATAACATGAGTTGGATTGGTCTTGACCGCATATCTTGCCAGCTAATTTGCCACAGCGTTAGCATCACGGGTAATCCATTCAAAATCCACAACCCAAGGTTTTGATAGAAGCTCTTGTATCTTCTGAAGAATATCAACCACATCACAATTTAGCCCATTTGCCGGATTTTTTAAAATGTGCAAAATGTCAAGAGAATCTGTTTCGTACACAATATCTCTCAAGCCATAATTCCAAGCTAAAATTAAACCCCTCCAAACAGCAAAAAGCTCACATCTGACGATAGGACCTGGAGGATAGCTACTAGAACAACCCGAAATTCAACGCCCATTAGAATCTCTAATAACACAACCAATTCCTGCTAGGTTCCAATCAGAAAACAGACTCGCATCACAATTAACTTTAAAAGTGTCACCTGTTGGAGGTTTCCACCTTCTTCGATCCTTGAAAGTTATACACTTGGTACTTGCAGACTTTCTTAAATCATTAGCAGTAATCCGAGCCATAGCAACAACCTTATAGTTTGACTACTGATCTCCATTATTGAAAATATCATTGCAACGATGTCTCCACACCCACCAAAGACCCGCCCCTACAATTGCCTCATTGCCCGGCATGACCTTCCGAATCCAAAATTCCAAGGGAGTACCTTCAAATGAATCAATAAGCAAAGGATCCAACATTTGCCAAATGCATCTTGATTTCTCACAATCCCTAAGACAATGCTCCATTGTTTCCAGATCTGAATTGCATCTCAAACATCTGTCCGAATCAGTTAAATGACGCTTGAACCGGAAGGCATTTGTTGGAAGCGCATTTTGTAGACCCAACCACATCATCATCTTTATTTTCTCTGGCAAATTAAGGTGCCAAATCCACCCACAGTTGCTATTTTCGATCGAATTCACTTTCTTTGTCAGGAGCCAACGATAACCTTCTCGAGAGCTATAGGCTTTTAGTGATGTGGGCAACCAAATCCATCCGGACTCCGATTCTGACATTAAAGGAGGCCCAAGACTGTGAAGAAACTATTTGACCTCATGAGAAATTGGCGTTACAAGCTTATCCCCCTCCCAAGTACCATTGCTCCACAAATCAGCAAGAGAAAAATTTGTTTCAGATATGTGAACATAAGATGTAAGCTCACAATGTTTGCCAAGAGGACTCCACTCATCATACCAAATCGATTGTTGCATATTTTCCACATTCCATCGAAATCCTTCTTTTAAGATATCATAAGCCTTTAGAATATTCCTCCAAGTAGTTGAGGCATTGTGACAATGACTGCTGCCCAAGTCCTTGGAGTTCTGGAGGTATTTGTGAGTTAGAACCTGCACCCACAACTTGTTCTTATTATTCAGACAATCCCAAACCAACTTGCCAAGTAGAGCCATGTTCGCACAGAGAGTATCTTTAACACCCAAGCCACCTGCCTTCTTAGAAGTTATAGCAATGTCCCACTTGACCAACGGCAACCCTCTCCCATTCGCTTGACCTTTCCATAAGAACTGAATTGACCTTTCCATAAGAACTGATGCATCAAAGAATCAATCTTGTTGCACGCATACTTCGGAAGAAGGGAAACTTGCATATTGTAAACCGGAATAGAAGCCATCACCGCATTCACAAGACAAAGTCTGCCTGCCTTGTTAAGCAAGCACCCCTTCCAACTAGCAAGTTTTCTCTGTATCTTGTCAATGACCTCCTGCGCCATCTTCCTAGAAACCCTATCATGACCAATATTAACTACCAAATATCTTCCCAGATCTTGACAAAATCGGATACTAGAGATCCCTGAAAGCACCTCTTTTCTTCTCGCTGAAACATTCTTAGAACATTGAGCCTTAGATTTATGGATATTCACTTTCAGTCCCGACGCTTGAGTAAACATATCCAGTATCTTCATAACCTCTGTCACCTGAGTTTTTGTTGCTGTACAGAATAGTAAGAGATCATCAGCAAACATCAAGTGAGAGATTTTTGGGCCATGTCTAGAAACAGATACGGGGATCCAGGATCCTTGAGAGACTTTATGCGATATAAGACAAGAAAGATTCTCCATACAGAGCACAAAAAGGTAAGGGGACATGGGATCCCCCTGTCTCAGCCCCCTCATGGGTTTAAAGCTTTGAAGCCTATTACCATTCCACAGAATAGACAAAGAGGACGAAGTCACACAAGCCATGATAAGATTGTAGCCACAGGAAAACCAAATTTGATCAAGGAAGTTTCAAGAAATCTCCAGTCTACTCTGTTATAGGCTTTTTCAAGATCAATCTTAAATGCCATAGAACCCTTCTTTGACTTGGTTTTCCTCATGAAATGCATTATTTCTTGCACAATTATTATATTCTCCGTTGTTCCTCTCCCTGGAATAAAACCACCCTGAAGCAGTCCAATGATCTCAAAAAGGAAAGGACGAAACCTATTAACAAAGACTTTTGTAATAATTTTGTAAATCATATTACATAAACTAATAGGACGAAAATCTTTCAGGTAAGACGGAGCTTCAACTTTGGGGATCAGAACAATGAATGTGTCAAACACAGCCGCACTGATGTTCTCACCTGCAAAGGTTTTCTTCACTAAGCCCCACACATCACTGCTAAGAGATTCCCAAAATTTTTTATAAAAGAGAGCTTGAAATCCATCTGGACCCGGAGCCTTCAAAGAATTCATGCCGAACACAGCTCTTTTCACTTCTTCGAGAGCTACTGGTTCAACAAGCTTTTGGCAGGCCTCTCTACTAAGAGAAGGACAAGGGAATTCCCCCATGGCATCCAAATTAACTGCCTCCCTTGTAGAGAAAAGTTTTTGAAAGAAAGAGTTTGTTTCCGATTCCAAAACCGTCGCCTCAGAAGACCAAGTGCCATCTTCAAGAAACAATCCATGAATCTTGTTCCTTTTTCGCCTGATTATCGTTTGAAGATGAAAAAATTTAATATTCCAAAATCGGAAAAATTATTTATTTTACAAATTTCAAAATTTGAAATAAAAAATAATTAATTAATAATATAATTTATGATTTTAATTTTAATTTTTTTTATTCTATTATTCACGTTATCTCATTGTTTTCTTATATTTTCCTTAGTTTGAATTGAATTTAAAATTTGAAAATTTTTTGCAAAGCCCCATCCATAAATTCTTGTAAAATTCAAATCCGGGAGTCTGGACTGAGACTCTAGACTTATCCATACTTTACACCATTCTTCTCCGTTCTAGCCACGCTTCTATTAAACATCTCGAAGCATCCACTGCTCTCCGTTTCACCATTTTCGTCCTTTCACTTTTCACTTCTCACTCTATTAGTATTAACTTTTTTAAGATACGAATCTCATATGTCATGAGTCATGTCTGAAATTTCATCTCGTAGCTACATAGTCAAACGGATATTTTCACAATGACAATGTGCCTTTGATAATTACACACATGGTACCTGTTCTTCTGGTAGTATTGAATCCCGATTACTATCCTATTCTACTTTCTACACGCGTATGGTCATGGTTAATCCTTAATAGTAGCAAGTCAACAGTATATTCAGTTATGTTACTTGTTGCGTGTTACACTTAGGATATGTTTGGTAAACATATTAAAAGAAAAAAAGTACGTTTAGACTTCTTAAAAATTTTAATTTTTGGTTTAGCAAAATTTTTATTCACAAACGTAGAAATAAATCACGTTTACAAGAAGTAATAATTTTGAGTTTTTGGATTTCCACCAACGAATTTTTAATCATTAACATTTCATCTTTATTTATTTTTTACCAACTTTATCTTTTGTGCATGTTATTGTATTATTTAAAAAAAATTTATTATTCCTATTTATATAACTTTCTTTTTCTATTATTTATTATGTTTATTCTTTATTAATTATTTATTTGACATTATACATTTTTATAATTGTGATTTTTGTATTATTTTTTATTATTTTTTTATAATATAATTTATTGATCTTATTAGGCAAAGTAAATTAAAAAAATTAATGTAAAAATTATAGCCTAAAAAAATAATAAGAGTACTAAAAATATACAATATAAAAAATATCATAAATTTTTTTGATTTATTTCAATCATTATCAAGATAAATATTTAATTTTTTTATTATTCTTAGTACTCTCTAAAATTTATATTTTGTTAGTTTTAATTAAAAATATATTTTACCAATTTTTATATGTTATTTTTATTTTAGTATATAAATATTAATTTTATTATAAAATTAATTGATAAGATCTATCCAAATATTTAAATTAAAATGATAAATAATATATAAAAATTATTTAAATTGATGTTTATTTTAATAATTTTTTATCTAAAAATAATTTTAAATAGTGTAATCTAAATAATATTTATTTTAATATAATCTATTTTAAATATAAATTATTTTAATATAAACTTTTATTTATAAACTGTAATCTAAACATACACTTAATTAGTGGCAATGCGTAGTGAGTATAAAATGCTAATGGGATACTTCACTTTTATAATTTTGTATAATACTACACAAGGCAAGGACCCACAATGCATCGCACCAAGCACATGATTCATTAAAATGTTTATTTAATGATTGAAATTACGTCTGCTGACTCGCCTGATAAGCTTCTTTTCTTTGTTTTTCTCTTTAATTAGCAAAAACTCCAAAATGTAGACGCACTTGTCGCGATCTATGTTAGGATTTAGGCTATTAGCTTTTATTTTAATTCTTTTGAGTGAATCGCTATACAAAAAATTTAACATTTTCTCTTATATTTATGCTAACTATTTTTTTTTTTTACTCAGGATATTAACCTTCCGATATTTTCCGTACTAGTATATCCTACAAAATTTTTGTTGAACATTCTAATTTTATAGGGACTATATATACCATCTGACATCAATTGGATCTTCCAACAGAGATATCTGCTGATTACTTGAACCTATTCATAAACAAACACCAAGGTCCTTATCCTATCACACGAAGGATCCGACATGCGTGAATCATATACATATCCAATAATTGAGTTAAATATATACCCACGTCAAACTCAATCAATAAATCAGCATAAAAATAATCCAAAAGGGAGTGCCAGTGCCACACCACCCCAAAACGCTCAGACCCTATATTTGCAACGAGTAACCGGCCACTAACCAATTGGCCAAGTGGATGGTCTTCTAAGTCATTCCCAACATCATTTTTGCTACTTGCGTTCTGCTAAATCATGTTAGGTCCAGCTCAATGCGCTAGACCGTAATAACCATTTTTTTAATTAACCAAAGTCCAAATACGTATCCATCAATGCAATGGCCTATCACAATCAAACTAGTTCGTGGCATCCCCCTAATTATTGGAGATGGGCGTAATGCCTCGGGTCATGACTCCAATAATTACCTGCTTAGTTGTTGTTTCACAATTTTAAGATGCCACGCAAATTAATATTAAAACCCTGACCCTGTTCTCTTAATAATTACTTAAATCAATAAATAAACTAAAACATCCAATTCATAGAGTTGGCTACCACGACAAGAATGCTGATTAGTCATAACATTTCAATGCTAATCCTCCTGTTAAATTAATTGGAAATTGGAATGCTTAACCCACAAATTAACATCCCCGTCCAAGTAACGCGCAAGTGTAATTGAGCTTCTCAAGCTGAGCCATACTATTCCAACACTATGCGCATACGGATACGGGATACGGTTCTACATTTTCTTTCCCATTTGGCGGGTTCGCGCAGAGAAACGTGAGTACGTGACTTATAAAATTAACCCAACGGTGATATTACACGTGTCGAAGTAATCGAGTTACCTGAATTTGATGGAAGCTCCTTGAAACGTCGCGTGAGAAATTACAAGATATTTTTTGACACGTAGGTAACGAGTAACGACAAGAAAGTGGGTTTTCCGGCGTGGATCCTACGTAGCAACCCGATTCAACGTCAAACCCAATAGGCCCAGAAGCAATAATTAATTAATAGTATTTTTAAACTAAATTAACAGCGCTGAGTTAAAGAGACTATGATTGGCGTTTGTCTGACGAGAAAGCCAATCAGAAGAAGCATGTTAACAATGGTGTTCAATCCATCATTCTATAGTTCTTCCTCCCTTACTATAAATAACGCCAAATCCCCAACTCTTTCTCCACATCCACACACATTCTTCTCAACAAGCACTCCTTCTCATCGTCACCATTATTTCAGGCACAAATCTAATACTCTCCTCCTTCATCCAACAAGAATAACAGCATCATCATCTTATCCTTTTTCGCCAATTAGAACACACACACATTCTTCTTCTTTTAAGGTAAAAGCTAAAATCCAGTCTCTAATTTCAGTATTTTACAATCTACGTACCTTGGTTTAATTGATTGAATATTACAGACAAGGTACCAGGAAGCAGAGGTAGAGGAAATGACGATCAAACCGGCGGTTCGGGTTTCGGACCGGAACCTGATAGTGAAGGACCGGACCATTCTCACGGGGGTACCGGAAAACGTCATTGAGACGTCAGCGTCGTCGTCCGGCCCCGTGGATGGAGTGTTCCTTGGAGCGCAATTCGATCAAAACGACAGCAGCCATGTCGTTTCGATCGGCACCTTTAGGGACATTCGTTTCATGGCGTGCTTCCGCTTCAAGCTATGGTGGATGGCTCAGAAGATGGGAGACAAAGGAAGAGACATTCCATTGGAAACTCAGTTCCTTCTCGTTGAGACCAAGGACGGTTCCCACCTCGAATCCGACGACGGCGACGAGAATAACCAGATCGTCTACACCGTCTTCCTCCCTCTCATTGAAGGAAGCTTCAGAGCGTGCCTTCAAGGCAACGACCGCGACGAGCTCGAGCTTTGCATCGAGAGCGGCGATTCCGACACGAAGGCGTCGTCGTTTAGCCACGCGCTCTTCATCAGTGCCGGCACCGACCCCTTCGCCATCGTCCACGACGCATTCAAGGCCGTGAAGAATCACCTGAATACTTTCCGCATGCGCCACGAGAAGAAGCTTCCAGGAATCGTGGATTTCTTCGGGTGGTGCACGTGGGACGCTTTCTACCAGGAGGTGACGCAGGAAGGCGTGGAGGCCGGGATCCAGTCCCTGGCGGCGGGAGGTGCGCCGCCGAAGTTCGTTATCATCGACGACGGGTGGCAGTCCGTGGGAGGTGACTCGCATGAGGCGGCAAACTCATCGGTGAAGAGGCTGACAGGAATCAAAGAGAACGAAAAGTTTCAGAACAAAGAAGATCCGAAATTAGGGATCAAGAGCATTGTGGATATCGCCAAGAAGCAGCACGGGCTCAAATACGTTTACGTTTGGCACGCTATTACTGGTTACTGGGGCGGAGTCAGGCCCGGTGTGAAGGAGATGGAGGAGTACGGGTCCGTCATGAAGTATCCGATGGTGTCCAAAGGTGTGGTGGAGAACGAGCCCACGTGGAAGACTGATGCCATGGCCGTACACGGCTTGGGCCTGGTCAACCCCAAGAACGTCTTTACTTTCTATGACCAGTTGCACAGTTATCTGGCGTCTGCGGGTATTGACGGCGTTAAGGTGGACGTGCAGTGCATATTAGAAACCCTTGGCGCGGGCCTGGGCGGAAGGGTTGAGCTCACTAGACAATACCATCAGGCCCTGGACGCTTCAATCGCCAGAAACTTCCCTGACAATGGATGCATCGCCTGCATGAGCCACAATACTGATGCGCTCTACTGGTAACTAACTATTCCGTACACTCAATTTTATTTTATTTTATTTTTATTGATTGATGGAGTTTTTGTTATGGTGGTAATGCAGCTCGAAACAGACGGCAGTGGTGAGGGCTTCGGATGATTTCTACCCGCGGGATCCGATTTCGCATACCATACACATTGCGTCTGTGGCGTACAATAGCATCTTCCTTGGAGAGATTATGCAGCCAGATTGGGACATGTTCCACTCTCAACATCCTGCAGCTGAGTATCATGGCTCGGCCCGGGCCATAAGCGGTGGGCCCATTTATGTTAGTGACGCTCCTGGAAAGCACAACTTTGACCTCTTGAGAAAGATGGTGTTGCCAGATGGATCTGTGTTGCGGGCCCGTCTACCTGGAAGGCCCACCAAAGACTGCTTGTTCACGGACCCGGCCCGTGATGGGGTAAGCCTGCTGAAGATATGGAACATGAACAAGTGCGGTGGGGTGCTTGGAGTGTATAACTGCCAGGGAGCAGCATGGAGCACCGTAGAGAGGAAGAACGCGTTCCACCAAACAACGTCCGATGCCATCACTGGATATGTTAGAGGCCGTGATGTCCACCTTATCTCGGAGGCTGCTGCCGCCGCTGGTGACGCCGAGTGGAATGGTGATTGCGCCCTCTATCGCCACCGCTCCAAGCAGCTGGTGGTGCTTCCTTACAATGTGGCTCTGCCAGTATCCCTGAAGGTGTTGGAACACGACGTGTTTGTTGTAATGCCTGTGAAGGTTTTGGCTTCTGGGTACAGTTTTGCTCCTCTTGGGCTCATTGAAATGTTCAATGCGGGAGGGGCCATTGAGGAACTGGCCTATGAGGTGAAAGGCGGAGACGGTGGGTTGGTTGGGGTGGTTCGGATGGAGGTTAAAGGGTGTGGCAAGTTTGGGGCTTATTCGTCGACCAAACCAAAGAGGTGCGTGTTGGGAACAAATGCTGTGGATTTCGAGTATGACAGTGATTCTGGGTTGGTGACTTTCAACATTGATCATTTGCCAAAGGAGGGACAAAGCACTCACCATGTTGTGGTGGAGCTATGAGTCTTGTTCTGTTTTGTTGGCAGTTTAGCTAGGTTATATCATACATATGGAATATTTGAAGAGAATTCTGAGGGGGTGTAGGAATTTGTTTTGCTAGATATAGAGAGGATAGTGTTGTAATTGTAACAAGAACTCCCCCCTCATTTCCCATTCATCGTTAGTTAGAAGCTGTTGGCATTTGGATGGAAATAAAAACACATCTTTCTATATGCTTACTTCCTTCTTTTTGATTCTGATTGATCCTATATTCATGTGAGTGCTGATGCCAAAGTAAATCAAATAAAGAAAAGAAGTAGCGGCCTACTAATTAAGCCAAATTTTTAAAATTATTGTACTAAGTAATTCATCAACGATAATACAGTGCCATTTTTAACTTCGTGATACTGATAGGCTGATAGCATGAATTGCTTTATTCTGCACACAAATAAGCACAACTAACATTAACATCATGAATTCCCAATACTTAGATGGTTAAAAATTAGATGGATTGGTTCTGAACCAATTTAGAGCTTATTCAAAACTAGAGAACTAGTCCAAAATCAATATTGAAACTGGTTTCTGTAAAACTGATAGTCATTTTAACTAAAATACCAGAACAAAATTACATTAGTGTTAAAAACTATACATGATTTCATAGCTCTTTGCTAGATACATGTTCTCATGATGCTAATATTATCTCAACTGCATAATAATGAAAAATTACCTGTACAAACACAATTTTCATAGCAGCATTTCATGTTGTTATGAATTATGCTTGTTAGATGTTTAGCATTGAAAACATTAAAGAAAAGAAGAAGAATAACAAAGAAAGAATCATTTTGTGAGTGGCAAAGAACCAATGAACTTACGAGGTCCATGTGAACATCAATTCTCAATAGAAGCGCTACGGGAAACCTGTTATCAATGTTGATTGCTTTTGATATGCAAGTTGAGATGTGTGTATAATTCAAACTCCAGCAAAAAAACTATGAATTTTATTCATAGTTGCTTTTCTAAACTTAAAGAAGGCGAGAACTAGTTTGAAAGCCACACTCTCCTCAATCCGCATAGCACCTAAAGCTGTTGAATCATCGCGTGACTCAGCAACTAACATTGTACAATAAGCATTGATTTGATTGTTAATAAATAATAAGTAATTGGAACAAGCTGCTTGAAGTCATAGATCTTTACAATAGCTGAGTGAATTCGTAGTGGCGATTCTTGATTTGGGCCTTAAAAGAGTTGAAAGTAAAAATGCAACTAGAACATCAACATGGATGTATAGAAGGAAGGAAGGAAAGGCTGGGGACGATTCAAGATTCAAGTTTCAAGATAGCCTCATATTTGGGAAATGGAAGCATTTAACCAAACAGCTCATGGGCATTAATTATGATTTGTGTGCCAATAGCAGCTGCCAAAGTGGGTAGCCCAATGGAGGGATCTTATATGCAGTGTTGCAGTACTGTCCCATGATGTTAAGGTTTTAGGACATGTCGTTTGCAAAATTTCTTTGGAAAGGAAAGGGCCTCTTCGCATTACTTTTCTGCTTATTTTGTGGTAATCAGCTTTAATTCAGACACTAACAATCAGATAACAAGATTGGATTGGCCCAAAATATCATTTCCCAAATACTTTACTCATCTTTTTACGTGGGCTGAAGCTAAAGGATCTTGCTTCATCTATTAACATCCAAAATAACCTTCAAACAAACCCATCGACTGAAACTTTTATGTTCCTCCCAACTATTCATTCTTCTGCTCTAAAATATAATAGTCACTACTTGGTTTAATAAATTTTTTTGAAAACGATACTAGTATTTTTCAAACAAGCATCTTATTTTGTGTTTAATAAATCATAAAAAACACACACTTGTATTTGCAACTTTTTTAAATTAGAGAAAATACCTAAAAAAATTATTTTTAATTTAAGTTACCAAATATTTGACAAAAAAAGTAAAAATTTTAGTAACGACTCGTGATGACCAGAGAAGTACATTAGACTGGCATTCTCTAATGCTACTGTAATGTATATCGTCATATTAAGTAGTGATCCAAAGATTAGAAGACACAGGGAGGCGACTAAATAATACCAAGTAATACAGGTGGTAGTAGGAATACTGTTATGCAAATGCAACATAACATACACCTGCGAGTGAAACGGAAGAGAAAGGGGGGGGGGGGGGAGCCAGTTTGGGAACTAGCATTGATACATTACGAAAAGGCTGGTTCAATAATATACTAGCATCATGAAACGTAGATACTCTAGAATTTAAAAATATTCACGTCCAGTTATCCAAATCACAACTCAGAATGTTACACCGAGAGCGACCGCCTAACCCATAAACTAGGTACTACGAGAAAACAGCGGAACCTACCATCATACACAGTACAACTACCTACACATCTAGAACTCCATTTTCACAAGGGCATTGGAAGATTCGGCAGCGCCATACTGCATCCAGTCCTTAGCACAAACAAGGGCTTCCACTGTCTCTGGTCGCAACGAACTCCGGTACTGATCCATCTCTTTGCCTTTTGTGTCAAACACGGACTCGGCCGGAACACTAGAAACTGGGACTGACAGTATGTCTCGGGCCATTTTGGAAAGTGTAGGGTACTTGAGCTTGTTTAGCTTCCACCAGCCCAACACATCAAAGTCTGGAACACGCGGCAACAGTGATTCTTCCAGATACTGGTCCAATTCAGACTTCATCTGATGGCTGGTGGTTTCCATGATATAGACATCAAAATCTGTAAGACCATTATCAGACAACAGAGTTCCTCCAGGGGATCCATCGGCCTTTGCATTACCATTTCCTTCTTCTGCATATGCTGGTGTTAGAGGCAAGGGAAGGGTCACGTACTCATGAAACAGCTCGTGTATGCCGTCATCAACGATCTTGACATACACATGAGCATCATCACCATAGATCTTTGTGAAACTGAACTCAACAAGCTTCATCTTGAAGCGAGGATCCATTACTACTGCAAGTGCCAAAATCAGACTAGTATCTCTCCAGTATTTATCAATCTTCTCTTGCATAGATTTAGTAAGGTTGCTAATGAAAGGATCCTCGTTCATAACAGCACGAGATAGATCCAACTGCAATTTCCAAACCTCATGAAAGAAGGTAATTGGAGTGGGATGAGGTGTTGTGGTAAGAATGTTTGTTGCATCAAAAAGGGGCTTCAAGTATGTGCAAAGGGTCTCAATCAGCTTCCAGTCCTGCATCGATGGAGCCCCCTTGTAATCAGGATCAGATGTGTCCAAACAAGAAAACACTTCCTTTAGCTCCGAAGCCGCCACCAGCATCTGATAAGTTGTGTTCCATTGGGTTCGATCATCAATAAAAAGGCTCCTTTCACTAGGCACCTGAAGTTGCTGCTTAAGCTCCAGGAATTTCTCCTCATGAGATTCTGATGTTTTCACATACTTTACACTGTCCCGGATTTTATTGACTATGCCTTGCGCAGAGTTCAACAAATCATCTGCAACATTGCTTAAAGTGCGAGCAACGCAATTTCCAACCAGCAACTGACCGTTGAGGATAAGTGGATTCTTCACAGAAAGTAAAGTTCTGAGATTTTCAAGAGCAGCTTCACTCAGAGTCTTATTACATGTGATAGAAAACAGCCTGCCCTCCAAACTCCAATCAGAAAGGCATACAGCTACAGCATGGCTAAGGGCAGTGTCAGAATCAGGGTATGGTTCCATCACAACATTGAGAATTCTCCTCTGCAACTTCCAATCACTGTCAACAAAATGTCCTGTAATAAACACATACCCCACAGATTGGGAGGAAGTCCAAACATCCAGCGTCAGACATACACGTCCAGGTAATCCCTCAAAATACTTCATAAGGTTTTGCTTTTCCATCAAGTATGTTGCCACACAATCTCCTTGAACAGTGTTGAAGGTCACCATGTTGAACTGGGGTTGCAGATTTTGAACAAATGCAACAAAACCCGGATGTTCAACCATGTGAAGGGGGTAATCATGCATAATGATCATTCTAGCAATCTCATGGCGGCACCGATCCTGATCAAAAAGGATGTAAGGAGTGCTAGGCGACCTATAACGCCGCTTCGGTGTATTGGTAGTATTGCCAGAACCACCACCCCTCGATCGTGGAGTATATGGAGTCACCTGGTTTGGATCCTGGTTACGCAGAAGCCCTGGACATGTTCCCTTGGCAATATGGCGTTTAAGGTGGCTTGTCCCAGCAACTTTTGAACCAGTACTGTATGCAAAACTTTGTTTGCATTGCTTGCAGCATGCCCTTCTACATCCAGCACTGACATTTTCTATGGTGAAGTGTTCCCAGACTATAGATTTCTTTTTTCTCCTCTTGCTTGGCTGTGTTTCTGGTGTATGTTCCTCATGGTTCAGTGGAGTTTCAGCATTTACAATCTCATAGCTTGGTATGTTAGCATTAACAATCTCATAGTGTGCTTGAGAACCGACTACCCGATTGTCATGCAGCGTTTCGTTATTTGTCATCTCATAGTGAGGTATCATTTGGGAATTGTCTAGCTGATCATGGGACAGTGCTTCAGAGTTAGCTAGCTGGTGGTTGGACAGTTCCTCAGAATGGTGCAGATGATTGTTGGGCAGAGTATCATAGTGGGCCAGGTGATCTTCAGGTATTGGTTTGATGTCTGCAAGATGACTGTCAGATAGTGGTTCATTACTAGGAAGAGGTTCGGAATGTGGTAGTGGTTCAGGTTGAGGCAAGTGGTCTTCTGGAATCATATGGAGATCAGTGAATTGATGATGATCAGGAAGATTTTCTGGAAGGGAGAGCTGGTTGTTGGGATCAGTTGTGGAATTGGCCAACTCATGTTCAGGTATAGCTTCTGACATTACCACATCATGGCCAGCATGTGCTTCGTGAATGGCTGCCTCATTGCTGGGCTGTGTCTCAGGGGCTACTAAGTCACTGCTAGGCTGCGTGTCAGACATGACAACCTCACTGCTGGGCTGAGTTTCAGAAATGACAACTTCATTGCTTTGCTGTTTTTCAGACATAACTTCATTGCTTTGCTGAGTCTCAGAGAAAATAACCTCCGTGTGCTGTGTTTCAGAGAAAGTCACCTCATCAATGCGCTGTGTTTCAGAGAAAGTCACCTCATCAATGCGCTGTGTCACCTCATCAATGGGCTGTGTTTCAGTGACATCATTACTGGTCTGTGTTTCAGAATGAGCCACGCCATTGCTTGCAATTGCCTCAGAATCAACCTGCTCATTTGTGGTTGGTGCCTCAGGAGTAGCTTCAGAGTTGACTGACGTATTGTTAAGTGGTATCTGGGTGTCTACAGGTTGATTAGTGTCCGGGGGCCCAGTATCACCTAACTGATTGTTGGGCAGTGCTTCAGTTTTCTCAGGCTCATTGTTCAAAGGTTCTTTGGTGTTGTCCGATTCGGAGTTAGGCAATACTTCTGTATTTGCATCATCACTGGTGACCTGGCTTTCGGATGCAGGAAGTACTTTCTCCGGCTCTGTTTTGGAATCCGAGAGATCCTTGTTGGGCTGAGGCTCGGAATCTTCCACAGTGCTTTCAGGCTGAGTTTTGGATTTAGCCAGATCATTGGTAGGTTGAGGATCAGCATTGACGGACTCACTTTTCACATCAGGGGTCTCCGCCACTTTGTCTTTTTCAAGAGTTGTCATCTTGTCTTGATAGGTATCTCCCTGCATTACCAATAAGAAAAGATTGCTAATTAAAGGTGGGCATAGTTAATACTTTATGGTAGTGAAGAGATGAAGAATGCATTATCATTATTTCACTAAGGCATCAGGGATCAAAATTCCCATTGAACATATACAGTCTTAAACAAACACAAGAATGAATTGCATCTTTCCACATGAATGTCCGGCATATGAGTAATGAAATAAAAGCACGCATGTTTACACTGCAAGGTTCAGGAAAGTGTAAATCAACCCAAAAGGTAATTAGCACCACATGTGCCTCTTTAGCATAGAACCATGCATCACAATTTATGCAAGATGCAAACAACTCTGATGCAGATTGGAGAAAGATGAAGTTGAGGAAAAGGAAGAAAGACCAATTTTACATACAGCCTATCCACTGAATTAACAATAAAAATGAATAGTAATTATGTATTCACCCATATCTTAAAAATACAAGGCATAATACAAACAACTCAATATTAGAAGTGATTCACAAAACCATTCCTGCATACTGCAAACAAGTACTGGAAGTTTGCTCTCCTCTCTTCACTTCCATTTAGGTGGCATGTGCAGGTGTACTCGTGCAAGTCTATTTCAGAAAATGGACAATTCCAAATGAGGTGTGCACAAGCAAAAACAAAAAACAGAAATACCAAGATGGACAAAACGGCCTATTGGCAATGCATTTAGAGCATCATTACTTTGCTATCATGAACTACGAGGAAGGATAGATACTTCCTGGTATTATTCATGACATGTACTTCATCTTTACTTTGCCAAGAAGGCCCAACGGGTATTACCGAACTAATACCCGTTCCCCTCCTCTATTCAAGTTTATCTTCATGTTTGATAAAAGCTTAAAGTATGTCAAATATGGTCACAAACTGAATACCAGCTTCAAACATCAGAAGAGAATAACATTAAGCCTGGTATACGCTGAAATTTGACCACTATCTACGAACCCAAGTATACTTGGGCCCATAGTTGGGTCGGGTCGGCCCATATAAACATTAAATAATATAACAATAAGAATAATATGAACACAACAGAACAGAACCCCAGCAAACTTTACTGTAAGAGGTCCATTGCAGAATCTCGATCAAACACAACACACACAGCCCAAAAAGTCAAACTTAAAAACTGGAACACAAGATCTTCACTGGGCTACCAAGTACTAATGAAGAAAAAGTATATATAATACATATATAAACTAGTATAAACAAATTTTCAAATAAACGAAATCGCGGTCTCGAGCAACCCAGATCCAAGAATTTAATCACAGAAACAAACAAATCCAGCTACGCGCTGAAACTAGACGAGACAATAAAACCGAAAAGCTTCGATTTTCCGAAACCATACTAGATAGAGAAAATTTGATTAACGAGGAAAACGAAACAACCGATTCGTGAGGAGAGTAACGAGCAAAGGAAGCGCCAGCTAGAGAAAAACACAAAATACGAACGAATCGAAAAGTTAGGGTTTGCGATCTACCAGCTGCGCGAAGGGAATCTGACAAAGAAAGCGCTGATCTGGAACGAAAAGAAGCTCGGAATCCGAGCTTCAGGGCGGTCGGAGTGAGATCTAGGGTTTTGCAGAGAGAGAGAGAGAGAGAGAGGGGGAGGGCTCACCGGAGAGAGATGAAGATTGGGCTTGTTGGAACGAACCCGAGAAGCTAATTGGACCTTTGGAGTTTTCCTAATTTTCTTTCTAGGGTTATGTTGTTGTGTTGTGTTGTGCCTTATGGTTCGCGTACTTGTTCACCAGATAAGGTTTTTAAAATAGGGCAATTCTTTTGGATTCCCAATTTGGACTCCTTAGGTCCATTATTATTATTCTCATTATTATTATTTATTTTTTTTGTTTTTGGTTCTCTGTTTGTTTGGTTTGAAATTGAAGTTTGAAATTTCGAAGATTCCTTATACTATGATTTTTCTCTTTCTCTCCTTCATACCGTGAGATTGCGGTCATTCAGAAATCACAACGGACCACAATAGCTTACCCTAGCTTTTATTATTATAGCCCATGGCCTTGAGTTATATGAGAAAATGCGTGACATTTTGCGTTTTTAACTAATGACTCTATCAGGCTGCTGGGACCGTCGCGTAGGGCGTGGGAGACCCAATCAAGTGAGGGCCCCTCCTCCTCCCTCCACCTTTTAGCCCAATCAGAGTCCATTTCTTTCATTCTTCGTAATGCTTTTAGGTTTAGTGAGAAACCAAAACTTATGATGGTGATTTGTGTTATCTAATGCTATAAGTTAAAGTACACATTTAATAATAATATAGAAAAACTATATAACAGTATGAATTTTTTTTATTAGAACAATTTTGAAAACTGAAATCAAAATTGAAAATCTAAAATAAAAAATTTAAAATGTTGGTTTTGATTTTTTTTGAAATATAAAATCAAGAACCATTTGAAAATTTTACTCTAATATTTTCTTATTAAATTGGAATTATGCATGCAAATGAATAAAAAAATATAAAACGCTGTTTGGATTGAAAATTTAGAACTTAGAAGTCCATTGAGCTTAGCAGAACAAATGAAATCTGAAATAATACTACGGTGCTATTGGTTGATATTTTATATTTTTATCTCACTATTTTGGATGACTATAAACTGTATGGGCCTCATTCTGTGGCTACCCAGAGCCCGAAGCCTTTGATGGTGGGTTAATTTTTTTACTTTTCATGGGCTCACCACTCAAATACTCAATCCTCGTGACAAAAACAATCCGTAATCTTTTCAAAAAGGGATGAATAAGGTAACAAATTATATTTTTAGGAATATTATATTTGAGAGTATTGTAAAAAAAATTATTTATCTAGTATTATAGATAGTTAAAAATTAGTTTTAATATTTTTAAAATAAATTAGGATACGTTTATTTTAGTAGGAATAAATTTTTAATTTTCAAAATAACTCGAACATCAATAAAATGAGAAACTCTTTGAAACGAAACATCATAAATAAATATATATATATATATATATATATATATATATTAGTAATTTGACAAAAAAAAATTTCTTAACATGTGAATATCAAATACCAATCTTTCTGAATATGATGAATAAAATTTTATTTTTTATACAATAAATCATTTCTATAAATTAAGTTTTAAAAATTTAAAATGATGATGGGAATAATATATCTCCATGATAATTCACAATAATAAATTGAAATTCCTTAAAACAAACACTCACTAAGTGTTCCCCCTCTTCTTTTGAAGACTAAATAACAATGAAGTTACATCTCCTGTCCTTCATAATTTAAAATTGGATTTGGCCTCCAAATTATTAGAATGAGTGTCATTTTTACATTCATTTTATTTTTCCTCCAAAATTGAAGTCAAAATATTTAATAGAGTTAAGTATGATTTTGGTCCCAAATATAAAGGTCGAAAATCGATTTCGTCCCCAACTTTTTTCTTATTGCAAAATGATTTTCCAAAATTTTAGTTTGTTTTAAAATCGTCTTTTTTACCAATCTTATTTCTTTATTACTAAATTATCCCTCCTAAAAAAATATAAAATAAAATAAATAAATAAAAGAAAAAAAGAAAAGAATACATAAGGGGGTGGAGAGAGAAAAAGGGGGCGCGAGAAAAGGGAAGATCGGAGGAGGGGGGAGAGAAGGGGGACCGCCATATCGCCACACTACCGCACCGCCGCCCTGCCGTCCTACCGCACCGCACCGCATCATCGCACCACCACCAGCTTCTTCTTCGCTGCCCTGCCGTCCTGCCGCACCGCACCGCACTACCGCACCACCACCAGCTTCTTCTTTTGTGAATTGGATTTTTTGTGAATTTTTTTAATTTTTTGTGAAATTTGTTGTGGAATATTGTTGTTGCTGAAATTGAAATTTGGAATATTATTGTTGCTGAATTTATTGATTATTGTTCAAAGTGCATGTTGTTTGAATTTTCTGATGATGATGACGATGATGATGACCATGATGATCATGGTGGTGGTGTGTTCTTGTTCAGCTTGAGCTTCTAGTTGATTTTGGAAAAAGTTCTAATGAAGATGATGATGACCATGATGATACTGCTGGTGGTGGTGGTGGTTCTATTTGGGCGTAGGCTTATGTTCTGGTGGTGGTGGTGATAGTTGATTTTGGTTGATTTTGGGAGAAGGAAAAAGAATATTTTCGTTCGAAGGATAATTTTTAATTTGATAGTTTCTTATCATAATTTACATCTAATCTTATTATTATTAAATTCTTGTGTTATTTTTTTATTTTTTTTCTAAAAATAAAATTTGTTACGCTTATCTTTTGCTTATCTTTTTCTAAGTTAGTTATGCTTATCTTTTTCTCAGAAAATCGCTTTTTCTCCCTCAAGCATGGCATCTCCTTCTATGTTTCTGCATCACGGCGCCACACGCGTCTTTCTCAACTATTTCATCGGAACTTATTCAAGTGGATTATTGACATCTTGCATCCATCAGCTTGTGGAGCATATTAAATTTTTGTGTTATTTTTATTTGTTATCTTATCTTTTTCTTTATGTTTATCTTTTTAAGTTAGTTATGATTATCTTTCTCTAACAGACTAGAGATTCTGGTTATTTTATCTTATTTTAAAATTTAAAATAAATTTAATAATTAATATAAATAGATAGCATTGTTCTCCCATACACAACAACAACATAACAATAAAATTTCTTCATCTTTTTTTTTCTTATTCTTTCATAATTTTATTAATTATTTTCTCAACACACTCAATCCATACAATCATCTCAATAAATTCAAAAAATAATGTCAATATATATGCATGTGATATGTTTTCATTTTATTGTGTCTCCTAATCTCTTAGTTATTATAAACTTTATTTTTAATATTATATTTTTGTATTTTTATAGACAATAAAAATACTAAACAATAAAAATAATAGATATATCGGATGTTTAATTTACTAGGTGTGCATATAGTTATCCTAATATTAAAATTTAGGTGGATAATTTGAGATTTTAATATATTTTTACTTTATTAAACTAATTTTAGACCCTATTATTCACATTATTCACAAAAGTAATTATTTATCTAGTTGTTTCAATATTTGATTTTCGATATCAACATTCTATTTTTAATATGAAATGCATACCAAATCTTCTTCTGAAATATTTGTGATTTTCAATTTAAAGTTTTATTTATAAATCATTTTAGGCTTGATTTGGTTCTTTTAATTTTATTTTGTGCTCTCTCTCAGTTCGCATCAATTGTTATTCTTCTTTTTTCTCATTGTAGATATTTTACTCTTCATCCTTTTTATTAGTCTTTTTCTTTCTATTTTTTTTCCTTTTAACACTTCTTCTCTCTCTCTCTGTCAATAAATTTTTCTTTCTGTTTTCCTTATTTTGTCTTATCTTTTTAAATACAAAAATGGTCAATGAAAAACTATACATGGTACAATAGCAATAGAGAACTTTCATTTTTCGTCTTTTTCATGACAAATGCTCAACTACTTTTCTCAAATCAATGAAACTGAGTCTGAATTTTGAATAGAGCAACCAATGGTAAAAAAAATATCTACCTACAAAACTTAGTCACTAAAATAATTAATTTATATTTGTATAAAAATACATATATTAATTAACTTTATATTTTATACAAATAACTAATTTAGTAGACAATTTTTTATGTATATATAACATAATTAAAAGTTATTACTTTTATAGGATTTAAAATACAATTTATTTAACTAATCCTCACATAAAAAATAAACAATAATTAAGAATTTGAGTTGTTATTGGAAAAAAAAGGATAAATTTAAAAAAGTATTAACTGGTTATAGATAAAATTAATTATTATCTTTTTAGAGAAAAAAGAAAAAAACTTTTGACATGATGCCTAATATTTTTACTGATTTATCTATCTTATGCTTTAAAGTACATGTCAAAATTACAAATTGAAAATTTTTTTATTAAAATATAAAAAATTTAAATTTTCAATATATTTATTTTGTATTTATTAAATAAAAAATTAAAAAATTTTATTAATTATAAATTTATCGGTAAAAATTTAGGTGTAGTTAATTTCAGGTGAAGTTGATAGTTGATGGCCATTAGATTATTTGACTAAGTTGACTAAATTTTTATCTAACGACTCTCAATTAAAGTCAACTACTTCTGAGTTTTTATCAAATTTATCATATGTTTTTAGGACACGTATTAGCTAAACTCAATTTTGAGTTTGAAATTGTAACGCAGGGAGGTAAATTAACGGAATTTGCAATAAAAACCAGAAGAAAAGTTGATTGGGTAATGAGAAGAAAGAGGGGGAGAGGGGAAGACAAAGTGGTGGGTTAAATCAAACGGACAAAGGTCCTCTGATGATGTCGGGCATGTGTGTTTGGTGGATGGTGTCAGTGATACACTGACAAATTAAAAGAGTACATGCATTTCCATGCATCTGTCCCTAAACTCGTACACGTGCATCGCACGCCCCACCTTCTGCGCTTGGGAAAACCACTCTTCTCCCACTAATCCTCTTTTGTCTCTTTAATCCCACCTTAACCAACTCAATTTCATGTTTCTAATTTCCCATCATCATTTGCAATTAAATCGAGAATCAAACTCGGCAGTTTCACTACTTGTTTAATCTCACCCAGTTAAGTACCAACACCTATCATAATTTCTGAATTTCTGTACAACATTTTAAGGACATCCTTAAATGTCGTACTTAAATAATTGCTAATTATATTAAGATTTTGTTATTCTATATTCTAAAGATATAGGTTAAATATATTATACAAAATATTTTAATATTATTTATTATTTTTATACATTAAAAAACGTAAAAAAAAAATAGTTTTATAATAAATTAAAAAAAGGGAACTCTTTCATGGCTTTCATCAATAACAAGTGGGGGTGAGCGAACACAATAAGAGAACAATGAGCATGATGATAAACATATGACTTTGTAAACATTTTACCTCCGTTAGTTTTATTGTTTGACTTGATTTAGTACAATTTATATTATCATTTTTAATATATTAATTGTTCAATTTATTAATGAGTAGTAATTTTTTAAAACCATATTATTGCATATTTCAAAATTTTAAAAAAGTTATGGTCGGAATTTTTTTCAACAATAAAAGCAAAAATGTGTTTTGGTTATTTTATTGTTAGCTGCTAAAATTTTTTGTTTTTTGAAAGAGTAAAAACTCAACACAATAAGATAAAACATACAAATAACATTAAAAAAAATCAAATAACACATAATTTTTATAGATATTTGGAATTCTATTCGAAAATTCTAATGTTAGGAATGACTTACCTCTTGATTAATGGGTCATTATTTAACTTTTTCTCGGATTTCAACTTTTTTATTTTTTCGAAAAATCCAACCATAAATATATTTCATTTTTCATTAGATAAGTAAGAGTTAGATTGGATAAATAATTTATTAAATTTTTTGGAAAAATTACTTAAAATATAAAAATTTATATTAAAAGTAGTTTATAAATAAGTTATTTTGTATTTGATTTTTTTAGTTGCAAAAATGTTTATTTTAAAAGGAGAATGATAAAAAAAAATTTTAGAGGAGAATTCACTTTTTTTTTTTACTTTTTTATAAGCACTTTAAAAATAACTTGTTAAAAAGTCACAAATTTATTTTAAAAATTATACCAAATATTAATGGTATAACTTTTTATAAGTTAAAAATTAAAAAAAATCACTTATAAATTTATCTAAATTAGCCCTAAATCCCACTGTAATAATTTGATATAAAAAAATTCCATAAAAAAATTGAAAAAATCTAATGATGAAATTATTTTTGTTTCGAACGTTTTTTTGCTAAAATTCGACAACCAACAATGCATTTCTTGTAGGGAATGGCTATATCTTTTAAAACTTTTTTTTTAATGGAACACTGGCATAGTTAGTGGTGGACCTTTGGAACCAAGAAATTGTACATATAATTTTCATGACCCACTCTTTGAACATTGAAGCGAGCCAAGCATCATATCAAATATAAACAATAGATATAATTTTACTATAACTGTATATTCCTAAATATATTTTGAATTATCAAAGTTCAGAAAGTCTTCACTTTGGAAAGGATTCTATTCTTCTTCTATCTAACCATTACTTTCAACTTAAAATTACACAAGTAATTAACTGATTACAAAATCTAAATATAAATTGGATTGGACTAGGTTGATGGGCCTGAAGATGTGGGCCGAAACGGCATATAGATCAAATTTTGGTTCCTCAGACTTAGAGATTATGTTTTAGTTGTTAAGCAAGTTTCCAATATTTGCCAATTTTTGTTAAGAACTGTTAGTGTTGCAAGTGTAAGGAGTGTAGAAGTTAGTTTCATATCAAAGAAAACAAAAAAGAATAAGAAGTTTATAAGATGAGAGACCCATTAACTTAGCACCTTAAGATTTTAAGTTGGATGTGATGTCTTCTCATCTTATGTTATCAATCATCTTAATTAAGATATAAAAATTCAATAGCTAAAATGTCAAAAAAAAAAAACAAATTTTTAGATTAATAAATATTAAATAAAATAATTTTAATATTAAATAAAACAATTTTTTAGTAACAAAAAAATCAACAAAAAACAATCAAAATATACATTTTTTAATATTTATTAATTATTATTAAAATTAATAAACATTAAATAAAATAATTTTAGATTTTTTTTCTCTCTAACATTATCATTTAAGATAAGGTATGAAATATCATAAACAAAAAGTTGAGCGACATGTGAAGCAAGTGGTTGAGATAGTGCCATTGCATTAGTCATGTATAGTGAGATAGATAGACACCATTACCCAATTTTGGTGGAATATTAATTAGTTTGTTTATATTGTCCAAAGAGAGGTAGCAATTTAGCATGTTAGAAAATAATGGTTTGTTAGCAATAATATCTAAGAAATAAAAAAGATGGCATAATGATGATATTTTATTAGTGCTGCTTCAAATCAAATCTTGTCAAAAATAAATATAATGTGATGAAATGAACATAAAAGAAAAGTTTGTGATTGCCAGCTAATTAGTGTGTGCTTAAGCAAACAAGCGGAACCCACCACACACTAACTACTCTCATTTTGAAATTTATTATACAATTTAATTTCTATGGACAAAATAATAAGAAAATTTAATACATATGCATTGATTTTTTTAGTGAATTTTCTAGCTGTTTGGTTTTACTTTTCTAATTAACAATAACAATCATATGAAATTCTTACATCTCACAACATCCCTCTGTCACTGCCAATCACAATGGGTTGTAACTCCAACTTGAAAGTTGTAAGTTGCAACGTGGAACTATGAGATTGGACAACCCTACCATGCACATGTTCTACTTAGTATCAGTTTTGGTATGTTGTGTTGTGCTACTTTGTTCGCATGTACTTTCAATGCTTTGATTTGTACCTCACTGACTAATGTTATTATATTTACACATGTAATTGGATTTTTCTTTTCTTTTATAAAAAAAACCTTAATGTTTGGTTAACATTTTTTTCTATGAATCTATATAAAATTCAACAATAATAAGCTTCAAGCTAGCTAAGTGTGTCAGGAAATTATTCATGCATATATATATATATATATATATATATATATATATATATATATATATATATATATATATATATATATATGCATGGCCCGATTTGAAAGATAAATTAAATAAGGAAGTGAAATGGCAAATTAGCCCGCTATGAACCAAAAAAACAAATAACAAATTAGCATAATCATAATATAAAAAATTATCAAAACATAGAGGCCATGTGGCTCTCCACTATTTTATGTATACGTCCATCACTGTAGCAGGTATATATACACCTTTTGGCTATCAAGATGCCTTTAATTTGACCTTCAATTAAAAAATGTAATGATTTATGTATAAATATTTTTCATAATAAAAAATTAGTATAATACAATTCCTATTCTAAAAGCCCATGATTTTATAGAAGTATTGTTATATATAGTTTAAATTATAATTTTAATTGATTTTTTTAAATATATATTTTTAATCATGTTATGTATGTATTAAATATCACACTAAATTAATTATTCGTATAAAATATATATATTAAAATATTATATATGTTTATATATACTTTTTTTATTTTTATGAAAAAATTCAATAATTAAAAAGTTAATTCAGTTAGTTCTATTGTTTTAGTAGTAAATTAAAAAATAAGGTAAATTAGCCTTTGTATTGTTTTTCACCTAAGTTGTGGTTGCATGATTTATTAATTTATTTAAAAAATGTTGACAAGGTATGTAATATTTTGATCCAATCAAGGAAAGAATGGTTTTTGTTGTTGTGTATGGTAGAGAGTAGGAATGAATTGAGATGGCCGACAAAGCGACCTTGGTCCCGGAAAAAGCGCACAAAATACTACAAAATAATAATAATGAAATGAAATGGAAATGCAACGCTGAATTTGGTTCCAACAAACACATTAGCCCCCTTGTTTAATTTAAATTTATTTGGATGCGTCAAAACTACTTCTCTATTTAAGCAAATGGATTTTATTATCTTTTATAATATTTTTAACATTTTCTCATGTATGTTATTATGTTTTTAATAGAATTTTTACTATTTTTTGTTTCTATACAATTATTTTATTATTCTTATTATTTATCTGTTGGATGGAACTTTTTATTTATATACTATAATTCTATTAATTTCATTAGAAGTACTAAATTAAATAAAAAAACTAATATTAAAATTATGAATAATAAAAATTATAATTAAAAGAGTACTAAAGAGTACTGAAAATATTAAAAAATACAAAATTTATTTAAATATTTAAAATAAAATAATATAAAATAATTATTTAAATTTATATCTTTTTAATAATTTTTTATTTAAAAATAATTTTAAATAATATAATTTAAATAATATTTAATTTATTATAATTTATTTTAATATAAAAATTATCAAATATAAAATATATTAATATCAACTCACTCCTAATTAAAATTACAAAATTACTTTTATACAAATTTTGTTTATAAATTTTAATCCAAATACAATATATTGCTTCACTCATGGTTATGGATTAATCAGAGAAACACACGCACAGTAGCGCGTTGCGGTGGGGTACTGTCCCACGTGCCGCCATGTGATCCAAAAATTTCTGTTCCTAGTTTTGGGGCTTATTTCACCCTCTCATTCCTCCCTTCTTTTACACCCCCACTGATCCTCCATTACACACGCGGCTCCCTTATAATTATGCATTTTTTTTCAATTAGTTCACTCCCTTCTTATTTGTTTTTCTACCACCATGTTACCAACAGCTATCCAAGAATGAACACCTGAATCATGTGCTGTTCTGGGAGTTATTGTTTATTTATTTTCTTATCTACCTAGTTTTATGATGAAAATATAATGTCACTTTTGAACCAAAATTTAAAAAAAATTATAAAATAATTTTTTTAAAAATAAATCATGTGTATTGTATTTATATTAAAATTAGTCATTAACCAATCAACACATATTAAAATATATATTTAGTATTTTATAAAATTTTTTATTATATTATTTTAAATAAATTTAATTATTTGTCAATTATATATTTTATTATTTTGTTGTGACAAATTTTATTATTCTAGTTATTGGGTGGTGGTAGTGTATTAGGTGAAAGAGCTAGAAAATAATAATGGTGAAGTTTGTTTATGTCAGTTCTAGAATGGTAATTGAGAATATTTATAAGGGATTGCAGTATCTAAATCAATAAAAATTTAAACATATTTTTAATAACAACTGAGTTAAGAGATATTTAAAATATTAGAATATTTATAGAAAAAATAATCACCTTGAACATCTAATGATAATCTTCAATGAAAATTATAAGTGGTTTGTTTTTTTTAGGTTAATAACTAATTTAATAATTAAATTTTAATACACATATACTAATTTTGTTTGAAAATATATCAAATTGAAAAATATTATGCCACTGATATTTTTCTTCATATTTTTTTTATATGCGAGCTAACATTAATCAAATAATTAAATTTTCATTAAAAATGTTGATTTAGCATATCCTATCCTTTATCTATGTATGTTGAAATAATGTTTTTAATTAAAATATCATTAGAAATAGCATAGTTAGTATTTCTATTAAATATTTATGTAACTAATTTATTTTATCCAAAAAATATATTAATTTTTTTAAAATGTCATCTGCTGTAAAATAGAATTTTTTCTCATAATCATCTTTGTAGTTTTATTAAAAAATTACTTATTTATTTTTCATATGAACATATTCAAATAATTTAACTGATTTTTATTTTAATAATTTTTTTATAAATATAATCAAATATGAAATATTATCATCGAGAGCATAACTCATGAAGTGAAGTACAAGAATTTATAGTTAATTTGTTCTACATGTACACAGTATGAATATGATAAATTGTCGTGCATAGAGAAGGAGTCCTCGAAAGGGAAGGATAACTCTTTCAGTGATGAAAGAATCATAAAGTCCCGACACCAGTGTAACACAACGATCATAAAATTAAAAAAGAAGTTGAATCGGAAGTTTGTGATTTGGGTGAGGATCTTCGTAATTTGGGCGAAAAATTAGGAGTTGTTAAAGGAAAAGATGCAGTTACAGAATCAGCGGTTCCTCCCGTGGCTTATTAACAAGACATGCATGATGGAAAGTAGTACAAGTATGGTTCGAAAAGGGTCCCAGGCCTAATTTGCATGGTTCGAAAATTGTGCCATCTCCATCGCGCAGAAGTCCTGCACGTCATGGAATTTTTCTTCGGAAGCGTTCGCGGCCTTCCTCCCTATAAAACTCACCAGTTGATAAAAATGGTAGTGCAACGGAGAAAATCTTAGTAGATGGAAGCATGGCGGGTGCAGCATTGGGAGGTTCGAAGGTGGCAATTATTGTGGATCAGAGTGTGCTAGTACCGCAGAATAAACCACTTATCGAGGTTAGTGATTCTATTTAGAGTATTATGTTCTTATTTATTCTGTCCCTATTATTTATGGATAGTTTAAATATGATTGTTTGAAATATTAGGGAACTTTTAATAAGTTAGTCCGAGTGCATTGTAAAGACTTTATTAAGAAATTTAGACCTATTTTTATTGTGGTTGAAACTCACTTTCCTTTTTCAGCATTTAAAATTGTTTTGGAAAAGATTGGGGTATCACTCTATTGGTATAGTGGAAGCAAAAGGGTATAAGGGTGGTATTTGGTTTCTATCTCTTTGTAGAGTGTTTGTTGTAAGTTCATTGATACTTTTGATCAAGATATTACTGTTGAGGTTCAATGTGATAATTTGATTTGGAAGTGTTGTGGTATTTATGATAGTCCTCAATTTAATAAAAGAGTTCTCTTTTGGGATTATCTTGTTGCACAATCTATGATTTTTCAAGGACTTTGAATTATACTTGATGATTTTAATGAAGTCATATTTTTTCATAAATTTAAGGGCTATCAATTTTCTCATCAAAGAGCATATAAGTTTGCTACTTCATTAGGGAATAGTAGTTTTTTTATCTGAAGACTATTAGGAGACGATTTTCTTGGTACAGGAGAGTGAAAAATTATGTTGACGTAGCAAAAAAGCTTGATCGAGTCTATATAAATAGTGGTTCGTTATCTATCTTTTCAGAGGCTGATGCAGAAGTTTAAATAGACTTCAGTTTGATCATTGCCCTATTCTGGTGCGTTGTAAAGGTCGTCCTTAAACTTTTGCCTAAATGAATCGACCTTTTTGATTTGTTGTTGCTTGAACTTCTCATCCTGGGTATAAGAATATTGTGAATTAGTCATGGTGGGCTAGTAATAGAGGGATTCATGGCAAGCTTTCAGAAGTGTAGAAAAATTCTTTAGAGTTTAACTCAAAGATGTTTGGTAACATTTTTATTAAGAAATGTGAATTCGAGTAGTAGATTAATTATTTGCAGAAGCGTTTGGAAGTGGTGGATAACATTTATTTGCATCAGAAAGAGCAATAATTGCTTTATGATTATAATAATACACTAGTACAAGAAGAGCTCCTATTGTTTCAAAATTTTAGAGAGTAGTGGATAAGATTTAGGGATATGAATATAAGATTCTTTCATATTCAAACTCTTGTGCGAAGAAAGTATAATAAGATTCATGACCTTTTTCTCAAGGATGGAGTGTGGAAAACTGATCCGAAGGTTCTGAGTCGAGAAGCAGAGTCTTTTTGTAAAAGCATATTCTGTCATTTGGATGATGTTGATTTGGGTTGCCTTGGGGATGTGCCTCTTCCTTCTCTGAATGAGAAAGCTTGCAATGATCTTACGGCACCAGTTACTATGGAGGAAGTTAGAACAGCTATTTATTCACATGAACTCTTTTAAAGCTCTGGATCCTGATGGACGTTAAGCTTTCTTCTTCAAGGAATATTGGGAGATCATTGGTTTTAATGTTTGGAAGATGGTTAAGCAATCATTCTCTGGTGTTGCTCTTGATCCGAGAATGATGGAGACTTCACTGGTTCTTATTCCAAACATTGAATCGCCGGTATCTATGAAAGATTTCAGGTCGATTAGTTTCTGTAACGTAGTTTACAAGATCATCACGAAAGTCCTTGTTAATAGGCTCCGTCCTCGTCTTGCAGAGATTGTTGGCTTGCTTCAAAGAAGATTTATTCTGGGACAATGAACTCCTGATAACATCATTATTGCTCAAGAGGTCCTATAATTTATGAAGAAGACTAAATCAAAGAAAGGCATACTGGCCTTTAAGATTGATCTAGAGAAAGCTTATGACATAGTTGATTGGAGGTTTTTAACCCATACCCTTAAGAGCTTTGATTTTCCTAGTCCTACAATTAATTTTATTATGAATTGTGTCACTACCTTCTCCTTATCTATTCGTTGGAACGGAAATCATATGAATGACTTTACTCCTAACCGGGGTCTTAGACAAGGAGACCCTATATTACCCTATCTTTTTTGTGTTATGTATGGAGAGATTGGCAAGCTTTATTAGTCATCAGGTTGATTTGGGCTTGTGGGAGCCGACTGCTGTTCTTAGAGGAGGAGCAAAAATATCCCACTTAATATTTGCGAATGACTTACTTTTATTCTATAAATCTACAAAGAGACAAGTACAAAATGTGATGTTGGTTTTAGAGACTTTTTGTAAAGCATCTGGGATGAAGATTAATGTGGAGAAGTCTAAAGCGCTTTACTCTAAGAATGTCTCTACAATAAGGAAAGAGCTTTTCATTGAGGTCCCTTCTATCAGATTTGTCCATGACATGTGCAAGTATCTTGGGGTTACCCTTAGTCATTCTAGGGTGACCCGTTCATCTTTCAATGGTATCCTGGATAAGATTTGGGGTAGACTAGCAAGCTGAAAAAGGAGTCTACTCAATCGAGCAGGTAGACTCTGCTTGGTTAATTCCATTGTAGCCACTATTCCCACGTATTAAATGCAGGTCTCTATTTTTTTCAAAGGGATCATTAGTAAACTGGAGTCTATGATGAGGAATTTTTTGTGAAAAGGACAAGTTGATGGAAGAGGATTGAATCTTGTTAGTTAAAAGGTATTGATTACTCCAAAAAAATATAGAGGTTTGGAGATTAGATATCCTTATTGTGTGAATATTATTGTTCTTCTCGGGAAGCTAGTTTGAACTTTTTTCCATCATCCAAATAAGTTATGGGTCCAACTGTTGGATACCAAATACCGATCATCTTTATATGATTATTTTAGTTGTCCTAAGAACATGGGCTCTCTCATTTAGAAGAATCTTTGCAAGGCTTGAAAAGTATTGAAGGATTGGTTTGTTTGGTGTATTGGGAATTTGAATCAGAATGTTTGGTTTTCTAGCTGGAGGAGAGAAGAGCAGTTATCTAATAAAATGACTTATATTCACATTTCTAATTCGAACCTCCGGATACAGGATATCTGGTCAGTATGGTAGGTGGCATTTGGATACTCTTTTATTCCCCTTTTATCTCAAAATCTGAAAGGTAATATTCTTTCTTACAATCCAAATGTACAAGCAGGTACGGAAGTGGGTTGGTATTGGTCTGGGTCTGCTGCCAAAGTCTACGACTCACGCAACGGTTACTTGTGGTTGTATAAGCAACTGTTTGGTTAGAATGAGCGGAAAAATTGGCTTTGCATTTGATGTCAACTTGTTCTAGAAAAGCACAAGTGTTTGACTTGGCTGTGTCTTAAGGAGGCTCTTCCTACTACAAGTTATCTCTTCGGAAGAGGGATGTCGTCATCAGATAGGTCCCCAAGATGCCTTTCTAGTTAGGAATCGGTTTTACATTGTATTCGGGATTGTCTAAAAGCTCAGCTTGTATGACATATGTTAGATATTTCTTGTCATCCTCTGAATTTGAAGAGCTGATTCTTGTAACATAGCAGAGAGCATTCCTTCAGGTTCTTTTCGAGATTTTGGTGAATGTGGCGAGTAAAAAATAATGACATCTTTAATCCTTATGAGACTTGACCTCTGGAAAAAGTGATTTGTCTCGTTTTAGCTTTAGAAAAAGAGTTTATGAGTATTTTTGAATTACAATATATGTCCCTCCCCTCTATTCTAAGTGGTTCTTGGAATCTCCCATCTATTGGTACTTTTAAGATTAATTGTGATGCTAGTTATCCTGGTTTTGGTGGTAGATGTTGGTTTTGCTTACGTTATTAGAAATTGTAATAGGAGTTGGTAAGGGGTGTTTGGAAATAATTGATTGAGAGTAATAATATTTTTCAAGGGGAATTGTTTGCTGTTTGAAGAGGATATCTCTTAGCTTGGAATGTGAGTTAATGAGATGTTATTTGTGAGACAGATTGTGTGAAAGCGTGTAATCTTGTTACTAATCACCAAGATAGTTTTGGGTTTATTGATCTGTTGGTGCTCAAATAAGGAATATCATGCATTGAAATTGGCGTGTTGACTTTCATTTGATTATCAAAGATGCAAATAAGGACGGATCTACTCTTGAAGTAGTGGGGGCAAGTGCCCCTAGTGAAAATTTGAAAAATTTTTAATAGTTATTGATAATATAAGTTAGTTGCCCAGCACAAAACTAATTTTGCTCCCACAACAAACTAATATAGGTTACTGGCAACTTTTGTAGGCATTTTCATATTTGAAATAAGATTGAATAGTAATTTTAGCCTTTTGATTGGTTGAAAAAAATAAAAAATCTATAACTCTAAAATCATACATTAGGTGCTGTAATATTCGATTTATTAAAATCTTCTAAAATTTTAAAATCTTAAACATAAAATTATCTTTAATAATTTGTTAGTTAGATAATTTAAAAATAATTACATTTTACAAATTACAATATTATAATACAATTGTAAAAATTATTATCATACTGTATATATTTACTTCCACGGTTAAAATTTTCTAAATCCGTCTGGATGCAAACACAGTAGTAGACACCGTGGTAAAATTACGATAAAATTATAATTTCATCAAGTGAAACTTTTTTCTACTTAAAAAAAATTTAAGAATAATTTTAAACAGAAATGTCTTTCTATTTAAACGGTTTCTTTAATTTTTTTTATTTAACTTATTTGAGTAAAAAAAAAACAATTGAAACAAACCTATTATCATACGTCAACATTATTCATTCTTTTGTCTTTATAACCATATACTACAGTTTAATTAAATGTAGTACATGAGATTTACCTTTTTAATTATATTTTAATTAAGTATATTTTAGGTTTTGTGGAACATATATATTAATTTCATTTATTTGTTAATTTAGATTGTGTTTAAACAATATCATGCATGAAAAATTATGGATATTTATGCATGTTTTTCTTTTTGAGTTGTGTGTTTTCTTGGAGACTCACAACCAGGATGAGATGATGACTATGGTCATCTAAATGCCAATGAGAATTGTGCTTTTCTTTAGTAACAAGTATTTTTGGGATTTTTTTATATTGCTAGCTAATAGTTAAATATATAAATGCTAATTAATTAATCAACTTGTAATTTATTTCAAAATAATTATAATAATATAGTTTTTACACAGGTATCCAATTAAATATTTATTGTATCAAAAAAATAATTGTCTTTTCTATAATAATGAACATATATAATTGTCTTAAAAAATTAATGTATTTAGATAATTATATAAAATATTTTATACAGACCAATAAATGTCTTATAATGAAATTCATAATAGTACTCCATGCATGTAATTGTGATTGAAGCTATAGATAGAGTACTCCAGTTGCTACACCACATTGATGATGAAAGTGATGCCTCAAGATGGAGGAAGGCTTGCATGAAGTCTCTAATCACATGGCTTCAAATTATAGCGGCGGTGACAACCCATTGTAACCCACCACAACACAACTAACATTCGTCTCCATTACTACTATTTATTCCTAATACTGACCCGCACTCCCACATGCTACTTTCTTTTTTTTATGTAATTATTATTTTCAGTATTAATGTAATTCGTGCGCTTTTCTTTTTTATGTATTTATTATCACTTATTACTGAAAAAATCTAAGGCAGTCATTTGTTCTTTTATATGGTACTTTTTCAAAAACGGTTTTAAGATTAGTGCTGTTAATTAAGTTCTTGAGTATAAAATTCTATCATTCTCCATGTACCACAAAACTTTTATTCTGTATTATCCAAGGGGTAATCAGATTGTTAGATCGATATATATTTACAATTTAATTAGATATCTTTTAAAAGTTATATAATATTTAATATTTTATTATAATAATTTAAAAAAAATAAACATTCTTTAAAAGTTATATAATATTTAATATTTTATTATAATAATTTAAAAAAATAAACGTATTTAAAAATTATAAATAAATTTAATATTTTTTAAAAATTTAATACACATTTAAAATACAAACTAAATAAAACTAAAATTTAAATTTTTAATTTTAATTTTAAATTTTTGTTTTAAATTTAATATATTTAATTATTAATATATTATAATTTAAATACACATTCAAAAATCAAATTAGTTAAAATTCAAATTTTCGCTTATAAAATTCTAAAATAAATCTTAAACCATCTAATTATTAAACTACTACTATACAAAATTTTAAACAGTCACATTCACCATATATCATAAATCTAGTCCGTAGTTTGTCATCTTCATTCTCAGCCACCATTCATCTGCGCCACCATCCTCCTCGGAGCTCATCTACAACGCCGCCTTCCTCTTTCTCAACGTTCATTGTCATTGCCGTCTTAATATGAACTACAATGTCAATAATTTAGATGTGTTAATATATAATTTTAAATGTGTTTATGATGTTTATTTAATTTTAGATGTGTTTTTGACATGAATTTTGAATATTTTGAATAAAAAAATAATTGAAGTGAATTTAATTGATTTTAAAAACTTCACTGATTTTTTAAAAATTAGTATACGAAAAGTTGTTATAAATTTTATGGTTTGGTTTGTAAAAAACAATGTATTGCAAGTGATTACAAATTTTACGATGATAAATATTAAAAGTAAAAGTGGTTCCTTAAAAATAGGAAATATGATTAATTAAAAAATTAAAATAATAAAATATTAAATTAAAGATTGAATAAAGACTGAATTTTATTGTACAAGTATCATTTTTTATATACTTATATGAATTAGAATTAAATTGATTATTTATTATTAATTTGGATTAATGCATTTTTTTAATGGCTAGATCCAAATTGATCCGATTTGCACGGAAAAATAGATATTCGATTACAATTAAATTTATAAAAAAATACAAAAAAAATGCGAAAAATAGAAAAAAAACTTATGTAACCCTAAACATAAAAATAAATACTAAAGAAGGGAAAAGAAAATAATGACTTGGTGAGATTAGGATTAGTATAAGTTATATAAATATTATATTTTTGAGTAAAGTATCATTTTTTTTCAAGGTTTAGGATAAGTTTTAAAGTTGTCCTTAATGATTAAATCGTCCTATTTAAGTTCGTAACGTTTTAAAAAATTTTCAATGTTGTCTTGGCATTAGGGATTTGTTAACAGAATTAACGACAGGACAAAATTGAGACAATTTTAAAACGATTTTAAAAAATTGAAATTATTGAAAAAAAAGTTAAAATTTATTAAAAAATAAAAAAATTAATTAAATTAAACATTAAAGAAGTTTGGTATATTAGAGACAAAAAGATATAATTTATACTTTATTGTATAAGTACACGCTCTTTTTTTTCTTTCTCAAAAGTTTATATACTAGTCATTTTACAAATATAAGTAAAAATCTTGAATTCGTAATGCAATTCATTCCGTTAAAATTCATGATCATTTTATTTGATTTGATAATTTTTCTAAGAGTAATGTATCATTTTGTCTCCAACATTTTCGTCATATTTAAATCGTTAACGTTTCAAAATCGTCTCAATTTTATCTCACCGTTAATTATGTTATCAGATCACTAAAGACATGACAACATTGAGACGATTTTAAAACATTATGGATTTAAATATGACGACTTAAACGTTAGAAATATCTTTAAGACTTACTCCAAATATTAAACTTTAAGACTTACTCCAAATATTGAGAACAGAAATGAGATTTTATTCTATATTTTTTAATATAATATATTAAATAATCAAATCAATTTAATAATGTCAAATTCGATATCTGAACTAATTAAGAACAATTAACAACAGATATAATTAGATTTTACTCAATTAGACCCAATGGAGTATAATATCCAATATAATTTCATTGGTTGGATTTAATCAGATTAGTTGTACCCTCTTTACCCCCTAGTATTACTTGACAATCATTCATTCATTTTTTTTAATCTACTTAATATACTAAAACTGGATTTTTCCCTAATCAATGAAAGTGAGGTGTCACTTTCTCGTGAACCTATTTTCCCTCCAAAATGAATGCATTTAATGAATAATACATAATTATACTAATTTAGAAAAATATCTTTATTTTAATTATATAAAATCAATATTTAATGTATCATTAAACTACTTATCAATTATTAATCAAAAATATTTTAAATTATTTTAATGAATAATGCATAATTATACTAATTTAGAAAAATATCTTTATTATAATTATATAAAATCAATATTTAATGCATCATTAAACTAATTATCAATCAAAAATATTTTTAAATATTTTAATTATATTCATATCCTTCTAATTCTTATTCATTATCCAATGATTTTATTAGTGGCAAGTTGTTAACCCATTTATATTGACAATAATAATAATTTTATTAGGATAAATATCAAATTCTATTCCTAATATAAAAATATAAAATTTAATTCCTTCCATTTTTATTTTACCACTATAAAAGATCATGTATGCTAGAAGAAAAGATCATTCGTTTACCAATTACTCTTTCATTTGATAGCTTTTACGACAATTCTTTTTCTTCCTATGAGGCGTCGTTGCAAGAAGACAACTATCGTGGACACAAACTACCACACTCCAACTTTCGTGCTCATCATTCGGAGCTATATAAGATATGTTATCTATAAAGTATTTATAGACTATGGTTTTATCATGTATGCATAAATAAAAAATGTTTCGTATTTAAATTTAAGTCATTTATCTGTTTGTGGTATATTGTAATGTGAAATTACTTTCAATATGTATTGTGTAATGATATTATGTTCTAATTTAAGCTTTTACTTTAGAACTGTATTATGATTTTATCTCATCTTTTTTTCTTAGATGTCAAGTTGACGTATTTTTATTTATTATTATTATTATTGAAACGGATTGATATGAAATGTACCAAAAAAAACTCTTACATTCAATTTATTTTATTGTAGTCTTCTATCTATTCTATTTATTTTTATTTTCTTCTTATTCATTTTATTTTCTTTTTAAATGTTATATAATTTATTATAATTTATATATCAATCTATTTCTATTTTTTAATATACTAAAATTAGGTTTTTCCCCAACTAATGAAAGTGGGGTGTCACTTTCTCGTGAACCTATTTTCCTTCCAAAATGATTGCACTATTTCACTCTTTTAAATTTATTTTTAAAAATTATCTTTAATTGATATTATTATATTATAATTAGTATGTAATGAATGATACATAATTATATTCATTTAAGATAATCTCTTTATTATAATTATACTAATCTCTTTTAAATTTATTTCAAAAAATTATCTTAATTATAATTATATAACAATATTATACTTAGCATTTAATGAATAATTCATAATTATACTAATTTAGAACAATATCTCTATTATAATTATATAAAATTAATAATTAATACATTATTAATCTAATTATCAATCAAAAATATTTTTAACTATTTTAATTATGTTGATATAATTTTATTTTTTATTCATTATCCTAAAATTTTATTAGTGACAAATTATTATCTTAATGGTGAGCTATAATATAATAATAATAATAATAATAATAATAATAATAATAATAATAATAATAATAATAATAATAATAATAATAATAATAATAATAATAATAATAACAAAAAGATAAAAAATTATATTTTAGAGAAATATAAATTGATTATTAATAATTGTTTATTAATAATGATAATTCTATGATTAATTTTTAGTAATCATTAAATATATTTAATATAAATAACCAAGTTTAATTAGTTAACAAATGAAAGAAAATATTATTGCACGATTGTAGAAGCAACAAAATATATATTGTAGAAGCCAATTTAATATAATAACAATAATTATCGTTATTATTCAATAATAATAATAATTATAATCTTTCTTTTTATTAAAACACTCATCTAATTGAATTAATATAAATATATAATGAAAATAAAGGATGGATTTTTTGACTTGAAAGATAATACAATCGAATATTCTTGAAGATTTTAGAGTTGTAAATATATATTCTTTCTGTATAAATATACGCATGCATGTTACCTCATTTTTTTTATAAATGAAAAATAACATTTACCCGTTCAATTTGTTAGTTGCTCAACCGATTCATCTTATTTATTGTGATTGAGATTGATATATAATTATAAAGATTTTTTTCCTCCATTAATTTTAGTAAAAAAATCCATGACGTAAAATAAAATGAAATAAAGTCAGTATCTACTTTTTTCTCAATATTTTTTATATTTACGGTAAATATTAAATGTAAAAAAGAAAAAATAATATTAATTATTATCACTTTTATTTATTTACATTCATAATTAAATTTAATATAATTATAGTAAGTCTCTATAATTATAATAATTTATATCTATTATATATATAGCAATTATATTATATATAATTATATATCTCCTCTTTTATATATACTTAGCAAGTATTTATATTTATATAATCTACTTAATATATTAAAATTGGATTTTTTTTCTCAACTAATGAGAGTGAGGTGTGAATTCCTTATGAATTCATTTTCCCTCCAAAATAAATGCATTTAATGAATAATGCATAATTATACTAATTTAGAAAAATATCTTTATTATAATTATATAAAATTTATATTTAATATATTATTAAACTACTTATCAATTATCAATCAAAAATATAATAATAATAATAATAATAATAATAATAATATACTAAAATTGTATTTTCCCTAACTAATTGAAGTGAGATGTCAATTTTTCATAAATTCATTTTTCTTCTAAAATGAAAGCACTATTATCTATTCTAAATTTATTTTAGAAAAATATCTTTATTATATTTATATTACAATTAACATTTAATGAATAATGTATGATTATAGTAATTTAAGAAAATATATTTATTATAATTATATAAAATTAATATTTAATGCATTATCAACTAATGAAAGCGATGTGTCAATTTTTCATGAATTTATTTTTTTTTCAAAATGAAAGTACTATTCTCTCTTTTAAATTTATTTTAGAAAAATTAAGATTTCATGCTGAATATAGGTGGCAAGTTAAAAAAAAATAAGCAAGTTCATGGAATCAAATTATATTTCTATAACATATATAAGAATATATATTTTATTATATAAAAATTAAATTTTTGCACTTTATGATGGGCGTGACATACTTTTTAGCGTGTTTCTTAATTTATTTTTTATAACTCATTGAATACAATTTATTACAGTAAATTAATTATATCAACTAATTGATTTGATTAGGTATATTTATTATAATTTATATCAATCAAATAATTATAATTTATTATATCAATTATTTTAATTCATTAATTTATAAGTTACATAATAACATAGATGATTTGTTACTTATACTGATTAAATACAATAAATACATATTAATTTAGTTAAAAAAATTATTATCTCCTATGTTTTCCTATTTATTTTTTTAATTCATTAAATCCAATCAATTATAATAAATTAATTATATCAACTAATTGATTCAATCAATTATTTTCTAATTTATTTTTTGAATTCAATAAATCAAATAAAATTAATTATACTAATTATTTGTATTGACTAATTGATTTGATTAATTCTTAAATATTTTTATTTGATTTATTTTATTTATTTAAATATAACTAATTAGTTATTTAATTTTATTAGGATAAATATCAAATTCTATTTCTAATATAAAAATACAAAATTTTATTGATTCCATTTTTATTTTACCATATATGCTAGAAGAAAATATCATTCATTTACCAATTACTTTTTCATTGGGTAACTTTTACAACAATTCTTTTTCTTTCTATGAGTCATCGTCACAAGAAGGCAACTATCATGGTCACAAATTAGCACATACTCTTCAACTCCCGTGCTCATCATTCAGAGCAATATATGATATCCATTAAGCATTTATAGACCATGGTGTTATCATGTTTGCATAAATAAATAAAAATCGTAATTAAACTTAAGTCATTTACCTATTTGTGTGGTATATTGTAGTGTGAAATTACTTTTAATTTGTGTTGTACAATGATATTATGGTTTAATTTAAGCTTTTATTTTAGAATTGTGTTATGATTTTATCTCATCATTTTCTCTTAGATAATAAGTTGATGTATTTTTATTTATTATTATTGAAGCAGATGTGATATAAAATTTGTAAAAAGAAAAAAAACTTACATTCAATTTATTTTATTGTATTCTTCTATTCTTCTATTTTTTTATTTTTTTATTCATTTTATTTTCTTTTTAAATATCATATAATTTATTATAATTTATATCAATTAATTAATTATAATTCATTATATCAATTAGTTTAATTCATTAATTTATAATATACATGATAAAATAGATTATTTGTTACTTATACGTTTATTTTTCTAAAATCTAAATCTGAATAATTATATTTTCGATTTTTATTATGAACAAAATATTATTAATAATGAATAATAATTAACCACTCATACTTTTAATTAAAGTGTTTGGATGATTTTTATATTTATTAATATTAATTATTGATTATTTTTTCATAAATAAATTATATTATAATTTTATGTTAATTCATAATTGATTAATGATTAATGTTCATGAAGCTATGTTACTCTAAATTTTTTATTTTATAAATATTTTATTTAAATATAATTTTTTTAACATAAAAAATGTATTATTTTTAATAATATCATAATTTTATATTTTTTAATTATTCTAAATGAATATTTTATCAAATACTAATTAAAGTCATTCTTCCATTTTCTTTTACTAATCTATTTTTTAACTATTATATAAAATTAAAATCGTATTAATAAATTTAATATTAAAGTTAATTTGGCTTTTTATTATTTAAAGTGTTTTTCAATCAATAATTTTATACTCTTTATTTTTTTTCCAGTTTTATTATGAATTTTAATTTAGTACTCAAAGGTAGTGAAATTCCGTTGATACTGAAATAAAGTTACAGAAAGGTCCATAGAGTAGAATAAGTAAAATAATGTGATACTCACATTGCAACATCCAAATGAAACAACTTAGGATCTAAAATGTTTATCTTTCTCTTTCTCGCCGTCTATTATATTATCTATTCTATCTATTCTATTATATAAACATTGAATTTTCACCTTTAATAATAGAATCAACGTAGTATACTTCTGCTTTATTTTGTTTAACTCATTAAAGTCAATTCATTATGATGAATTAATTATATCAACTAATTTATTTGAATAGATATTTAAGTATCACATAATTTAAAATTATGTATATTAATTATTTGATTTAATTTTTATGATATATAAATTTAAGTAATAAATTAAAATAAGATAATTTATTACTTATTTAAATTGAATACAACAAATATAAATTAATTTAGTTAAAAATTTACAATTTTCTAATCTTCTATACGTAAAAATGACAAAACAAAATTATAAAAATAATCTTTTTATCACTTTTGCTATTTTAATTTGATTTTCTTTGCTTTTTTTATGTATAATTTTATTTTATATTAACTTTGTTTATTTAATAATAAAATATACTCATATTAATTCTATCATATAATAATATATTTTTTCCAATATTAACCAAAGAATTAATAGTTATTAACTACATCTAATAAAATGAATGAGAAGTGAGAACTACGAAAAGTTAACCCATGTTCAAAATGCTGAAACAAAGAAAAGAAAACAGTGGATATATGATTAGAGAAAAAAGTATAATAATAACAAAATATACTAAAACTGAATTTTTTTCTCCGACTAATAAAAGTGAGGTGTTAATTTCTCATGAGTTCATTTTTTTCCAAAATGAAATCACTATTTTCTTCTCTAAATTTATTTTAGAAAAATATATTTATTATAATTATATTACAATTAACATTTAACGAATAATACATAATTATACTAATTTAGAGAAATATTTTTATTATAATTATATAAAATCAATATTTAATACATTATCAACTAATAAAAGTGAGGTAACAATTCCTTATGAATTCATTTTCCCTCCAAAATGAAAGTACTATTCTCTCTTTTAAATTTATTTTAGAAAATATCTTTATTATAATTATATTACAATATTACAATTAGCATTTAATGAATAATGCATAATTATAATAATTTAGAAAAATAAAATAAAGTCCAGTAATTTATCTTCTGACTACACACGTGTATAGAATAACTTTTAAGAAAGAGTCATGTATAATAAATACGGTCGATTATTGTAAAACTGTATACTAATATTGATATAATATTATTTCAGGTATATATTTTACAGGTATCAAAGAAAAGTGTTGAGTTATTTTTTAGTAGATTTAAATTATTTATTGTTTATTAGAGAATTTTGTGCATTAAAATTCTCTAATAATTTATTATTTATTTTGAGCTAATTTTGATATGTTCTTATTTGACAGTAAAACAACATATAAAAATTTATTGGTGGGTCTAAGTATTATTAAGTTATTTATGGTCACATTGAGTATATATGTTTGATTTATTGAAGAAAGTAAATTACTAAAATCAATTAATAACTATTTTCGAGTTAATATATTTAACACTAGCTTAAGAAAAAATAAATAATACATAACATGTTTTATTTTTATTAATTAAATTATTATAATTTAAATTAATCTTAACAAAATAATTTAAAATTATAATTTTAATCCTATCACGCACGGGTTAATACACTTGTTGTTTTATGGTAATAAAGTAATGCGAAAAAAATGTCAACGAGCTATAATTTAAATAGTATAATTTTTTCTTTTTCAAATAGAAATTTTGAATTCAAATCTCACTCCTAATTTTAAAAAATTAATATAAAGAAATATATCTTCTTCTAAAATGAATTAAAAAATTACACAAACAAATATTGAAAAGTGCTACACCATCCAATAACATATTGAAATATTATTCAACAAAAAAAGATCTTAAAATATTGCGTCCTAACTCCTAAGTTTTTCATATGGTGACCAGGTTTTGGTTCTTTAGTTTTAATTTTTATTATTTTCTTCAACATGTATATGAAATAATTAGGTATTTGTCATGTAAAGAAGTTTATGAAAATTTTATACGTAATTAGAATGTTTAACATGGCACAGTTTATATTAAGTATTAATACTGTTTTTTATGGTACTGTCTTTTTTAATATTTCAATGAAGTAAACGTAATATATATAAAATCAAAATTTTTAATTTAGAAGGTAGAAGAATAATTAAAATAATGAATTAGAATATTTCTTCAAATGATATTTTATGATTATCAACATTTAAGTATGATAACAAGTTTGTCAACGAGTTATAGTTCAAATGACATGCTTTTTTTATTCTCACCTACAAATCGCATATTCGAGTCTCACTCGTAACTTAAAAAAATGACAATAGGGTTTAATTACCCGAATTTTATTTACTTGTTAACATATATAACTTGTAAAATGTATTTTTTGAATAATATGATTTTTTTAATGAAAAAGCTCAATACTAAAGTGGAGCAAAGAAAACCAAAACCAGCAAAAAAAAAAAGAAAAAATAATTTTGATATCATCTTCGACATAGCCATCAACAACATGGATTATTTATCACACCACTCTGCAGCACATGAGAAAGATTGAGCCACACAATCAACGACTTTTGTAGTCTTGCTCTAAAATATGACATCATTCCGTCATAACCAAATGTTCCATATAGTTGAGAAGAACCCGATTAGCCAAAACTTGCGTCTATCTTTTCTTATCGGCATTGATCTCCAACTCTCAAAGTGTTCTTTCAAAGTATCGGGGGCAATCCACACCTGACCAAATCCTGCAATCCATGCACATCATACCTGCCAAGAGTACTCACAAGTAGGGGTGGCAAACAGGCCTAAACCCGCCAAGCCAGCTCGCATAACCCACCAAAAAAGGCAGGTTGGGCTGGAAAATTGGGACCGCTAAATAGTAAAAGCCCGCCTAACCCGCACCGCTTAAACCGCGGACTTTGGCTTATATTTATTTTTACAATTTTTTTTACCAAAATCCAACTTCCTCCAACCCAACTTACAAGAGAATGAAGATGAAAATTGAGTATTTTGGATTATATTTATTTTGTTTTAGAGACCATATTTATAATTATGTTTATTTTGCTTTGGGAACAATACTTATAATTATGTTTTAGATGAAAACTTGGTTTATAATTATATTTATTAGATATTTATAATTATAAAGACTTTAATGTTTGTGAATATAAAAATTATAATTTGTTTATATACTTTTAGAAATTATAATAGTTAAAAGTAAAAAATGAGAGTTTTTTTATGCCTTTATATATATTATTTAATAGTTTAAAGTAAAAAAAAAAGAAAAAAAAGAGATTATTTGGCGTGCTTAGACCGCCGGCTCGCCAGCCCGCCGTTAGGCGGGGCAGGCTAGGATTCTAGGACCGCCTCACTAGGCAGGGCGAGGCGGGCTTCTAGCGGGGCGGGCTTCCCCGCTTGCCACCCCTACTCACAAGTAACAAATAAGTGTTTTATATTTTCAACATCTTTCTTGCACAACACGCACAAATTATCATTTTGTGGTCATATTCCCAACCTATTTAGCCGATCCTTTGTGTTGAGCCGGCCTACCAGACAAACCAAGTGAACAACTCGACTCGAGGTGGAACTAAAACTCTCCAAATTTTCTTTGTGAATATGAATCTCAGAAGCTCCTCATCCAAAGTATCTTCCTGCAAAACCTGCACAAATGAGTTAATCGAATAAATGCCTTCCTTGTCAAATTTTCACACTACTCTATCTTGCACTTCTGCTATCAATTTAACAGAATGCAGGACATGAAGCATCTGGTCCAAAGTATCTATCTCCCATTAACATAGTTTCCTCCTCCATTGGAAGTGCCAGACCTACTCAATTTCATCCCAAAATCCACAATCCCCAATTATTGATCCTTTTTGGTTTAAAATCAAGAAGAGTCTCGAAAAGGAGTCTTTCAGCTTTCCCACTTGGAGCCAGGTATCCTCTCAAAATCTGGTAAATCTACCACCCCCCACTTCTATAGCAAGGCTATCAATCATTTTCTGTCTTACATGTTGCTCCTTTATTTGCACTTGACAAATGTCTCTCCATGGGCCTCCTCTTTTTGGTAGTTTTTGAGTTGACAGCAAGTGATTTGGGTTTAAACTATTACAAGAGTATACAATCTTCTTCCATAGGGGATAGTCCTCCTTAGAGAAGCACCACCACCATTTAAACAGTAAAGCCGCATTACAAATTACAGCATCACCCACCCCCAAACCTCCTAACTTCTTAGGTGTCTGGATCATCTCCCACTTCACCAGAGCCATTCCAGGCCGTCCATCCTCCTTTCCCCAGAAGAATATCGTCTGAAGAGAAATGATTCTTCGAGCAACCGCATTCGGCACCTTATACAAACTCAAGTAGTAAACAGGCAAGCTATTGATTACCGACGTAATGAGAACCAGCTTCCCAGCCTTGCTTAGAACCTTTGCTTTTCACAAGCTGAGCTTTTATTCCATCTTATCGATAACCGGCTTCCAGGTTTTTACCAGCCGCAGATTTGCTCCTAAACTAATGCCAAAATACCTCACTGGTAAGGCTGTCTCCTGACAACCCAGTAGCTGACACATTCGTCTTACCCACTCATGGTTGCATTTTACTGGTATTAAGTTGGATTTCTCAAAGTTAATGCTCAATCCAGAAATCATTTCAAAGCACCTCAAAAGCCTCTAATAGTTTCTCACTGACTCCTCCTCTGACGGACATAATAATATAGTGTCATCAGCAAATTGTAAGTGTGATAACTTTATATTATCTCTACCAACTAAGAGTGGAGATATTCGGTCGTTCCTAACTGCCTCTCCAATCATTCTGTTAAGCACATCCACCACCAGAAAAAACAAAAAAGGTGATAATGGGTCGCCTTGACGGAGGCCCCTCTCCGTCTTAAAAGGTTTTGATGGTGACCCGTTTACCAAAATCGAGATAGATGCAGATCTAATACACTCCCGTATCCCTGCCCTTTAAGTTCTACCAAAGCCCATCTTCTCTAGCACAGTATCCACAAAGCACCATTTCACTCTATCATAGGCCTTTTGGAAGTCCAATTTGATAATCGCTGACGTCTTCTTTTTCAGTTTCAACCATTGCATAGTTTCACATGCAATTAAAGCCACATCATGTATCTTCCTCCCCTTCACAAAGGCACTCTACGATTTCCCGACTAAGCCTGGCATCACACTTCTCATTCTTCGTGTCAACAGTTTAGAGATAACTTTATAGACGCACCCAACCATACTGATCGGTTTAAGATCTTTTATCTCCTTAGCCCCAACAAATTTCGGAGCCAATGCTATCCATGTGACGTTAGAGTCTACTGGTAATCTCTCTGTCTCGAAAAAGCTCATCACAGCACCTGTGAATTCCGTTTTAATATCAACCCAACACTTTTTTATGAAATTCATGTTGTAGCTATCACTCCCTGGAGCCTTAAAAGATTCACAGTCCCACACCGAGTCTTTCACTTTCTCTACTGATGGTAATACCTCTAAGGCTTCAGCTTCCTCCTTCTCTAGCCGATTAACTAATCCATACCTAAAGCTCACTCTTGGAGAAGCTTCTTAATGATACAGACGTTTATAAAAGTGCCGAATCGCAACTTTGATCCTTGCTTGATTCCTCACTAACTTCTTATGAATTACCAAAGACTCTATTCTGTTATTTCTTCTTCTCGCTGAAGAAATATTATGAAAGTATCTTATATTTCTATCCATCTCATTAGCATGCCGAGATCTGGACATTTGCTTCCAGTGAACATCCTGTCTCACATACCACTTCTCACAGTACCTCACTAATGCCCTTCTCCTTGCCTAAATTGTACCATCATGCCTTTCACTACTAATCATATTATCCACCTTCTTTAATTCTTCCTCAAACCTCTTCATCCTCTCTGATATATCCCCAAATGTTGCTTATGCCATCTACGCAGTGGTACAAATAACGTTTTCATCTTTCTTAAGAACTGTACATCACCTAATTTCTTCCATTCTTCTTTTACCTAATATAATTTTTTTATTTTTCATAATATATTTAGTTCTGCAAATAAATGTATAATCAATTACAAATTTAAACTCTATTTAAACATTTCTCATTAATATAAAATAAAATTTTTTAAAATTTACATAAATAAAATAAACAAATAAACTAGCCACCGAGCCCATTTTAAATGATTTGAATAATATTATTCAAACTCTTATTTCATTCAAGTACCGAATATTGATTTACAAGTTATTTAAGTGTCAAAATATCTTTTACAAACCTCATATATCTGTTAGATAATATAGTATATACCCAAGTTAAAATAATGTGGATAATTATTTTTTTTAGATAATGTGGTTTATTGATGGAGAATCATGATTGATCATCTATAATTGAGGGATTATCCTTTGTTTATTTCGCCGGCTGGCTGGCTGGATGATGAGTGAAGGAAACGCTGACGAGGAGCGCGTGAAGTGCACAGTCATCGTTGGAACAAGAAGACAGATCTGAGTGTGGGCCCCACGGTGTGCCCCCCACAAATTGTAACCGCCACCGTTTGATCCGGAAAGGTGCATCATAGCCGCACAAATATTAAATCACTTTTATACACCAATTAAAAACAAAAGTAAAACTTGTTTCATTAATTTAGCAGTCTAATCCCTAATCCCCTAACTGGGATCAAACGTAGTCAGCTTTTTAATTAGGGTTCGAGGGAAAAAAAAAGGGCGTGCTTCAGTAATCCGTATAATCTTAGGCCCAATATTCTTCTAGGGATTGATGTAAAGTAAAAAAAAAAAAAAAAAGAAAATTAAGAATTAAGAATTAAAAATAAAAATGATGAAATTTCAATAAAACCCCTAAATTCTGCTATAAATACCACGTCTCTCCTTCCCTACCCCTACATTGTTCTCTTTCTCTCTCTTATCTTGCTTTCTTAGGGTTCTGATTATCTTGTGAATCTCGTGCGGGGGGTATGGTTGAGTGTGGGAATATGCATGATAATATGATATGGCCCTCTTTGTATTCTTCCACAGCTTTCTTGAACTGCATCTAATTGTTGCATGCATGCCATGGCACTCTTCTTCTTGCGTTGCGGTTCAATAAAGCTGTGGGAAGATACAGATAGGGTCAAACGCCTAAATTACCTTCCACTCTCTGGATTCTACTCTCACCGCCGCTTTCCATTTTTATAACATAATTTACTTCTTTTCTTTTTTCGCAATTTTAATTTCACATATATCTGATCCGAAAATTTTGAGATGCAGCTATCAGAAGAGAACGAATGATGATGATGATGATGGCAACGATGGTTCACCAAGGGAAATGGCCTAATTAACAGGTATTCGTTCGATCCGTAATTTAAGGAATTTTTTCATGATATTGATAGAAGCAGAAATTACTGTGAGAAACTAGAAACTCTCGTTTCAGCAGATCTTCAGCAATTTTAATTTAATAAATTAAGCAGGGAAATTTTATTTGAAGATTATGGTATGGTGGTTGGTTAATTTGCACATGATAAACATTTGTGATATATATCATGTAAGTGTAGCTGTTTGAATCCAGAATATACATTTATTTATTTATTTATGAGGATATTTTTATGTGGTCTTGGCTTGCTACTTGCTAATCTTGTCTGATGAGTTTTGAATATTATATAATTAATCTTGGTGTCTTTTTGCTCTTGTTTTCAATGAATGTGTGTATGTAATTGGTAAACCTAAAACTACTGGAAAAAGTTACAACTCACATTGGAATTAAAGGTCGTCATCATCATCATTGAGAAATTTTCAATTTATGTATAGAACATACATGTCCCTCATTTCATTAATTATATATCTATCTGTATTTATATTTGTACCCCTCAGTAATAATTATTATTTAATATGTATATTCTATAGCCTTCAGATGCAGGACAAGCATAACTGAGTATAATTTAACACCATCTTTATCTTGAATTGTTACTCATCCATATATTTTATTAACAATTATAAACGTTTTTATATAGTATTAATTAATTAGTTTACAAAAATCAAGAGAGTATATCCAGATTCATATATATATCTTAGCTAATAAGCTGGATCAAGATACTGTATGTGGTTATTAAAAGGGTATATAAATATCTTCAAATAATTAAATCAGAACAAAGAAAACACTTGTTTTGTTTTGGGTGCACGGGGGACTAATAACCAGAAGGAACAATTTTCAGTTAGAGATTGTTAGGGAATGGACCACAGAGAGAGTGTAGTGACCATTATGCCTTAGGTAGCTACCTTTATCTCTCACTCTCTCTCTCTCTCTCTCCAACAACTTATGAATGCTTTTAAGCCCCATTGGTTGATGACCCTAGCAAGAGGAGGGAGGGGGATTATTAGGTGAAGGCTTTTATGGGAAAGATTAACCATAAGGATGCACACAAAAATTAACCTATGGTGGTGAATTGAAGCAAAAAGAAATGAAATAATAAAGGCTATATCTACTACTATATGCAGAAGAAGAAGCAGCCTGTGGTGGAAGCTAGGGTTTTCTTTATTTTCCCAATCAAGTTAGAGACAAGAACCATTTGCTACAAATGGTGGAGTTTTAGACCACCTGCCAAGTACTATTTCTTTCATTATTTTTGTGCCGAGGAGAATCGGATCGCTTTGAATCAGAGAGAAATATCCCTCAAAAAGCATTAGAAATTAGAAACGGTAAAAAAGCATCTACCTTAGCTTGCATGGGCTTGAAGAAGAAGTGACCAATCCCCAAAATAAATAACATCCTACACTGTCTATTATTCTCCCTTTGGTTTGTAATATCTGACAATTAAACCGACAAAACGGTGAGCTTCAAGCTCCATCAAAACTTTACATGGTCATGGTGCATTCACGGGCATTATGAGTTTTCTTTTTCCTTCTAAAGATATATAATGCAAAAGTCATGAATATGCCACTTTACTCTTGCTAAATCAATATCCTAATCCTACATGTTACCCACTAATCTAACATGTATATTCTCATTTGTTCCTTATTCAATGGCTTTCATAAATATAATGCTTTAATTTTAAACGCATTCAGCAACATGTCCTGCTTTTTCCTCCTTTGTTTGGATCTATTACTTGTTTGTATTATTCACTATTGTAATAACCTCAGCCTCTATATTACTTTATACAAAAGTGCTTCTAGCTAGCTCACCCATCATGCATGGTGTGAATTGTGTGATTGTATTGATGTTATATATTATATCTATACTTCAGTAATTTTTTTTTTCCTTCTTCGGAGAATGGTTGAACTGGAAAAGTTAGATTTTCTTGTGCTCCGTGATATACAAAAGAGGGGAAGATCGGTGAAAAGAAACGACAGGGAGGCAATAAATTAATGGACAAACCTCTTGATCTTGCTGTCTTAGCAGTGCCACTTTTGTCTTGTGGCTACAACCATCTTTCTATATATTTTTAAATGCTTTTCAAAAATTTCGTAGCCCCTTAATTCATGAGCTTTTTTAGCTTATCACATTGGCATAGATCGATCTAGCCAACTAGAAAGAGAAAAAGAAAATGTTAATTAATTAGTTATTATAGTTCTAATCCACCGTCCCCATATATGATGCTATTATGTATCCCTTCATTCTAGCCAATATTGCATTCTTCTATGAAATGAAGATGCAAACATGTCTACATGTTTCCCTCATTTATTAATTGTATGTAAATGTTTTGTAGCTTTTATCTATGCAATTATAGTCAACTACCTACCTTCCATATATATTTAATTAGTCCTTTATTTTCTACCCCCTTAGCGAGGAAAAAGAGAATGAAGAATAAGCCATATATATAAATAGTTTCTTGGTAACTCAGGTTAAAAATGAGCATAATATATGTATGTATATATTGAAGATTGTACGGTAATGTATGTGATCACCATGATTGTTCTTTGTCGATGGGTACAATTTCTAATTTGGCATCATGGGTCAACACAGTTTCCATTTATTGTTATTTTGGCACTTTCACTTGCGAAAGGGGAAAAGGAGTTATTATTTTGATTGGGGCGTCCTCTTTGTATGGGTGGTTCATCACTGAGTTACTTACGTCAATAGCATACCCTACCATTGATGGTGGGCATGTAGTGTTATTGTTGTCATTTCATTACTCCTCATATATATATATATGATGATGATATCATTCATTTTCTTCAATTATATCTATCTATCTATCACGGGGCACCTAATCTGTAAATATATACAAATTATAGCCAGCCAACTCCAACGGATTCTGCCGACATTATGCTTTAAAGACTAATCCTATGCCTAACAGGTTTGGTTTTATGTGCGTGCCTCTTAATTGAACTCACCTAGATCTGATATACAAGACAATTCTCTTTTAGCAATCTTTACTATATAGTAAAATTACTTGTCTCAATTGGTATTTTTATCTTTTTCTACTTTTGAAGAATAATCAATTAAGAATCATGTACCAATCAAATCAACCTTTTATTAGTGTTAATGATAGGGCTCACAAGTCACAATAGAATACATGAGATGATCAGACCAGCACCATGAAGAACGGAAAATTGTTTGTTTATGTATGTGGTGCTGCTTATTAATCGATAAGGGCTTCATAAAAGGGACTCAAGTGGGTCAAGCTAAGCACGCTTGCTCCAAATATTGCATTTTGAAATGGTGCTACCTACTGTTGCACTTGGACATTAATTATTATTTTTTTTTCTTTTTGCAAAAACCAACGTTGGTATTGACTTGGATGCTTGAGAAATTCACAATAGGAATAAGTTTCATCAATGTGTAAAGTAATATTGTATCAAAGTTTGCAATGCCCTTTGCTAAAACGTTTTATCGTATTGTTAAATTAAAGAGAGGAGGTAGCTAGGTAGCTTCTTTACAGAAATAAAGACAGAGATAAAGTTAAACGGAATTATTATGTCTCATAATCTTTTATATATGGTGGGTCTGTGTATAAACAAATTTGCTCTTATCTCTTTCCCAACATGATGGTCATATTCCAGTGAGGATCCAATATCTATTTCAAATCTTGAACCGTGATAGATGCTCTTTTTTTATAACAAATAATAATATATGTTAATTACACCCTAAGCAAACAATTTTGATGACTCAATTCCGTGAATAATTGTGAGGTACTCCTTTGTTTGTGCCTCACAATGTGTCTTTTTAATTCAAGTAGACGACAAATCATCATGTGTTAATTAAACATAAAACGAAGCAAAAACCATTTTCACTTTTCCTTAGATGCTTGAATCCGAACATTCCCATTTATATATTTGTTAAGGTGGGTGTGGTAGGGAAGCTCTTTAAAGCTACAAGACCCATTTAAAATATTTCGATAATAATAATAATAATAATAGTAATTAATATTTATCAAGTGAAGTGAAGAATTATATATTAGGTTAAAGTATTTAAAAATGGATAAAAAGAACGAGCAGGTAGTTTTACACTGCATGGCGCAGCTGACACGTTCCTGTTTAGCAGAAAACATAAGTAAATGAACTATAGCACGAGAATTTTCTGGTTTTATTTTATATTTTACATTTTGATTTTTTGTAAAAAAGTTGAACAGTGGTGTTAAAGTTTGAAAGCAAGAATAATTCCGTACTAGGAAAATTGTCTGATGATTCAGTTTCATCTTTTCATGAGTGTCATTGAAGGGTTCAGGTCACCAATCACCAAGCATCCATGATCAGTTACTTACAGCTGAATCTCTGGTAACTCATACGATGTCGTGTCACAATTCACAAAGCTGCTTCATGGGTTTCGTGTGCCCGTTGCTCAAAGTGTTGATTCTTTATTTTTCCACTATTTCCCTGAAAAGGTAGCTAGGTGCATAATATATATATATAATATAATATAATAATTTAGAGTTTAATTATATAGATATATATAAATAGTAGGAGCAAGACAGAATCTCTTGAAATCAATATGCTAATGATATAATTCTGATAAAAAAAGAAAGATGCAGATGCAGATGCAGATACATAGACGAGAGATGAGATCAGAATTGAAGTGGCATGCCATGCCATGCCACTGTGTCTTGTGGCAGATTGATTTAATCTGATATATCTTTGGTGGTCCTACTCCTCTCTGTACAACTTGTTGCATTCTCTTTGGCTAAATCTTCATAATAATGTATCTTAACTTTATGCCCTTCAATTTGGTAAAGCTTATCTCTTTCTCTCTCTCTTTTTCTCTTTTTCCTTCCCTTCTTCTCTAATATAATCCTAACTAGCCACCTAGGGCCCTTCCTTTCCCTTATGACATGTGCAATATTATATATATATAATGAGAAGGAAGAAGAAGAAGAAGCAAGAAAATTCTGGTAATAAATTTGTGTGTGTGTGTGTGTTCAGAAACTGTAATACGGTTGAAAACCTAGTGACAGGTGAAGAAGAGATACATAGATAGAGCAATGGAATGGTAGTATCATAAATTACCCAAGATTTCAGCACCAACATTGCTTTCAAGAGACAGCATGGCAGAGAGAGGTTAAAAATGAAATGGTGTCAGGAGAGAGAGAAGAAGAAATGAAGAAAGAGGAGTGGTTAAAAAAATGATGTCATGTAGTGACAAAGGTTAACCTTTTTCACAGAAATGTAGGAGGGAGGAAGGGGGGATATGTGGATTCACTAAACCAAAAGGGCAACGCCAACAACTATCATCATTAATGATCAAAAGGAAAGGTGAGGAATCTTCTCTCATCTGCACCAAACTTCATTATTATTTTTTATTATTACTTTCAATCATTTCTCTATCTCTTCATCTAATTCATTGTTACTTTAATTTCTTGCATGGATGCCTCCAATTAAACTTGAACAACATTGTTCATCATCATATCCTAATAATCTAACAGGTAGAGAGAAAGTTGAACCTACCACTGAAATCAGATCAGAGGAGACAGGGAACCTTTTCTTTCTTTCTTTCTTTATATATTTCCTTAAAACAAAACAGAGATGAAACAATATAATGTAATGCAACAATTTGATTTGGTTGGATCTAATTACATACACAACCATAAAGCAGCATATGATGACTCTATATAATAAGGTGTAGGGTAATAGCACTTACCGATGTTGAGAGAATCAGAGTAGAGAAATACAAGAAAGGCCTGAAATTGCCATATTCTCCCACAGCTTTCTTGAGCTTCTTGCTTAGTTGTAGGGATAAGACTGTAATTACATACTTACTTAGAAGAAGTTGAGATGGATGGATGCACATACAAGAAGTTCAAGAAAGCTGTGGAAAAGCATGACCAGGACTCAGATCTGATGAATGAATGAATGAATGAATGAATGAATGAAGGAAGGAAGGAAGGAAGGAAGAAGAAATAGTGAAGCATTGGTATAGAAAGGAGAAGAGCATGGACCACTCTAGAAGCAGCTTTAATTTATAGAGAGATGAGAGTGGTGGAAAATTCTTTGCTTTTTGGGTTTCAGAGATAACAGCAGTATCCATCATCACTATGTAGTAAGTAAGTAAGTAAGTAAGTAACTAAGTAAGTAGGGTTCTGCTTCATTCATTCATTCACCGTTTCTTGCTTCTTCATTCAATTTACCCATCACATACATACACGTCACATGGGTAGTAACACATTCACCCAACAATAATCTTCCCAAAAACAGACAAATCCATCAACTGTAATTATTTATATTCACACCCAAATCACCCTTTCTTTTTTCCTTACTTGCATATTCATTATTATTCTAACAAAATTATATAAAACCTTCCCCCATTCTTCCCCTCACATGCCACCATGTGACCACGATCTCTCTCTCTTTTTTTTTTCTTTTTTTTTTTCTGTTAGATTTAAAGGTATGGGTTGTTTATGGTCCCCAATCTTTCTTTCTATACGTCCTATTCGTTTATGTCTATTACTTTCTATCGCTTTCATCTCTAGTAATATTAATCCATTTTTATACTATCTAAATTCATGTTTGTTAGCTAAATTGTTATTCCTCGCTAAACTAAAATTTAACAAATATTAAGTTAAATCAGTCAAATAATTTAACAGTTCTTAATTATCAATTTTATATAAAGTCAATTTCACCGTTTACATAAACACTTATATTAATAAAAGGAAGACTATGTGACCAATAAATTTATCATTTTCGATCACTTATTCAATTAAGTAAATAATATTAAAATTTTAATTTTTTTAATACATATAAAATTTTAAATAAAATCTAAATTTATAATAAATTAATTCTTAACTTATCAAGTTAGAAAATTCTGTGTGAGACATAATAAACAAAAAAAACTTGTTAGAGGTGGGCTGGATTATTCTTATAAGGAGTGTTAGAATTGAATTATGATGATGATTTATTGTAATTAATTATATGGTTATGATTATTGAGACTAAGGTGGAATTGGCGCCATCCATGTGATGAGGGTGCCCATATCTATATATTGTGCAAAATTTCAAAGTCCTAATTATAGGAAAGGGATAAAAAGAAGTAGTAGAGTTGAAGATTGTTTCCATATAAAGTGCCTTTCTATTCTTTCTACTTATATGAGTATTATATCCGGGAGCTATCCACTGTGTGCTACACATCTACAACTAGCTACATACACAGATCAAGATGTACCATACCACTAACTGCTTCAATTTTTATTGCCAAATCTTGCCTCAAAATCAAAGAAAATATGTGCCCACTTTCATCTGCATTTTTGCCACTACAGTTCTAACAAAATATTAATATGTCTAAAGTCTGTCTGCTTCATCTGTATTCTTTAATACCCTTCACAATTAATTTTCGCACTTTATTATATCTTATTGCAATTATTATTAATTTTTTTTAACCTTTCTCTATTAGTATCAAACTTGCCTCTAAGTGGAAACATTTCATTCTTTGTTTCCACATTAGTTTAGTTTACTGAACTAGCAAGCAATTAACCATGAAATGATTAAGTAAAGGAATGAGAAGTAAAAATTAAATATTAATTTATGGTAGATCATTAATTCACATATAACAGAGGATATAACATTATATATCTCCCTTTAATTTTTACCTAATTATCCATGACACAATTTATAAGCATCTAAAAGCTATAATATTCAAATTGAGTAAACATGAAGTGGACGAGTGAAGGATCTAGTTAGATACTAGAATTCGTATAAAATATTCAAAAATTCGTTGAAATATAGGGCTGCAATTAAATATTGGATTTTGCAACAATTATGGATTTAAATAAGCTAAATCTCTAATTTACATGACTACAATTAGTTTTAAGGGAGTGGTAGAAAAATAATAGTAATATCGTTATCATTATAATTTATCTATAATTTTAAAATTTTGTATGCATCCTTTTTTATTTTTTAAGTTCTATTTTCTATTTTATATTGTTATTTAGTAAATTAATATTGTAATAATTATTTTATCTATTTCAAAATTTTGTGGTATAATCTTAATATCTATCTAACTTGAATAAAGTATTTATTTAAAGTGTCTTTCATGTATATATGTACAGAAAAAATGTTGTATATACTATTCAAGTAATTTTCTTTTATACACATTTTATTATATGTACCAATAAAAAATAAAAGAATATATATAAAAACTTACTTTTTATATTATAAAAAAATTGTAAAAAAAGTACGTATACCGTGCAAACACCATTGCTCTATGTACAAATAACACATCTTGTTAAGTTGTTATATCCAAAAAGATTTAGAATTTAATTTTCTATATAGTTTTTTTTCCTAATAAAACTAAATGTTATTAATAAAAACTGAATGGAAGTATATTCCATGATAGATGCTATGACTTTTTCAGTGCTTAGATGCTACTATGAACTAATCTTGAATGAAAAGAATCTTTGATTTCAAAGACAAAAAGCTAAGTTGCGCTTTTGACTGATTCAATTCACTGGTAAAACAAGTCACTAGTTACTTGTCATTTTGGACCACGTTTATTTATTTCAGTAATGCTACAGTTTGTAATGTGAAAATTACCGTTTAAGTTGTTCCTCTTTCTCTGTTGGAAAAAAATAAAAAATAAAAAATATTTCATTTGTTTAATTAAGTGGATTGCGATTCAAGTTATCATGACTAGTTGAAGGAAATGTCGGATGAATTGAAGTACTAAAAAGTACTTAATGATATATCATCAAATTGTTTTTGTAATTAAGTTTGAGTTTAACTAAGTTAATTCAATAAATTATTGACATAATAGAAATCAGTTGAACAAAAATGAAAAATACATAAAAAATTAGTTGAATTTAGTTAAAAAATAATTTGGTTATCTAATATCTTTTTAAACATATTCAATTATTACCATTTACCAAGACAATATATATATTATTATTTTGGAAGAGTTTTTCAAATAATGGTGGGATCCAAATTTTGATTGAAATGTTAGTGTATGTGTCTTTTATTGACTGTTTTCCGTGGTCAAAACCCTTGTAAATAAATATATAGAGCTAGTAGTGTAGTTTAATGTTGAGTGTTTGTGATGAATTATAATTAATGAGAGAGATAATTGTAGAGGTGCATATAGCAATATATGATATTATAATATATAATGTAATAGTAAATAATAATAATAATAATAATCTGTTGTAAATGGAATGGTACGTACATTTACGGACCATCCTAGACGCAGGACCATAAAATGTACTGTGAAGATGATGAATAATGAGTGGGATAGATAGCCATAGGCATCGGACATCATGACATACACACGCATAAAGTTCTGTAGGCAACTGTATGTGTTAGTTGTATTATTATTATTTATTTATATTAAATATATGACAAGATAACATTATAAAGATATATTATCATCACATCATGATCATGTGGTGTGTTGCGGCACCATGGGCCCCCACCCCGCTCACACCCTAAGTACTCTGATTAACTGAGGGGGTGAAAAACTAAATCAACAAAAGATGAGGGGGCTGCTTGTTAAATGATAATCATGAAATGTGAGGTCCACCGGTCGTTAGCGTACGGAACAGCAAGTGGCTTCGTTGGGTTTGTTTGTTCAATGTTGGGATGTGAAATGAGGCTTTTTACCGTTTTGTTCATGCGTGCGTGCCTCTTGCAGTTGCACTGCATGTGTCTCTTTCTATTATTCAACTAAAGGTTGTACAATAAAATCGGTTAGTTTAATAATTAGTTTATTAGTTCGCTTAAATAAATATTGAGATTCGAATCTTATTTTATGTATGCAGTAATTTATTAATCAGTGACTTAAATATAATTTTAATCTGCAATAAATTAGTCATTAATTTATCGGATTGAAAGATATCGTAACAAAAAGATTAATATAATAAATTCCTAATTAAATCTTTTAAATTTAATCCAAATAGTTTCTAGTTATAGAATCATTAAAAGGAACACTAATAATTAACACACACACACACACACACATATATATATATATATATATATATATATATATATATATATATATATATATATATATATATATATATATATTATCGGTGTAAAGCAGTTTTATACATGTATTTAATTATATAATATTATATTAGTAAAAATAGCTACTTTTTATATTAAACGCATGAATGATCATCTAAAAAATAGATGTGATTGTACAACTGTGTAAAATATTTTATACTATTAGTGTATCAAAATTAATTAAATTATATATATATATATTGATTTTCATTAGATGAAAATTAATTAATCACATTTATTAAATTATATATATAGTACATATAGAGACATGATCATTGAATTAACTCACTCTGAAAATTCATAATAGTTATAATTATCGCATATTTTTTAATAGCATATTCTTAGATGAACACGATAATAAAAAATCTTTTTTACCTGCAACTATCATGGTAATTAATAATATATTTATTATACTTTATTTTTAGACACCAAATATCTTAGGGTACTAGTTAAATGGACATTGGCATAATTTAAATATTTGTAAAATTAACAATTAGTCAATATGAAATCTATCGACTCTTGATAAAGAGTTTGAGTTTTATGATTATAAACACGGTGATAAATAAAACATTTACCAAAGATATTGAATGAATAAAGAAATGAGTTTCTTAAGTCATTCGGAATTCATTATAACAGCGGTAACAAGTTAGAGTTTGACAATTAAACCATAACTAAGAGTTGAAAAGATAGAAGGAATTATACTTTATTCTTCTCAAATTTTTAGTAAAAATTACTTCATACTATTGGGTTATTGATGAGTGTTGTTAGATACCAACCTTGATTAGTAAATTTAATATGACTAATTTACTACCTGCTTAATTAGTATTGAACATTTAGGATCACATACTAACGAGTATTCTAATTTTTGCTAAAAATTTATTTAATTATTATTTTGATTCGATCAAATAAATAATTATATTAATTCAAGAATAAAATATTATTATATTCTTTAATAGTACTAAAAATATAATAATAATAATAATAATAATAATAATAATAATAATAATAATAATAATAATTTATGAAATGAGAATAAAAAATAATTAGTTATTTTAATTTATTTTAGATGAGATCTTAATTGATTATATTTTAAATTGAGTTGTGATATAATATGATTCATAAGATTTTAATTCGAAATAAAATAAGATTCATGTTTAAAATAAAATAAGACTTAAATATAAAATAAGATTAAAATTTAAAATTAATAACAAATCTCATATCATATATATGACAAGAGTAAAAATGACATCCAAAAATTTTTATTCTCTTACTTCTATATACACAAATATATATAACTCCAGTTTTTTGAGAAAAATTTGGTGGTAGATGTACAAAGAATTGTAAAGAAGTTTTTACAATTTAGATTAAAAGTCTATTAGTAAAAAAATTAATAACAAAAATTAGTCTCAATATAAATATGCATAACACCTTTGTATAATTAAAAAAATTTTATTTTTACTAACATACTCAAGTATTTAGATCTGATATATGTTATTTGAATAAAATTTTAAACACAAAATAAATTTTTAAAATTACTTTATTACTTCTGTTTTGTATTACAATCACATTGTAATTTTTTGTGTCTTTCTTTTTTCAACACAAATTATTTCATATTTAATTTAATAAATACATTACTTGTCAAACAAAGTTGAATCAAAGCATTTTAAGGACAAAACTGCAACAAAGAAAAGGAATATATGGGGCTCAAAATTTACATAGCATTTTTGAAAAATGTGATTTTTTAAAAGAAAGGACCATAAAAAGTAATTTAAGAATTATGAATCTAAATTTTTACTTGTTGCGAATTTTTTTTTGTTTTTTTATATATTTTTACATGTATACAAGTCTAATATAAATCAATTAATAATTTTATGCGTCACGCGCTTCTTTTTTTCACTTATTTCATCGTCATTTTGTCGTTACTATGCCGTAGTTTAGACGGCTCACCGCTAACACTGGTCGTTTATAGTTTTTTGTCGCTCACTCTGGTCGTTTCTATTTCTTCACCGCTTGCCCTGGTCAAAGTTAGGAAAAAGAAAATATTTCTGTTTGAATCACATAGTGTGGGAGTCTAGCAAATCTGAGAATATGTCCGTAGCAAATTTTGATGGTGTAAGACCTAGAATTTTCGAAAAATTGCAACTGCAACCGCCAAAGGACACCCCTACAGCTGCCAAACCCCATCCCGTTCCAGTTTGAATTCTGGCTCTGCTTCATTTATGCCGGGTTTTGTTCTCCCGAGTGTCGGAGCCGCCATCTTTTTGGTAAGCTTTAGCCTTGTTTCAGATTTCTTTCCTTGTCCGTCGAAATCTTTGTTACTGTAAGGATCGTCGCTTAAGTTGTATATGTTTGATGATGTTGTCACAGTGAATTTTTTCGCTGCTAGTTGAAGCCGCCGCTGCTGGAGCTTGCCGGAGTTAACCGCTGGAGCTGCGGCTCGCTATACTTAGCTCCTTGTTGGTACAGTGAGTCGTTCTTACTCCGAAACTCTTTTAGTCGTTGTTCTGTTATACGTGGCTAAGGTTTTGTGACACTATTTGCTATTTGATTGAGTTTCAGTTATTATTACATGTTGCAATTAGAATAGCTGTGGTTGTAGCAAAAGTGGTTTGGAACTGTGGTTGCATTTGCCGCTGTGATAGGCTGAAGGGAAAAGGAATTTAATGCGTTTAATTATGTGGATTGCGAATAATTGAGGTAGGGGTGCTTTCCTTAATCTTATTTTATTTATGAGAATTGTTATAAATCGATATTGTTGAAAAAATATATTTTTGGTGATTATGTTAGTTTTATGGATTGAACTGAGTTGCTCTCCCTTTTTCTTTCTCTCTCTCCTTCTCTCTCTATCCTTTTTATACTTATGAATCTGATTTAAAATTGATTATTTAAGAGAAAAAATAGCAAAAATCAAACGAGAAGAATGATAATATGCAAAAATTAAAATTGAATGAGTGAGAGTAAGATTGTTTTTTCAATTTTTAAATGTTTGTATTTATAAACGTATATAGTTGCTGATTTTGTTAATTAATTTTAATATATACTTAATATAATTGTATCTCAGTTACCTATTTTAGTAGATTATACTAATTAAACAAACTATTTAATACATAAGGTTGTATTTAATTTATAAAATGAATCAAAACCAATGAAAAACTAAACAAAATCACTATAAACTATTTGATAAGTTTACAAATTAAAATAAAATGGTAAGAATCTTGTGTTTTTCTTTATATTTTCAAGGGTTTTGTTAGGGAATCAAATTTGTTAATAAATAACAGTCAATAAAATAGTAAATATGAAAATACTAATAAAAATAATAAGTAAGTAAAGAAATAAATAGTTTTGAATTAGTATTAAAAGTTTGAATTACTTGATAAGTTGAAAATTTGTGAGTAGTAGTGGTTGTCCCTTAAATGGAGATACAAGAGCAATAATAGTGTATGAATTGAAGCTAGTGACAGCTTCCTTGCTGCTGCTCGTTGTAGTATAGCTAGGTTATATATAATTATATATTGACCCCACATATATATATATATCTCATGTATGTTCATAATTTCAGTATGAATATTGAAGTTAATATTAAGCCATGAGTTTTCATATTGTTCTTGATTGTGCCTCGCCATTATTGCTGCCTTCTGCACTCACTGCCGGCTACATGTCTCAGTGTTTTTTGCTGGCAAGCAGCAGCATCGATCGGACATTGCCACTAATTTATTTATTTATTAATAAATTTTGATCGAAATTCAAAAATAGAAAGGGAAGATGGATGATGAATGAGTGTAGAGGCATAGAGAGATAGAGCACTGAAGGCACTACTAGCAAGTTGACAATGTTTCAAAGTCCCATCTTTCACTTCAAATTCCAATCTCCATCGTTCTTATTAGGTGTCACTTTCTTACTCCCTTCCCTTCCCATGGCCCTACAATCAATTCTTCCACACGCCCGCACAATTACATCTACGTATTCCTACCGTATCCCTACGTATTCTGTAACTTCCCCCCAAAACAAGGCTTTATTTCATTCTTCTTTATGCCAATATCTTTGGAAGATCGATCAACAAGATAACATTATTTATATCTATTCACACGTGCACTACTCGTGCAGCGACGAGCTTCAAATTAAATCAGACAAATCATTGCATTTCCTAATTTTATAATCACAAGTGTGTTGTGCGTGTTTGCCCACTGGGCCTAGCTACCTATATATATTATATTCCATCAAAATCCCTTGCAATTATTATTAGGGTTTCGGTTGCTAATGCTAAGCTTATATTAAACCGGAAATTTCGAAATTAATTTTTTTTATTTAGTTGTTAATTTTAAAATTTAAGGTAAACAAAATAATTTTAAAAAAATTAGAGTAATATTAACAAAAAAAAAAAAAACACAGAAAGAGAGACATTCGATGAGTTGCAGTCATGATTAATATGGAGAAGAGTTGGCAGCAGCGGGGGGGGCCTGCCATAGGCTCAATTATACAGGTCTCCATATGAGATGAGATCATATATAATAATAATTATTGAATGAATGAATGAAGGAGTTGATTATATATATAATATTAGAAGTAGTGGGGACTGGGGACATGCATGGTCTGGTCGGGCCGGGGAGGGTCTTGTCCTGTTGTTAATTTCATGGAACCATGAAAGCTGAAACCCTTATCTCACTCTCACAGAGACAAAAATAAAGCTACTTAGGGTGAAAGAGATTGAGAGACTTCTTAGGCTTTTAGGGTTCACACTTCACACTCAAACTGGGGGACAAACCTGTTACCTAGCCTTCAAATTTTCATTTCAATTCCTTCCTCCACGCCACTGCTCACCTCAGATCACTCCAACACACTTCCTGTTCTTGCTTTAATTCGCTTTTCAGATTCCTCTACCTCCACTTTTCTCTCTATTTTATATATTCAAATTCTTCATACATAACATCATTCACAACAATTAATAATATTATAATGATAAAAATATTTTTAAATTTAAAGTAATGTTTTTTTATATTTTAAATTAAAATATAATTAAATAATAGAAAACGTTACTTTAATTTTACCAGTATAATTATACTGCTAGAGAGAATAATATGATTAGTAGATGAAGTAAAAGAATGAAATGCGAATTGTCTGGAAGTGATGATGTTAATAATAAGATGAAAGTTGAAGAAGGAGTAAGAAGGGAATTGCACATGTAGAAGAGGAGGCAGAGACAGGGTTGAAGAATGTAAGGTCAATTCAGGAGAGAAGAGTAGAAGACAATTAGGGAGGGGCAAGGGGTACAGGAGAAGTTTAAAGGTGATTAGTGTATGTGTTTGAAGTAAGTTGGTTGGCATATTGGATTATATGTAAAAGATGCTTAGTTTGATGTTATAGCTCAGGGCTGAAGAGGGCCAGAGAAATCATTCAGCAGGGGGTACTATATATATGCAATGTCTCTATTCTTACACTATTCATCTAATTCCCTTTCGTCATTAACCTGTACCTTCTCCCTTTCTATACCATGCTAAAGGGGTCCATATATATCTATCTCTAATCTGTTGCGTTTCTCATCATCTCTTTCTAGATATATACATACATGCATCTACTACTCTATATGCTTCCATGTTAACACCGTTAATGCAGATACTCACGTACCAAGAGTTAAATCCCAAAATGGTTTTTAAGATTATAGTCCTGTACTAAAATCATCTTTGAGATTTTAATTATACCAATTACGTTCTTGACATTGATAAAAGTGTACTATGTTAGTCTCTAACCCATTTTTCATTAACAACGTGATGACATGACTTAATGACGTGGGCTGTTAATAACATGTGGCAATCCATGATTTGTCCACGTATAATGATATGATAATGTGGTGACCAGTAACATGGTAAGCTGATGTGGATAGCTCTACAACTATACTACATGTCACAATCATATTTGACCACGTGTCGCAACAGTATTCGTTTGCGTGTCATCCATTATGTTATCATTGTAGATGTACCAAATTAGTTCATCACTTCACATTAAGTAACTCATTTTAGTCCCTAAAATTAAATGTTGTGCACCAAACTAGTTCTTTCACCAGTTTTTTTCTATATATTCAAAATTCTCAATATCTTTGAATGCATTAATTTCAATTCTATTTTTTTTACATGTTATTCAAATACAAGTACTTTTATAAAAAAAATTCTCTTGCGGATATCCCTAACCACTGTCTTAGGCTATGTTTGGTTAGAAGGAAAGAAATAGAGAAGAAGAAAATAGAAAGGAAAGAAAAGAAATTGAGTGGATTTTTATTTTCTTTAGATGTGTTTGGATGAAAGGAAAATAAGAAGAAAAAAATGTTATAAAAAGACAATTTTATCCTTATATTATAAATGATATAAAAAAAATAAAGGGATAATATTGAAAGTATAGAAAGATATTTACTTTTCTCTTTATTTTTTTTCCATTATTGGAGGAAAAAAAGATTGGTGGTCCCACCAATATTTTTTCATCTATTTTCCTTCCTCTCTCATTTCTCTCCTCAACCAAACAAGGAAAAATAACTATTTTTCTTCCTATTTTTTTCATCCCTTTTCCTTCCTCCTATTTTCACCTCAAACAAACACACTATTAGAGTTGATGTGAAGGCATTTCAAATACCCTCACTACCATCTCTGACCTCTTTTGTCTGGACTGAAGAGGTAGGAGATGGTAGTGAGGGTGATTGAAGTGCCTTCAATCTAATCCATTTACATACAACAAAAACGTGTATTTTATAAAAATAAAAAAATTTAATTATTGATTTCTTGTTAATAATACATGTTTTTTGATGAAAAATATGTCTAATCAATCATATAATTTTTTTATAATAACATACTTATATATTATAAAATTTATCAATGTTAAATTATTATAAAAAAAATTATATAATTAAAACTAAAATCTTAAAATTTTTTATGAAATCACTTATATTTAAACAATATATGAAAAAATAGAATTGAAATTAGTGGATACAAGATATTGAAATTTTTAAATTTAAAAAATATGAGAAAAAAACTGGAGAATGAACTAATTTGGTATATGACATTCAATTTTAGAGATTAAAATGAGTAGTTTAATGCAAAGCGAGTAACTAATTTATTACATCTACAATGATGATATAATGGACGACATGTGAACGAATACTCTTGTGACACGTGACACAAACAGATACGTGGCCAGATAGCATTGTGACACGTGGCACTGGTCGTCACGTGTCATTGGTCATCCCATCATCATACCATTACACGTGATTAAACCATAGAGTGACACGTGTTACTAACAGCCCATGTCATTAAGCCATATCATCACGTTGTTAATGAAAAATGGGTAAAAAACTAACGTAGTACACTTTTGTCAATCTCAGAGACATAATTAGTGTAATTAAAATCTCAAAAACAATTTTATTACACGACGCTAATCTTAAAAACTATTTTAGAGTTTAACTCCAAATACCAATCACACATTAGTATAAAATTATCACCTTATATATTCTTCATACATACCTAGTGTATGTGTATATATATAATTCAAATATATTGATCAAAATTTTAGAGTAAAATTAAAACCAACCGTTAAGAATAGAATTGAAGTAAATATAAATGTTAAAGAAAAAAATTTACTATTTAGTCTAGAGTTACTATACGATAATGATGCATTAGCATATAATTGTCACATTAATATATTTATTAATAGTATTAACCTCCTAAAAGTATGATTGAAATATATTTTAAATTCTCGGAACAAAATTAAAAAAATTTTAAATTTTTTTTCTAAAATTGAGTGATAAAAAGTATATATATGGAATGAAAAATAGCACTTTTATTTTAATAATGCAAATATATCATGTAAAAAAATTATATATATATATATATATATATATATATATATATATATATATATATATATATATTATATGAAGTGAAATAAATAAAAGAGTGGTATTCACTATTCAAATTCCACAGAGAGAGAGTTTGTGTGTGAGAGAGATACATTTGCATGACTATAATCCAGGAATTCAATTATATTAGTTAGATCCGAGGCCATAAAAGACTACAAAAAGGAAGAAGAGAAAAGAAAACTGCAAATTTCGAGTTATGAGCATCTAAACGAAAAGCATCATCACCACATATGCACGATATGGGAGAATGAATTAACAGTAGTGGCAGTTAGGGACAGTATATTTTATAATTTATAATTATTAATTATTATTATTATTATTATTATTATTAATATAATATTTAATAATATAAAATTATATTTTTTATAATTAAATATTGATTATATTTTAATAAAAATGCTGAGTCCTTAAACTTTTTCATGAATTAATAATTGTAAAACAAATTTTAAAAAGAATTTTAGATATATCAACAATATCGGTATTTCAGTGCTTTTAACCATTAATCTAAATTATAAAAAATATATATAATATATATTAATTAAAATTAACGGTTAAAATAACTGAAACACCTGCTTGATATCTTTCCAATATCCATGCATTCAAAGTAATGATATAGTAGTTCTTGATGAAATTAATTAATGATAAGGGAGTATGCAGAAGGTAGGAGAAGGGGCAAAGTCACCTAATAGGCCAAAGTGCAAAGCAGTGATGAGACTGAGATTGAGATAGATAGTAGAGGGATTTTTTTTTTTTATTTCATTTGGAAGTAAATAGGAGTCTGCAAAATTGATGTGATTTTTTGGAAGTGAATAATGAAGAATCTGTGTGTGACTGTGAGGAGTGGATCCACCCCCCAAGCGTGTGCCAGCAGACTGCACACAAACACTGTACTCTCTTCACTCAACAATCATACCAACTAACACAAATACATACATACATACATACATACAATACCAATTATTATTATTATATACTGGTTAATGTGAAAATTATTATCATCTTAGGCTGATAATATAACATTCTCATAAGAAGGTGGAGTTGGTTAAAGTAAAGAGAAAAAATGCCCATGTATGAAATACGTATGTATGTATAAATATAATTGGAAGTTAGTAAGAAGGGCCCACATGGCACAGGGTGGAAAGTGGAAATGAGGGATTGATTCAATTTGTTGATGGGTTTGACAAGTCAGGTGCACGAGCATCGCACCCGCGGCATCTAATGATATGAACTCGTACGGATATATCTCTTCAATTCCCAATCCTATCCTATCACACTTTTCCCCCTTCTTTCTCTATTCTTTAACATACATACATACATACATACATACATACATACTTAATTAATTAAATTAATTGCATTTGAATATACAATGTCCTACTTGATAAGCACATGTTTAAACATCCTTAATTCAAAATTCAAAATGTTTATACCCAAACATTCATTCTTGCACACGTGTCTCTACTTCGAAATTGGTCTCAAGTGCACATTTCCAAATTAAGTTAAATGAGTAATGGGTGTTATTTAGACATAGTAAACTTAAAGGATCAAGAGAATGAATAAGGGACTCAGATCGTGAGATCTGCAATTTAATCTAATTGGTGTTTAACTAGATATTAACATTTTTGGTGTCATATATGTATGAGATTGAGACTCATCACGTGACAGATAGCCAATCTAATCTATAAAGGAGAGGGAGCCTTTCAGATTTGGATTTTCTAAAATGAGATTTTCTTTTACAAAATACTAAAATAAATAAAAAATAAAAAATTATTACACACATGCAAATATTATTATGTAAGAATGGTTTAATTACTGTTGATCCTTATAATTTTACAAAATTTTTAATTAGATCTCTATATTTTTTTTAATTGAGTTTTTGTACTAATTTTTTTTAATTGGGTCTCTACATTTTTTTTTCTTTTATTTGAATTTCTACACCAATTTTTTTTTAGTTAGATCCCTGTAAAATTAAGCTAATTACTGTTAAAAATGACTTAATTAAAAAAAAATTAGTACACGAACTCAATTAAAAAAAATATAAAAACTCAATTAAAAATTTTACAAAATTATAGGACCAACAAAATAATTAAACAAATAGTAATATATATTATATTAAATATTTTAATCAAACATATTAAATTATCTAATAATTTTTAATTATTACTTTTATATTAATATTCACCAAAATAAAATCACAAATCAAATAAATTTTTACCTAATCCATATGTCTTATCAAACAATTTAAGAACAACTAAATTAAATTTTTATTTTCTTACTTTATAAATTTATTCGTCCTAAAAAAATAAAAATTTACTTGTAGTTATTTTTATGTAAAGTTAATAATTAAATATAAAAAATTTTTAAGGATTTAATTTTTAATATTTGCAGTCATCATTTGACTAGTATAAACGCTAAATCATTTTTAATAAATAAATTTTATTAATTTATTTGTGTAATTTTAAATAATATAAATATAAATTATATTAATTCATGTGTATAAATTTTAGTAAATACAAATATAAACTATATATTTTGTGTGTGTAAAATTCTATAAATATAGATATAAATTATTACAAACTAAATATTAATAAAATTAATAATATTTACTAATCATATAATATTGTTAATTAAAAATTATTAAATAATTTAATATTTTTAACTAAATTATCGTCTAGTGATCCTTAACTATTAAAATAATTTCACAGAAAAAGAAAAACAACTGCCTATAAGTTTTTACAGTTTAAAAAGGCAAAAGGGCAAAAGGAAGAGGAGCGCGTGGGTGGTTGATGGTGGGGGTGGGACCATACTAAGGAGGGTGGAAGCAAGAGCATGTGATGAACTACTCCAAAAGGGAAAAGGAAGTAAATAAATGAATGTACGTTTTAGAAACGGGACGGAGGAAGGAGGGGCTGCTGATAGAGAGAGATGGAGAAGTCTGATTGTCTGTTTCCGTAACAAGTCTCACTCATGGGGTCACTCTAACAGCCTGTGATAACTATTTCTATTCCTATTCCTATTCCCACCCTCCTTTTCAATTTCCAAACTAACATCTTTCTTTAATTTAATTCATAATTTTAATAATAATTCTACATTATTATATTTATATATATTGCCTTCAGTCCTTCACTAGTTTTCATATTCTCTCTTTATCTATTTGGGGGCATTACGTATGTTTGTAAATTAACTTTTCACACATGGATTAAATAGTTCAAATAAGGAAATCAAAATTATGTTTTGAGAAAAAAAAAGATAAAGTTATTATTGTATGAACTAACGTAATGTTATACTTTGTAGTTTGTACTTCCTTTTTAGCTGGCAGCCTTTTATTGTTGTATTTGTATAATGCATGAATCTATATATTTGCTGTTCATGTCATAAAAGCGACAAATATATATATTAAAAAATAAATAAATAACAATTACTCCGTCTATCACAAAGCTGTCTTCAATATATCATGAATTTTTTCAATTCATAAAATGACATCATTTTTAGACCCAATCATCACATTATAAAAAAGTTTAATTGTGATGTTCTAAATAACAATTTAATTGGTAAATCAAAGAGAGACAGAGTCAGTTTTAATAATTACTTATGTGTAAATATGTTAAATCAACAGTGGGAATAAAGAAAATATTTAGAAAACAAAATTAATTAAGGATTTAAATAAAGAAAAGATGGATAAATGAAGCTACATTAGGTGATGTTTTCGGTACAAAAATAAATACAGCAGTGGGAATATTTTCTCTTGTTTGTTTGTTTTTGTTAGTATTATATAGCATACAAGTTTGGGGGATTGCATGAATTATTAAGATTGTAGTGGGAACCACCACTAGTTTTTGGTTGAGGGCTTAGGTCCAACAGGAATGGAGCATTAAGCAACACTAACAATTACAAAAATCCTTAATATTGGGTGTCAAAGTGTGTAATGTAAAGTAACCAAATTGGGTTGATCTATTGGTTAGCTCACTAGTCCATTTAAACAAGTGTTGGGGGTTCGAATCTTGCCTTGTGCATGCAGCAACTCATTGGTCAACGACAAACCCTTAAATGGAGCACGGCGAATTAATCCTTGACCTGCCGGAATAGAGGATGGGAAACCAAAAAAAGTGTGTAATGTAAAGTGTTATCATGTTGTAATATCCTTCCCTCTTCTTTTTCTTTTTTTTTTTCACTTAACACATGCTACTTCACTCTAACTAATATAATAAATATTTTATTAATTAATGTTAACTCAAGTGTATGTAAGATGAATATAAAAAATGTTGACCTTCTAACATTTGTATTTTTTTTCTTTTTAATTTTGTTCACATTAAATTAGGAAAAAGAAGGAGAAAGAAGGCATTACATCATGATATTTGTGTAGCCTCGAACCTTATCCCACATCCTACAATTGATCTTAAGGGCTCTTTTTTGTACGTGTGGTGATTTTTTTTTGATACAGTCTTAGGCTTATTTTTGGTCATGGGTAGTGTATGCGTTTAGTTTGGGTTAGTTCACAACTTGGACGCTTATCTGTTATCCATGGGCCTAGCCCTGTTTATTAGCATAGGAATGCAATTCAAAGAATATATGGGCTAAGATTAAAAAACAAAAGCGAGAAATATATGGACCCTGCTGAAAGAGCATAATGTGTAGTTGGTATTGGCATATTTCACTGGTATACGAGTTTGGTGTTCGAATATCGTCTCATGTATGTAATAATTTATTGGTCAGCGACAAACTTTTAAATAGAATTTTGATCCGCGATAAATTAGTCTTTGACCTATTGGACTGAAAAATATCGTAAAAAGTAAAAAAAAAAAAGATAGTATAGAGCTTTATTAAAAATGGCCAGCTAGTGACTTTTTTACGTTGAACCTGCCCATTTGAATTTAAGAAGTAATAATGAGAGAGCCAGAGACGAAAAAACAACACTCAAATAGTGAATTGAAATTAAAAAAGAAGGAGAAAAAAAAAAGAAAAAGATTAAGAATAGCGAGTTGGATGAAAATAGATTTAGGCAGTGGCTATGAAAAGAATAAGAGTTTGAGATAGAATATATTAAATTAAAAAAAAAGTAATTTAAGAATTTTTGATAATTTTTTATAATTTAAATAATTTTATTCGCTAAAATTTATTTTTTGTAGGTACAAAATTATTTTTACTTTTTTACGAGTAAAATGATTAGTTTTCTAAACTTTTGTAAATACAAATAATAGGTTATCCTATCTATATTTAAAAACTTTACCCTCTATGCACGCTAATATAATTTTCAAACACGTGACAAGGAAAGGGGAATAATTGGCCTAGGATCAAACTTGTAATTGCATTTATACTTTATGTTTTGTGAATTGTGATCATAGTCATACTAACGGATCGGATCAAATACTTTGCTTCCTGTTGAGAGTTGACAAAGAAGGATAAGGATTCCGTAGCCAGTTTTAAGGATAGATCATCGCTAAGACGCTAACCATTTTTGAAACTAATTATAATTTAAATTTTATTTTCTTCGTTTAAAATTATAATTGTTCTTTTAAACCCAATTTCCTTTCCTCCACCGTTATGCTTCCTTAAGCAACAAAAGAAAGCATTCAATGGAAAATTCATTATAGAACAGAGCTTGAAATTTTGACAAAGATATGAACTCAGATGGAATCGATTTACGAGAAATTAATAGTTAAGAGTCATTAAATAATGAAAAAGTATAAAGAGATAATGAGAATAATAAATAATATAAGGTGAAAACTCACGTGAAATCGACTTTACGTGAAGTTGATATCTGAAAGTCATTAGATGAAAATTTAGTCAAATCAGTCAAATCATCTAACGATTCTCAGTATCAACTTCACGTGAAGTCGACTACACCTGAATTTCCACCATAATATAAACAATAGAATAAAAAAATAAAATTAAAATCATAAATCAGATTATTTATTAATTATTTTTAGTTTCAAAATTTGAAATTTAAAAAATAAGAATTAGCAACTAAACCAAATAACAATTGGTACAATTATTCCCAATTTCATGATAACCTTCTCTATTTGCAATCTCTGGTCCGCAGACTCGCTGCACTTCTCCGGCTGTCCAGTTCGATACTACCCAACCTCCCGCCTTGCTGCCCGGCCTCCCGCAGACGCCGTCGAAGCATCTCCTCGTCCCGCTTGCGTTCCGTAGCAACGTAGAACGCTCCGCAATAGTGCCGTGTATTCTCCTTTCCACTGCCCACCCACCGCTGGCCATGCAGACCCCACCACAGCCCCCCGCCTTCACTGTCACAGCCTCACCGTCGCGGCTGTTCCGTTGACGTCTAGGGGCATACGATAGCAACATTTTCGTACGTGCATCACACGTAAATGGAGTCCATCCCTCCACAGCCACACCCGTGCATCCCCTTGTCGCTGCACCCCGACCGTGCCGACACCGTTGCAGCCTCACCGTCTGCGGCAATTTCCTCTGCAGTCACAGCCGCACTCGTGCTTTCCCCCTCAGGTGTCTATTGATGTGGAGGGTGAACAATCTAATAAGGTAAGCAGAGAAAGTCTATGCATTGATGACGAATAATATGCCGGTTGTTCAGTTTACTAAGTTGGCGGATGGTTATTGTATTTCTTATAAGGATGGTTAGTTTAAGTAAATACAAGTAAAATATGCTGAATGTTTGGTTCAGTAAGTATGCATATAATTATTTTAATTTTTAATTGGATGGTTATTTTGTTCAATTCGATAATGCTTGTGAGGGAGAGATTGAGGCCAGAAAAAGGGGATGGTTGATGAAGGCACAATGCCAAAGGATTTAGAGAAGAAAATGTTGATTTGGTAAATTAAGGTATAGGAGATGATTAAAATTTTGGAATAATGAAATGAAATTTTTAGTTTGAGTAATTTAAATGGTACTTTTTTTTATTTTCATTAGGCCAAATTTTTAGCTCATTGTTCACATTGTTTCTACCTAATAGAGCTGTCAAATAATTTATAAATTTAATTAAATTGTCATCTAACAACTCTCATATATTAATTTCACATGAAATTAACTACATCTAAATTTTTCTTCTTTTGACAAAACATTTATTTGTTTTGTATACAACAATATATGACCGTATCGGTTACAATTTGGGGGTTGATTGGCTCTCCATCTTTGCCTCTTTTAAGCCACCAGAAGCGGAGTTAGGTGAGGATTCGATTGCTTGGATGCTAACACCGAATGGGGTGTTCTCCATAAAATCAGCTTGTTCTGCCCTTGCCTCCCCTGCTAGTTCTGAGAATGCGAGCCTTTTTACTCGGATATGGAAGTTGGAAGCCCCTCAAAGGCTTCGCAGTTTCTGCTGGTTGGTAGCCAATAATGCACTTCTTACGAATGAGGAGCGTGTTCGGAGAAATATAGCTCAGTCTGCTTTGTGCGGTGTTTGTGGCAGCAACTCAGAATCTTTGCTCCACGTCTTGCGGGACTGTCCAGTCGCATATAGAACATGGAAGAGCATTGATGACAGGTTGGATGCTGAGAATTTCTTCACCAAACCTCTTATCCCTTGGTTGATGAGAACTTATCTTTCCAATCTCCTTTCAAAGGGGTTCCGTGACCCCTCCTCTTTACTAGTACCTTAAACTTCCTGTGATTTCGAAGGAACACTTTTGTCTTTGACAATGATAGAGTCCCAGATGAAAGCAAGATTCATGAAATAGCCTGGTATATGGCACAGGACTATCACAAGGCGCATTCTGAGTCTATGCGATCTAGGAGAAGAGTGGGAACTTTTGCAGAGAAGCTCATTAAGTGGCAGCCACCTCCTCCTCCTTTTATCAAGCTGAATTCGGATGGCTCAGTTAGTAAGGATGACAGAGCAGCTTGTGGTGGTATCCTTAGAGACAGTAATGGTCAGTTCTTAGCTTGCTATAGTGCGAATTTGGGTGCATGCACTGTGACTGTAGCTGAGCTTTGGGGCATACTCTTCGGCCTTGAACTAATCATTAACTTGGGACATTCCCATGTTGAAATTGAGGTTGATTCAGCGGTAGCAGTGCAGCTATGTTCTCAGGATTTGAGTAACCTACATTCGGTAGAAACTCTTGTATCAGCAATAAAAATCAGGTGCAACAGACTCAGCAGCTGGACTCTTCACCATGAATTCAGGGAAACAAACTCTTGTATCGATAAATTGGCATCTTTTGGTCATAATTTAAGTTATGATTGTCATTTCTTTTTTCATTGCCATCTTATATTTCCTTACATTTCTTTACTGATGCTGTAAGAACGGTTCACTCTAGAATAATTTATGGTTAGTTTTCTCTTTTTTGGGCATTTAGCCCGTTGTTAATAAAAAAAAATATAAACCCATTGAACAACTATGAAAAGATTCACCCATATCTTCAAGAATAGTATGAAAAACTCTACTCAAAACTTTTATTTTTCAACCTCAACATTAGCACCAAACCATCAACAACTGCAGCACCCTCAATATTGTTTAGGAACAAACAACTCATTATTAATATTGGATTTTGAGGAGAACCAATTAATGATTTTGGAAAGTTTGAGAACCAATTAATGATTTTGGAAAATTTTGTAACTTTCGAATGAAAAGTGAGATTTAGAGTAGAATTATTTTCGTAAAGAAAATTAATAACCTTCTCTAAAAATTTATGGAATCCTTCATGAACACACACTACCTAATGAGGAGGGTGCGATAAAATGTGTGGCGTGTTCATGTCACTTAAAAAAAGTTAGGGCCTTCATCATGATTTCATTTCAAGAATCTTTGAGTGAGAATTGTCGATGTCCGAAACCAGTTTAAACTTAAATTAGACTCGAGGCACAAAATTCCTTAATCCACTGAATTTAAATTTGCTGTTACTATTGTATGTGGAATGAAAAATTCCGCTACCTATTGTGTCACATCGGACAGGTAGAATTTCTTCACCTTTGGGCAAGGTAGTGAATCAATTCCTCCTATCACAGATTCACAGTAACTCAACTTATAATTATTTATATATTTGTATCCAACCGTTTAATTTATATATATATATATATATATATATATATATTAATTTATTTTTAATATATATTTTATATTTTAACCTCTATTAATTTTATTCTATACAAACATGTGATATTTTTTTAGATTTATTTTGCAAGTGAGATACATGTTCTTTCTATTTCTACAAGCAAACTCTTTCGCATGGCAATGCTTTTTCATAAGTGAATAAGTGTCCTTAATAAAGATGCTTATTATCTACTCTTGATTCAACACACTTTCAGTATAGTGTTTAAATAGATACTCTAATTTTCTCTCGAATGATAGTAATCAATTTTTCTTTTTCAAATGCTTGAATTGTTTACTTCTTTTATCTTAGAATTTATTCTATGTTTTTATGCTTATCTTTTATTTTACATTACATAGGTCTTTTTTTAGAGATCTACACCCATTATATGACATAGAGTTACGTTCCGTATAAAATTTAAGAATATGTCATTTCTACGAATAGCTCTTAATGTCGCATCTCTTTTGAAATCGGGACCTTTTATCATGACTTCTATTCGTTGAATGTCTTAATTTATTATTGTTTGAATAGCATTTTCTATTGCAGTTTGAGCGATAAATAATGTTCTCTTTTGCGTACCTTGAATTCACAAGTATCTATATATGACCATAAAATTACTGAATCTCGTACATTGATAACAATGACAATGATATTATTAAAACTAACTTGAACATAAATAATATCTTTTAATATTTTACAAATATATTTACGTGAACCAATACATCCATTTTTATGTGAATTAATTTTAGATATAAGTTTTCCATTTAACTAATTTAGTAGTGATTTACATAATATATATAGCTGATCTAGGTTAGGATTTTAGATATATCCCAAATCAGTCTGAATATTTTAGAGTCTAGCTATTTTAAAGTTTTGAATTCGACCTAAATTAACTCGAAATAAATAAATTTACACCGAATTGACCCAATACATAGTATATATATAATTTTGTAAATTTTGATATAACAAATAAATAGTCTTGCCTTTAAAAATTGAATTTAATAAATATTATATAATATTTATACTAAAATAATTTGTTTTAAAATAAAAATAATACTGTGCAATATAAAAAATTTAATAAAAGCATAAGATATAACGTTTCTTATTAAATTTAGAGTGAATACCCCATCTGACCCCTGACAATTATTTCGAAAGGACAACGAAGTCTCCAAGAAAAAAAACACCCAATCTGATATTTTTTTGGGCTCCTGTGCAAAAAAAAACAGCCTAGATTTTTTTTGGCACAGAGACCTCGTCGTTGTCCTTTTGAGATAATTTTTAGGGGCTATTTTAGGTTTTATTCTTAAATTTTTAATATAAAATATATATTTTCACTATAAAATATGAAAAAAATTTTAAGTATAGCGATATATTGATGTTTAAATGATTTTTATCGTTAATATTAATTATATATATTATATATATTTTTATAATTAAGAAGAACGGTTAAAAATTAAGGAAAAAGTTTGGAACTTGATCTTGAATACCCCTAGTGCTATATATTTAGTCGTGTGCTTACACTTTAGAAATGACGCGGTTGTGTGTGGGATCAAAAAAAGAGAAAGAGCATTTTATTTATATGTACCAAACCCCGCGTAACTTGCGTTACACTTGGAAGTTGGAACCTTAGTTTAATTTGTTTTATAACAACGATAAAGTTTTGTTTTGTTATATATGCTCATTGACTCATTGTCTTCTAACTAGTAATTAACTACACAGCTTCCTTCTTCTTTGTCTTCCTCTTCTTCCTTATCCAATTCTTAAACATGGTTGTAGCTACACTCTTGCTATTACTGCTTTTCATTGCAGCCATCATCAACATCTTCTTTAACATACCCACTAACAAGATTTCTGCGTGCCTTCAAATTTTGTTCCCCAAGAAGACCAAAACCAATACTACTGCTGAAGCTTCATCATCACCTTCTAGATCTTCAGCAGCATCTGCGTTGAGGAAAGAGGAGCTTAGGAAGGTGTTTTCGACTTTCGACAAGAACGGGGACGGGTTCATCACAGGGCAGGAGTTGAAGGAGTCACTGAGGAACATCAGAATGTTGATGACGGACACAGAGATTGATGACATTGTTGTCAAGTTTGATTCCAACGGGGACGGGTTGCTTGATTTCGAAGAGTTTTGCTTGCTAACGAGGGAATTGGGAGGTGAAGTTGAACAAGAGGAAGAAGAGGTGAACTTGAAGGAGGCGTTTGATGTGTTTGACAAAGACAAAGATGGGTTAATATCAGTGGAGGAGCTTGCTTTGGTGCTAACTTCCTTGGGATTAAGGGAAGGGAAGAATATTCAAGAGTGCAGGGACATGATTAGGAAGGTTGATATGGATGGTGATGGCATGGTTAATTTTCATGAGTTCAAGAAAATGATGATCAATAACAATGGAGGAAACCGTTTCAATCCATCCATCTTTTCATAAAACCCTCATCACCGTGCAAATTCTGTATTCTCTATTGTATATTACTATTGTCACTCATTCATTTTGAAGTTTCTTTGATATCTATATGTTTGACTTATTATTATGACTACCTTATAAATTTTCAACTATTATTTCAAGAAGCAAGATGCCAAGATTTGTGATTTGATGCTTAGGTTAGGATTTTCCCTCCACCATGGTTTTAATTTCTTTAATAAATAGAGGGATGTTAGACATTTTATAAAACATTTTAAAGCAGAAATATCCAGGTGTAAAGGGGACCAAAACTTGAAAGTTTGGCTTACAGAACACCCTAAGGCATGGGTACGAACAATGCTTCCTCAATCTCTCATTATGTGGGTGGGTTATTGCTTCCCTTTTTCCAGTTTCTTCTTCAAAGGGTGTCAACAAAAGCAAAAGTGCATATAATGATGAAAGTAATGCTGGCTTTCTGCATGGTCCAGGTCCACTCCTATGTGTCTTTTAGTTTTTCTTCCCCCCTCTCTAAGATTTGGTATTTGTACCTCGTTTATGTCTTATACATATTTTTTGACTATTAAATGAAGTCTAAGATCTATTTTATGAGTTTTATATTGTGTTTAATGATAAAAACTATATATCAATTTAATAAATATAAGAGATAAAATGAATACATACAACATTATTTATCAATCTTTCATTCTACTTTTTCAAGCAATGCAAACTAAAAGAGGAAAATCATGTCACAATAAACTTGGTTATGAAGTAAACAAATAAGAATGTATTTAGTATTTACTTTTTAAAAGCATATGATATATTAAAATTGTAACAAAATTTAGAATTATTTTAAGAAAAATATACTTCTTATACTTGCTTTAAAGGAATACTCAATCCTAAATTCTTTCTTACTTTTATTAGTTCGGGTAAAAAAATAACCTTTTGCTTATTACTAAATCAATATTCCAATAAAGCTCTATGGTCAAATTTCAATATTGTAAAATATTTTTCAAGTATTTTACACTAAAGAGCATCACCCAAAATAATATCATAATAACGGACGAGTTATGAGTTATGACACTCCAAAAGAGGAACTACTGAACTAGTCCATGTCTTCTTTATCTTTTTGAGTAGTGCCCTCTGACGGAGAAAAAACCAGAGGAGGTGGAAGACAGACAGACCTGAAATCTTAACCGTGGGAAGAAGGAGACAAGCTTATATGTCAGCACAACAACCATTAGTCTCTTGCAAAGTTAAGAGTAAATTATAGCTGTTGCAAGAAGAAACTGCAGTAAGTTTTCTTTAAAATAAAACTTAACAGAACTGGTATTATAATAAAATTTAAAGCAAAATTGCCCTTGAACTTAATAAGGGCCCAGAATCAAATCTTCGCCATTACATTCCATGTATAAACTTGCATAAACTAAGAAATCATACTTGATAAGAGAATTGATGAGCAATCTATATGCCCAGGAAAATATAGATAACTACACAGATACAACTCAGAGGATATAGTCACCACAATCCTGATCAGTCTGATGGAAGACCAGCCAAGAAATCAGCACACTGGTTGGACTCGTGACATTCCTGAATCCTGCAAAACAAGCAACCACTACTCCTCTCCTGCTACAGCACCCTTGATGATAACTCTAGCTTCATGGTTAACACCATTCACTTGATCCAGGGTTTCCAAATTTTAATACACCACTTCAGAAATGTGTATCTAATAAGACTATATCAAATACAATTTACTAAATGGGTACGGCCTAATATTTCGGCTGTATCAAAGCATCATCAAGTAGTTATAAATCTCACTATCCACCATTGATAAAGGTGGAGTGTAACAACTAACAACCATGCATTTGGCTTCTCATTCCTTCTTCCTGATTTATTTAAACTACAAAAGCAGCAGCGATAGAACAGGTTGTTGTGAGATGACTAGAACACGTCCGGATGGAAACGCCCAGGTATGGAACTGCTTTGTTCTGCTTGCTTTAAATGCATTGTCAATGCATAATTGTTCACCTCTAGAGTTCTTAGCTGTTCCTGGTATTGGGATACTAATTGTTTCAACTGCTGCAACTCTTGATTCCTGTCTTCGTACTCTTTCTGGCGTTCATGCTGAATACAGATTGCTCGCTTTAGAACTATATTTTCTTGAATAAGGGCCTCCATTTGTTCCTTTAGCACCAACTTTTCCTATAGTAAGAAAACCATAAGTAAAACACATGCTATGACAATTCATTTTGATTGGATGTCTTCAGAAGAAATAGATGAATCGATAAGAGCAAACACAAGGAACAAAGAAATGAAGTATAACAGTGATATTTGGGTTGATAATGAAAACACGAGAAACATGGGTAAAACAACTAACCTGGTGAAAGCTCTGCCCTGTTTCTGCATTTACTCGAGTGAAAATGGATTTCTCCAAAGCCTCTAGCACTCTTGAAGCTCGAGCTTTGGCATCATCCATGTTTGAGGCATTCATCATTTCTTTAACAAAAAGCTCCACCCATTCGGCACCATTTAAAGGATAATCTTGTCCGGGGACTGATTCCTCACAAGCTGCAACTTCTGCCTCACATTTCGGTTCACCTACAACAAAGTAGCCAATTATCTCCATAAGCAGTCCAAGAATTCATTATGTATAATGACATGCAAAGACTTTACATAAAAGTAACATTAAGAAGAGCAAGAGCAAAACTCGCCTTACTATCATAGTAACTGCTATATATCACCATATATTCTTCCTGAATTCAATTGAATTTGAGCTATAAATCACATACTTCTTACATCGGCACGTGAACATGAACCATTAGGAACTTGAGTTCAAGGATGCAGAGTGTTACATATTAACTTGAAGAATATATAAAATCCGATACGTTGTGACTAGTTTTTCTTTTTCATAGAATTGTCCTGTTTATGTATACATACAACTCTGTTACATTCAATACTTGTAGGCATCAGCATATAAACACACAAGAGAAAGATTCGGAATCCACATGATGACATGAAGCATATTCGTAAGATATCAACATCCAAGAGGTTCGTTCGTAGGCATTACCTTGGGGAAGGAGGTGAGCAGTTGGATCTATCGGTACATGGGAGCCAACGGCAGGAGCAGAATCAATGGAGTTATCGTGAAATCCTCCGAGGCGAAGGTCGTTCAAGCTCCTGATGGCAGAATCGAGATCATTCCCGCATTCTTCGAGTGCCTTCTCCAGTAGCTGCAAGAAAGACGAAAACGGAGGTGAGAAATGAATCGCTAATGGTAAAAAGAAGAAACGAAGGAAGATTACCTGCTTGTCCATGTCAGGGAAGAAAGCGATGAGATGATCGAGGAGGAAGGAGTGCCTGCGAACGGGGGAAGAGGAGGAGCAGCGGATCCTCTTGGAGACGGGAGGGGAGGAGGAAGAGGAAGAGGCAGAAGTAGAAGGAAGGTCTTCGAATATGGCGGATCTCTTGCCGCACACGATGGCAGACATGTTATTCTAACTGCTTCGACAGATTACTTTTACCTCCTCCTCCTCCTCCTCCTCCGATGGCCAGCGGTTACAAACGTCGCCGATCTGTTCATGCAGATTCCAGAACCACAATTGGATAAGAGAGAAACAAACCCTAAGAAAATGGAGATGAAGATGAAGACGATGAAGAAGGAGCAATCACCAATCAGGTGAATCACACAGCTGTCAGCTGTCCCTTCCGATTACCCCTCTATCCACTTCCCATTCACTAATCAAATACACTTTTCATTAATTCCTGCATCTTTCTTTAGATTATGTTATGAATGGTTTGAGTAAATTATTTAATATAATGTGTTCTATGACTTCTATCACAGTTGTATAAAATAGAGGAAAGTATTATTTTTGTGCAAAGAGATTAGTGCAAGATTTAAAAGTCGTCTCTAATGTATAAATAATTTTTAAAATTTAAATTGATTTTATTTGATTTGATTATTTTTTGAGGAATAATGTATCGTTTTGTTTTTAATGTTTTTGTCATATCTAAATTTCAAATGTTTTAAAATGTCTCAATTTTATCGTGCGTTAATTTTGTTAATAAGTTTTTATATCAAAATAATATTAAGATAATTTTAAAATATTAAAAATTTTAATATAATAATTTAACTGTTAAAAGATAATTTTAAAGCCTATTCTAAAGGTTAAAAATAAAAATAATGCTTTATTCTAAAATATACTGAATAGTAATTTTTTTTTTTTTTTTGGTTTACACTGAATAGTAAATTTTCACTGTAAATTTGTCTTTCCTTGTTCTCTGGTTTTAATTTTTGATTTACACAAAAATAAGTTGGGCCATGATCCCACGACACATGTGGATCAAGAAAACAAACCAACAAAAGTCTTTCTTTAAAAATGGTTTCCTCCTATCATCAAAAAAAAAAAAAAAAAGGTTTCCTCCGGGACTGCTGCTTTAGCAAAAATGAGAGGAGTAGATACAAAAGATAAAAATCAACTTGAGTTGGTCGAGTGGTCAATTCACTCGTCTGCTTAAGCAAGTGTCGGGGCGGCAGACCCTTAAATGGAACTCAGTTTCGCGACGGATTAGTCATTGACCTGTCGGGTTGGAGAATGCTATGGATAACCAAAAAAAAATACAAAAGATAAAAAAATTAAGAGTCAAAAATTCGAATTTCATATTATACATATAATAATTTATTGATATTAATCTGTAGAGTTAAAAAATATTTTAAGAAAAAAAAATGCACCCAAAATAATTGGGTAGAAAAGATTTTCTCCCTAACTATTCTTTTTCATTTATATTATTATTAATGAATGTTGTTGCGTATGACTATGAATTGAGTCCACAGTTCCAAACGGATTCAATTATTCAGCAATAATAACGAGCAATATCTTGTCAAGGTTCCTTTGTAGCTAATAACCCAGTTTTATGCAATCAAATTATACATTAATTCTTATCCCATTCCAATTTCCAATTATTATTTTTAATGTCTTATATAATAATTAAAGTTGAGATAATAAAACAAATCAACTCTAGCTTACAGGTAGAGACTTGTATGTATGTTCCATCCCATGCACTTAATTAGTATCTACTACTATATAAAGATGGTGACTATTATCCGAAAAAGTCATGAAACCAAAGCTTTTTCCACAAGGTAGGTTAGCAGAAGAGTAATAAAATAAAATTTGACTAAAAATAAGCGGTGTAACCTAAAAACAACGTACATTCATTAATTAAGCAAATGCATGATGCATCCTCAATAATAAAACACTTTAATTTTACCAGCTAACAAGCTTGATTGATTAGCACAATTTTAAAAGAACACGAGATTTAATTTGGTCCATCAAACCATGGGAATCTTAACCTTTCTCTTGGACAAATCTTACTCAAGATGTCACTTTCCAATAAATGGTTTAGGTTCATCATTTGTTCTACTTTACGTTAAGGAGACATAATAATCAAACATATCACAAGAATAAAAGCTCATTTATAACTGTTTGCCAATCTTAATCATTACGTATTACTATGTGAATGTGAAAATGCGTTTTGCTATTAATTTTTCCTTCTTGATTTCATCTGTATAGGTTTATGCTCGATATTTCTCTATCGGTAATCAAATTTATCTTATTTAATATTATTAATTGCAGCGACGATTAATAAATATTTAATCAAATAAATTTAAACTATTTTAACTAATTTTTTTATCATTCAAATATTATTATTTTTCTATTTAAAGTAAGTAAGCATAAAAAAATAAAAATTTATTTGCAGTTATTTTTATATAAAATTAATAATTTTATTTATTAACTTTATCAAAAAATAATTGCATGAGTTTTTAGTCTTTTTACCATATAAAAAACATGTTATCATAGTTTGCCATTGATTTCATAGTTTAGTCTTTTAGTCTTTGGTTCTAATGGCATGTTTATTTATTGCATTTTCAATGGGGTGTATATGAGTCGGGTGAAATCGAATTTGATGTGACTCAGATTCCATTTAAAATATATATCGGGTCTATTTATTAGACCCGAATCCGACTCTAGATTCGATAAAACCAACACACTTTCAGGTTATAATTATACCGGATGAAAATCGGGTCATTAACATTACATTACGTTGATATCTTCTTGTCTAAATTTCCAAAACTCCAACCATTATTTGACATGGTAAAATTCACTTAAAAGAATATAACAATAACTAACCCTTCTTTAAAATTAAAGCATAACCACACTCAATACTAATATTGTCTAATAATACCAAATATTTAAATCAATACAAATAACACAATATTATACATTAGTCTAAAGTCTTATACATTCTAAACATAAAACATTAACTTATAGTCTTATAATGACTAATAACACAAAATAGTAAAATTTAATTTACATACTTAAATTTCACATAAGAATAACCATGATCCATTATTAATAACACAAAATATTAATTATGTATGATGACCAGGCCACCGAGCCGAGTTCGGGTAACCCGAACTATAGTCCAGATTCAACTCAAAATAATGACCGGATCTATTTTTGAGATCCTTACCCGACTTTAAACCCGATAATCACACCAAATTAACCCCTAAAATAGTTGAGATCGGACCGGATCTTCGGACCAGTCCATGTGCCCCCTAATCCTTAATCCTAGTGCTATTGATTTCATAGTTTAATTAGACACACATTTTTGCAATTGGAATAATATTAATCAAATTTAATATAAATTTAATTTTAATATATTGATTATGTACAGACATTTATATACTTATTTAAATAAAAAATATATATTTAAGTATTTTTAAATAATAAATTTAAAAATTAATTAGTTGGAAAATTTTGGGCACTGATAATGCCCCAATAATTGTGGAGTTAGCATTATTCAAAAAGTCTGGCACATTTGTTATTGTGCGTCACATTATATACATCTGCAAAAATGTAAAGAAATTCAGATAAGCACTTTTAGTTTTTCACCTTATTGTGCCAATTATTTCGAGTGTTAACTTTATGGATCCAACAACAGGAACTTTTGTTTTTGGCCATATGATCTAATTGAGTGCCTTACACTCATGAGTGACCAGTGATAACTATTTATTGAAAGATATTAGAAGACTAACAGAAGAGAAATATTAAAAGATTAATAAAATTTATTGTTTTTAATTAATATTTTTAATTAATAACATGTAAAATATATATTATTAAATTAAAGAAATTAGAATAATAATTAAAAATAATAGATAAAAATTATAAATTATAAATTCCAAACACCCTCTTGTCTTGTATTTGTTAGTGGAACCCACATACCTAGTGGGGTCAAAAAATTGGCATCACTTCCTTTCCAACAAGGCATGTCAAGTTGCAAATAATAGTATACAAATAATAAATACAAATAATTAATAAATAAATAAATAATAGTATCTGAAATTGCTTTTCATTCATGGAAGCATCATATATAGAATACAATTTTGTTTATTGTTGGTTGATGAAATGACATCTCACCAAGCACTCTGCACCCTCTCCATCGGCCCTCCCCCCCCCCCCCCTATTCCCCACTTACTCTTTTTCTTTTTCTATTAGGAGAAAATATTTATAACACGCTCAGAATACACAAATATTTATAAAATAATAAAAAAACAACATAAAATAATTTTAAATTATTTATTTTGTATTTTTTAATTTTATTAGAATAATTAAATAATATTAAATATAATAAACATGCCATTGTAAATATTATTTGTATAAAATTATGATATTAGATTAAATAATATCACTTTTGATAATTGTCTTTCTAATATTATTATTAATTTTTTTTAAATATCAATGGTTTTTTATTATTGAATATCAATGCTAGGTATGTAAACAATAAATTTTCTCGATTAGAAATATTTAGATGAAGACAAAGATACTATAAAACAAAATATGTAGATGAATTTGATTTATCTATACATTTTTTCTCTTTGCCAAACACACCTTAAATATGAAAAACCCTTAAAAGTTTTTAACCCAAGAAATTTATAACATGTACACTCTTTATTATTATTATTATTATTATTATGTGACTACCATTAGATATATATATATATATATATATATATATATATATACTCTTTTCCATATTATTGGTGACGATAAATCACCCTTACGTTTTTTTTAGTCACTACTGCTGTTGTTGTTTAGCAGCAAATAGTGTATGATTTACAAAAATAAATCTAAAACATCTAATCTAATTTTAGTTCTAAAAACACCTATAAGTCATCCTTAAATTTTAAAAAAATGATTTGTATGAAAATAATGTTATATGTATTTTTTTTTCACTAGAAGTGATTTATGAAAAAATAAAAAAATAGAGCATAAGAATATAGAAAAACAATACAACTATTTTTTTTAGAGCAATGTTAGGGGCCAGCAATTTTTATGATTGTTAGCCATCAACTAACCATCAATGATAATTTAATGGTGTGAGATTAGTGTGAGATTTCATCCAATGACTCACATTTTTCTGCTAGTTACATGCTGACCAAAATTCAATAAAACTGCTGTCCTAGAGTTTTCTTTCTTTTTATTCTAAAGCCATTGATCATCCAGGTAAGAATATATGGTCTCCTCCCTTATTGGGGGCAAGAGAGAGAAAGAGTGATGGGATTGCACTCAAATATGCTGTTGACCATCTTTTCTTTAGTTTTGACCAAGCAATATATTTGTTTTAATTATTATATTGTTCTAACTTAATTGATGCCTTATTGTGAGGTTTTGGAGATTGCTTATATATGGCAAGAGAAATATTTAAAACTTACCCGAATTTATTATTTTTAATCATTTTTAGGTATTAATTTATTTTTTAATTTAATAATTTCACAATATATTTTTGGTTCATATGTTTTTGTTTGAACAAATAATTTTAGAAAAAAAGGATAAATCAATTTTTAAATTTTTGAAAATTTTAAAATATATTTAAATCTTTAACCTCTTTAAAATTTAGACATATTGATCTTTGGATCTAATTTCTCTTATTTTATAAATTTTGTATCAATCAGGTCAACACAATGAAAATTAAGTTTAATTTTCTGTTGGATCTGATAGACCAAGTGAACATGAGAGATGATATGTTTAAATTTTTAAAAAATCAGGATCTTAATATTGATACGTGATTCAAATATTCGTGATATAAAGAGATCAAATATTATTTAAAAGTTATTAATTTATTTTAATGTATTTTTATTTTTGTTTATTTAATTACTAGATTGGATTTTATATTTATGAGATTCAGGATTTTCTTTGTTTTAACCTAATAGGAGGTTATAAATACCAGCCTCCTTAGCTATTGTAATTATAGTATTGAGTGATTAGAGGTGTCAAAGCACTTTTTATTTTTATTTTGTGATGAAACCGTAGTGTGGACAAATGAAGTTGAGTGAGTCTCTCTCTTGTTGCACAGAGAATTGGGTAGAAAGTTGAGGTGTTCATTTGATTCAATTCTCAAATTATGATGTGGACAAATTAAGTTAAAGAGTCCAATTGGATAGAAAATTTAGTGATTTTCTCTGTATTCAATTTCAATCGATCTTTTTGTTTCTATTTCTATTTTAATATATCTTTTTTATTCAATTTTAATTCATGTCATTTTATTTATATTTTTTTATCAAATGTATTTTTAAATTCTCGAGAATTTAAATATATGCAGATTAAAAGATCAAGAATCTATTTGTCTTTTTCTCATAATTTTATAATTCAAATTATCTATATTAAACTATCAAAAATATATATATCAAGATGTGAAAGTGTATCTATATTCATAAAAGTAATACAAGAGTTGTCTCAGTCTTTTTTAACAGAAATTTTTTATATTTCTAGTAGGTTTGGTTTGTAACCTCTTTGTTAGGAAAAGGGTTATAAAAATAGTTTTGGTGTGGTGAGGATCGAAACCCAAAATTATTATTTATATTTGAGTATAACACATATTAATCTCTAAATATAAAATAAAATAATATATCTGATTTTATTTTTATTTAATTTTAAATTTAAAATAATTATAACTTATTTAATTTAATATTTATAATAATAAACGAAATTATCGTTATATAAATCATTTACTATGAAATAATTTAATTTGTAATTATAATTAATATATGTATTACCCATAAATAAGTTAATTTTCTAACATTATCCTCGTTTGTTTTAGCATGTTCAACTTCTTATTTTATAATTATTAATAAGTTAAGTGTGGTATACTTTTGTTTTTTCTTTTTTTTTTCAAAGAAAAAATGAATAGAGTAATGAATCCCACAAAAAAAAAAAAAGATTTATAAATTAGACATAAAATAATAAATCATATAGTCAATTTTATTTTTTAATGAAATATGAGATTAATACAATAATCCGTCGATAATTCCATAAAAAATTTAATGTATTTTTATAAAAAAAATTTACTAATAAAAAATTTACCGATAATTCAAAAAGTAAAAAGTATCATAAAAATTATTTAATCTTTCTTTCATTTATGCATATTAAAAGTAACAATAAATAAGATAGAATAGGATTTAGACTTATTCTAATCTTACTTGTAAGTTTTTTTTTTTATTAAAATTCAATAATACTCTATTCGTGAGTTTATGAAATATCAACTTTAATTTTATCCATTTTTAACTTATAAGTATCCAATTCTAATTATAAATTAATTTCAGTAAAACTCCATCTTACTTTATCTGTAGATTTATAATATGACAATTTTATTCTTAGGTCATAAAAAAATATAATATTTAATGATTTAATAAAATTTTAAAATAATAATTTAATATTTATATATCACTAAATAAATTTAATTTTTATATAAACAAAAATATTAAATTTTTTTATTAAAAATCTTAATTTAATAGTTAAATATTTTTTATATAAATAAAAATTTCTTAGTTTAACACTTACTCCTAACGTATATATGATACCCGCCAATAGAATTACTGCTGCCACCCTTAATGCATGTTAGTTATTTTGTAAGACAGGTACATTATTACATTCTGTGTAAGGCACGCTAATGTTGTTAAAAACTACAATAACATGAACCTTTGTTATATCGCACTCATCCTCACATTGCATACATTTCTTTATGAAACAAATTGAAATCAATTAGAAAAAAGAGTGAAGTTCCAACTTGTCCGGTCCATTTTTAAGAATGATAATGCGATTTTTCAAAATAAAATCGATCTATTTCGATTTTTATTCTCTAATTTCGTCACACAACGCGGTCTGTATAGATATTTTTTTATCAACTCTGAACAGAAAATGTTGACGTGTTAGGTTTAGAAATAGACATAGATCTAATTGTCTCTAAATTTAAATTAGTTAGAGGTTTATTTGTCATTATAATTTTTTAAACAATATTTTTTATATTATTTTTTATTTATTATATTAATAATCTTTTTCCAATAAATTATTAAATATAAGGTATAATAAGTACAAACTAATTAATAAATTATTCAAATTTAAAAATATCATTTATTATGAAACTAAATAAATCATTCTCCAATATAATTTTTAAATACATAAATAATAAACATTAAAATTAAGTTAATATATTAATAATAATAATCCTATGATATACTATTAATATTATGATCTAGATAATTTTTTATAATAAAGTGAAAACTAATAAACACATTATTTGATATATAGTAAAATATTTTTTAGTAATAACAAATTTAATTTTTTATTTCTTTAAACTAAATTAATAATTTTATTTAATATCTTTATACTAAAATACACTATGAATAAACTATTAATACTAAATGAAATAATTAAAATTATATGCGACTTGCGTAAAACATGTCTTGTAATAAAAAAAAGTCTGGGGGTTAACTATGTAGCATAAGCTAACTCAGATAATTTTTTATTTTTAATTTTAAAATTTTAAAAATTAAAACAATAGAAAGTAATGTTATTTTTGTTATGTAATTAGCCTATTTTTTAATTCAATTTTATTACATTACTAACAGTATTTTATTTTATTGTCAACTCTTATTTATAATTATGTTTGATAAAAATATTTTTGTAAATATATTTAATAAAAATATTTTTTTTATAACTGTGTTTAATAGATATATTTTTTAAATATATCTTTTTATATATATGTTAAAAATATAATAATTAATTATTATTAACAATAAATTTATAAATAATATATTAATATCTTATATTTTTTTTACTGTATATCATCTTTATTTGAATGTATTACACTTATATAATTCTATTTGAAAATAAATTTATGTGTTATAACATATTTTAATCTTAAGATAAGATGATTATATAAATTTATTTTATTATTCATGAGAAAAAAAATTTAAATACAGTTAATTTTTGAAAAAGCGTAGAGAGGAGGAGAGAGAGAGTGGAGTGTCCCCATTGGAATTGGGGCATGGCATCCCCCACAGAAAAAGGTGGTGGCAACAAAAACCTCTTTTTCTACACTCCGCCATGATGCCACTACGATCATCATTCTCTCTCTCTTTCTCTCTTCTGTCTTCTCTCTTATGGAACCACCACATGCAACCACACTCAACTGCTAGATGGAGAACAAGTGCGGTTGCTGGTCTGTTCTCAAACGCGGTGTTAGAGGTTCCTGCAAATCTTCTTCAGCTTCCAGACACTCCCCTAACACTATCCCTCGTACTAGTCTCGTTTATGATGCAGGTACCCTTCTTCATTACTTTGTTTTTTTGGGGAAAGCTGCTTTTTTTATGGATTTCAATTATCAAAAAAGATGGATCCTTTTTTCTTCTTGCTTTCCCAGTACCCTTCCCCCCCCCCCCCCCCCATTGTGCTACTGCATAATTCCCTTTCAACAAAATTAAACACTTCCATTCAAGTACAGACTGCTCCAATTTTCTCATTCTTTCTTTTAAATGTTGATTTTTCTATCATTATAATTTTACTCTCAGTAAGTTAGCCAATTTTGTAGTTCAAATCATGAAATTTTGTGTTTCCTTTTTTCCTTCAGTTTTTATGTACTATGTTGGTTCTATTTACATTATATCAGATCCAAAAACCAAGCTAAATGCAATTGTCATGTATAATCAACCATGTTCAATAAAGTGGTTAAAATTTGAAGAAGGAAGGCTTCACATTTCTTTGCATTGTTGCAGCAACTGAGACAAGATACCTGAATGCTAGCAATCGAGAATTATGCCCTCCTAATGAAGCTAGAGTATCTTCTGACAATCCTGATCCCCCACCTCAGGAGAATAAGGCTCCTTGCCCACTTCTTAAATTTACATTTCAAGAACTTAAAGCTGCAACCGGAAATTTCAGACCGGATAGTATTCTTGGGGAGGGTGGTTTTGGTTATGTTTTCAAAGGATGGATAGAGGAAGATGGAACCGCCCCGGCGAAACCTGGGTCAGGGGTTACCGTGGCTGTCAAAAACTTGAAGCCAGATGGTCTTCAGGGCCATAGAGAATGGGTGGTTAGTAAATATCTGCCTTTGGGTTAGTAGATTGAATTCATAAAGAATTGCTTAGGACATGCTGGTTCATTGGATTGTCACATGGCATTTTATTAATGCAGGCCGAGGTTACCTTTCTCGGACAGCTTCATCATCCTAACCTTGTGAAACTTATTGGCTACTGCATTGAAGATGATCAGAGGCTTCTTGTATATGAGTTTATGACCCGGGGAAGTCTGGAGAATCATCTATTCAGAAGTGAGTTTCTGCCTTGACTTAGAATCTAGTATCTGGAGTATGTGATAAATAATTTCTAGGTTTGTAGAACGAGTTGTTTCGTGTTGCTTTCCTCTTGATTATTGTGTCTTACAATAAAACTGCTGATGTTTCCTTCATTTTGAAGGAACCGTACCTCTTCCGTGGTCCAACAGGGTTAAGATTGCACTTGGTGCAGCAAAAGGATTGGCCTTCCTCCATAATGGTCCTGAACCAGTCATTTATAGAGATTTTAAAACATCAAATATTTTGCTTGATACGGTATGTGTGTCTGGTTAGCAATATTAGTGTCCAAGAAGATTTGTGCAGTCTACGGATTTATTCACATTTTGTTTTATAGGAATATAATGCAAAGCTTTCAGATTTTGGTCTAGCAAAAGCTGGGCCTCAAGGAGACAAGACGCATGTTTCTACCCGAGTTGTCGGAACATATGGCTATGCTGCTCCAGAATATGTCATGACAGGTAAGAATGCAGCAGTTTAGGACACACGCACACACACGTATGTGCTTCCGCAAAATCTGTGCTTAAACAAAGTTGTGTAATAGATTATTGATTCTGCTACAAAGCATAACATAATGTAGAAAAGAGCACATTATGCCAAGATGATTAATTTCAGTACCCCCTATCTTGGTAAACAAGTAAGCATGTTCCAGAACTCGAGCACTATGGGATTGTTAAGTTTGTAATGTTGTAACTAACTAGCAGGATGATAGTACACATTTGATTTTCTAAGAAATTAAAAGAGCTAATAAATTGTCTGTTACTGATTTTTTTGTTACCAGGGCATTTGACAGCTAAAAGTGATGTTTATAGCTTCGGAGTTGTATTACTTGAGATTTTAACAGGAAGAAGATCGATGGACAAGAAGCGCCCGAGCGGGGAACAGAATCTTGTTTCATGGGCTAGGCCATATTTAGCTGACAAGAGAAAGCTATATCAACTTGTGGATCCTCGGCTGGAATTAAATTATTCTCTAAAAGGGGTGCAGAAAATCTCTCAGTTAGCTTACAGTTGCCTCAGTAGAGACCCGAAATGCCGTCCCAACATGGACGAAGTGGTGAAAGCTCTGATGCCGCTGCAAGATCTCAATGACCTTGCAATCTTGTCATATCACTCTCGAATATCCCAGCAAGGGCGGCGAAAAAAGAAATCGGATGGAACTCCACATCTCAGCTACACACAATCTAAGAGCATCATCAGGGCTTCTCCCTTGAATACTAGCAAGCAGCGTCGATGATAGGAAGCGAAACGATCGATCTTCCTCTGTATTTACGTACTCAATCATTGATTGAAACAAGAGTTAGAATGCCTCCTTTGTTGTTGGTGGTGTTGGTTTGTGGAGATGGACATTTCAAGCTTACATAATCTTTGGGTGTTTAGAACCTGTCTTGCATGATGAAGGCCAGAAGAATGATGGAAAAGTATTGATAAATTGATTTTCTTGTGCTCTTTTTATTAGAGAGCTAACCATCATTAATTTACTTTAATTTCCTGTTTGCTAATGCTGTGTAATTCAGAAAATCTTGTATGTATATGAAAGGTCTCACATCTCAGATCTCAGTAGTTTGTTTGCTGCAACATGAAATCAGTTGCATTTAGCAATTAGCAGTTGAAGTAACATTATTGTTCATGCACCTTCAATTAATGGTCACAAATTTATGCATTCTTTAGTGTCATTAATAACAATAATTTTAGATAAATAGATAGAAGAATGAAAGGCACTGAAAAGAGTTGAACTCACAATATTCTGTTAAGTGATGTGAAGTTGTGTACATATATTTATGTACACGTTGCAGGCTTTTATGACCCCAAAAAATAGCATTAGCATCTTATATTCTTATGTGGTTAATGTTGAATAAAATTGAACCAAATTAGCATATATGCTTGGTGATAAATATATATATCAATGCAAAGAGCATAAATGCTTTTACGCGTAGCATAATTTGTTGTCTGTGGACTGCATTCTATAAACATCTGTTTTCAAGTGACAAATTGAATTGGAAAAAAGAACCTCACTTTGCTTTAGTGCTTTAGCTTATTCTTTTTGTTTATTTTTCTTGCTTTAACTTATTCTCTTTTTTTTTTTTTTTAACACAAGAAAGGTTCACCTTCTGGTAATTAGTTGGTTACATAGAATTTGGTTATTAGCGTCAATTATGGAAAATTACGCCGCAGTTAGTACTAATCATGTTTTTAATTTTTCCCAACCTCACCTCACATCACTTGTTTCAAGTTTCTTAGCATCAGAACTTGAGTATTTTTTATATATAAAAAACGGAACTTGGGCATTTTTTATATATAAAAAACGGGTAAATTACTAAAAATATATTCGAATAATTTTGTTGTTGATAAAAATGCACAAAAAAATTATTATCGACAAAAATATCCTTAAATAATTTTAAAATATGATAAAAATGTCCAAAAAGAATATTATTTTTTGTAACTGACAAAAACTTTTGTATTTGACAAACTGTTTATACATTTGATCTAAAATTTAATAAAAATATTTAGATAACTGTTTAAAAAATTCACACAAAAAAGGAGATAAAAAATTGATCTTTATATCTTTTTTTATTTTTTTCAAAATATTATTAGTTGTTGACAAAAAAAACACAAAAAAATACATACTTAGCAAAAAATCACTAAATTTTAAGGATAAAAATATCTCATTTTTCTAATTATACTTGCAAAAAAGCATATCAAAATTCAATCTCTAAAATATTTTTTGAGGATACATATTTAATGTTGGGCATTTTTGTCACCTTTTAAATTATGAAGCCATTTTTGCCGATAACAAAATTTGAATGTATTTTTGTTAGCGATAAAATTATTCGGGTGTATTTTTGGTAGTTTACCCATATAAAATATTTAAAAACTAATGAAAAGTAACTCAAAGTTATTTTATTTTGTATTTAGTTTTTTTTTTAATTACTGTTAGAATAATTGTGTAATATTAGATATAATAAATATGTAATTATAATACATAGATAGTAAATTATATATTCTGGAATAGATATTAAATGAAGGGTAAACTACAAAAAATATACTCGAATTATTTTATTATTGACAAAAATATCTCAAATTTTGTTATCAATAAAAATACTCTCAAATAATTTAAAAATTTGTAAAAAATACACCTTGTGAACTGAGATATTCTATATTAACAAAAAGAATGAGGACATTTTTACCACATTTTTAAATAATTTAAGACATTTTATCAATAATAAAATTTAAAAATATTTTTATTAATATCAAAATAATTTAGATGTATTTTTTGTAGTTTATCCTTAAATGAACTACAACTAAAAAGTGATGGTATGCAATAATTAATAATTACATACTACAAATTAATTAAAACAAAAATATTTAAGAGATAATAAAAATTAATCTAAAATTCTAAATTAACCTAAAGTTATCTTATTTTATATTTAAAAATAAATATATAATATTAAATATAATAAATATATAATTTTAAATGTTATATATATTAAATTAAATAAAATAATTTTAAATTATTATCTCCATCGAATTACTCTTAATTAAAATATCTGGTGAATAAATTGGCCGCTCAAAGCTTTGTGCTAATAAATACGTGATATCTGATTATCTCTTTTGCTGTTTGCATTTAATTAGTAGAGTGGATAGAGCATTAATAAAAAATTTAAATCCACTCGGTCAGAGAAGAGTTGTTAGATAATTATATTTATATTTATATTTAACCCTGCGTACGTGCAACACGATGTCAACCATTGAATTTTAGGGCATGTTTTTTTTAGAATAATACTCCAAATAGGTCTCCAGAAAATTTACCATCAGACAGTTTTGTCTCTTATAAAATTTAACTAAGATTTTAACCCTGAAGTTCTCAGATATCCCCCAGATACGTTCCCAAAACCGTTTGATCCGGTTGAAATGGTGACATGTCAGATTAACTGTGACATATCACCTTTAGGACATTTTGGTCCCCATCCACGCTGGACAAAACGACATAGTATTGGAACTAGGGATAAAACGACGTCGTTTTGGGGAGGACAAATTCATCCCCACTTAGACAGAGAATGCAAACGGAGCCGTTTTCATGTGGGGGACCTATTTGTCTTATAATAGTATCTTAGGGGACCTATTTGACCTATAATTCATGATGTTAAAAAAAGTTATATTTACTTCAATGCAAACCTTAAAAACACATTGACATTGGTCTGTTCATTTATCAAAATGGTAACATAAACCTGAGAACCCAAACATGTTAACCACACAAATATTTGGCTTCAATAGCAACACAAACCAAATAAAGTCAATAGAAGGTTTATTTTCTTCAACACAAACTAAACGAAACCATTCTAAACAACATAACGTCTTCTTCCTCCAACATAACAAAAGGTGGTAACATAACTAAGACAACAACTTTTATGCTAATTCTTAGAAGTATCATTTTTTGAAAGACTGGTTCAACCCTCGTGTTGGAATGAATTTGAACAACTTAGATACTGTGCCACTGGTTGCAGCTAATATAGTCTCAGCACTAACACTCCCCGAATTCTTGGTCCTAATTACTGTCTCCATTAGATGTCTAAAAGAAAGCTGAGCTTGGAATAAACAGTATTGTTAAAATTTTACACATCCAAAGGAGACAGTAATTAGGGCCAAGAATTCGGGGAGTGTTAGTGTTGAGATAATATCAGCTGCAACCAGTGGCACGGTATCTAAGTTGTTCAAATTCATTCCAACACGAGAGTTGAACCAGTCTTTCAAGAAATGATGCTTCTAAAAATTAGCGTGAAAGTTGTTGTATTAGTTATCTTACCACCTTTTGTTATGTTGGAGAAAGAAGGCGTTATGTTGTTTAGAATGGTTTCGTTTAGTTTGTGTTGAAGAAAATAAACCTTCTATTGACTTGATTTGGTTTGTGTTGCCATTGAAGCCAAATATTTGTGTGGTTAACATGTTTGGGTTCTCAGGTTTATGTTACCATTTTGATAAATGAACAGACCAATGTCAATGTGTTTTTAAGGTTTGCGTTGAAGTAAATATAACTTCTTTTAACATCACGAATTATAGGTCAAATAGGTCTTCTAAGATACTATTATAAGACAAATAGGTCCCCCACATGAAAACGGCGCCGTTCGCATTCTCTGTCTAAGTGGGGACGAATTTGTCCTCCCTAAAACGACGTCGTTTTGTCCCTGGTTCCAATACGACATCGTTTTGTCTAGCGTGAATGGAGACCAAAATGTCCTAAAGGTGACATGTCACAGTTAACCTGACACGTCACCATTTTAACCGGATCAAACGGTTTTGGGAACGTATCTGGAATATATCTGAGAACCTCAGAGTCGAAATCTTAGTTAAATTTTGTAGAAAATAAAACTGTCTGATGGTAAATTTCTTGAGAACCTATTTAGAGTATTATTTTTTTTATTATTACTATTATTCTATTTTTAAAAAGAAAATTGAGTGAGACACAGATCTCTAAATCTGCACTCTCTAATCAGTAATCACTCTCCCAATAATATTCGAAAAGAAAATTGAGTGAGACACAGATCTCTAGATCTGCACTCTCTAATCAGTAATCACTCTCCCTTCTTGTTACTAGCTAAAAGCTTTAGGTAATTACAACTAACTATATATCTTTAATTCTAATATATATATATATATATATTCTTAATTTCATTGTTTATTATTATTGTTGAAAATGGTGGAGATGATTGAAAAAATAAGAAAGTGACTCAGAGTGAATTAAGATAGAAAAATTTATGCAATCAATTTTTATTATAAAGAAGCGAAGATGTAGATAAAGATGAAAGTGTGATTGATCAACCAATTATTCTCGATCACATACACTCTATATATATATATACATTTGCTGTTGCTGTAGTTGTGATTATAGAGAATTAAATTACAGTTAGCCCATTTTAATTTAGTTAGTTATATTATTAATCAGTTAATTATAAAATATAATAGAAAAAAAAAAGAAAAATGATTAGTCATCTCAGTTTGTGCACATGGGTCAAGTCACACTCTCCTTTAAATTTTAGGCGCGTAAATATTTAAAAGCTGTAACTTGTCATGACAGGCTGCAAACAGTTTTGGACTCAAAACTTTTGTAAATATATCTACAGTTTGTTCTGTAGTTCGAATAGGTAACAACTTTGTTACATTTTTCTTTGATTTATCTTGCATATTAGCAATCTATTTTTATGTGTTTTTTTCTTTCATGAAAAACAGAATTTGCAACAATGTGTAGAATTGTCTAGTTATCACAATATATTGTTATAGATTTTGTCAGTGTCAATTTTAGTTCTTTTATGATGAAGGTTATCCATTGAGCTTCACAAGTGGCTGCTGCTAAGGTACAATATTCTGCCTCTGCTGAAGAGCGAATTATACCATACTTTGCTTCTTGCTCTTTCAAGTGATAAGGCTTGTGCCTAAGAAAAAACAGAAACCTAAAACTGAGCTTCGAGAGTCTGGGCATGCTGCCCAATCGCTGTCTGAGTACCCTGTCACTTCAAGGTCTAATTTTGAGGAGAAGAGCAGTCCTTGAGCTGGTGCTAGCTTCAAGTAGCTCAATACTCTCAATCCTATATCAAAGTGTTTATCGGTGGGGGCATTCAAGAAATTGGCTGAGCTTTCCGACAGCGTAGCTTATCTCTAGCCTTGTATTGGCTAAGTAGAGTCATCTTCCTATCAATCTTCTATATTCAGTGTGGTCTTTAAGTGGTGTGCCCGTTGACTTGGACAATTGTGTTGAGTAGTCCATAGGTGTCGTGACCCCCTTTGCCGCGAGCATTCCATAGTCCTCTAGAAGTTCTAGACAATACTTCTGTTGATACATAGTAATTTCCTCCCTGCTTCTTGCAAATTCAATGCCTAGAAAGTATTTCAATTCACCAATGTCTTTAATCTGAAATAGGTTGTGGAGGTACTGTTTAACAGACCTAATTTCATCCATGTTTTTGTCAGCTAGTACAAGGTCATCAACATAGACTAATATAGCGGTAAAAGAATCATTTGTTCTTTTGGTAAAGAGATAGTCATCGTGTCTGGATGAGAGTAGCCATAAGCAGTGAGAGTGGAGGCCAATTTGGTATGCCACTGGCGACTGGCCTGTTTGAGGCCATAAAGAGAGCATGCGAGCTTGTAAACCAAAGTTGGATAAGAGACATGGAGACCAGGTGAGACTCACATGTAAACGTCTTCAGGGAGATCACCATGAAGGAATGCTGTGTTGACATTAAGTTGATGGACAATCCAAGATCTAGCAGCAGCGATGGCCAAAAGTATTTTGAGGGTGTTCATCTTCACGACGGGGCAGAATGTGTCAAAATAATTTTGCCAAGGCACTTGTGTGAAGCCCTTAGCAACCAACCTTACTTTTTATACCGTTTAACTGTGCCATCAGCTTTCAATTTTGTTTTGAACACCCACTTGCACCATATAGCTTTCTTCTCCTTAGATAGAATAGTAAGGAGTCAGGTATTATTCTGCTTTAAAACTTCTAATTCTGCACTGATAGCTTGCTGCCAACAGGGATATGTAACGGCTTCTGCATAAGTTTTTGGCTGGTTCAACTAAAGTTGACAAAGCTAAAGAGAGGTTCTTTTGTGGATTTGATGGGGAGTCATAAGAAATGACACTGGACAATGGATATTTGCACTGTCTCAAAGAGGATTGAGGGGCTGAATTCTTGTGCATTAGTGAGAAGTGAAAATTTTTAAAATAGGAGAAAAGTTTTCTTTTCCAAGTTAATCTCCTAGTAGGAATAGCAACAGTAGTTGGTGTTTGTGTATGTCGTGTATGTTGTGATACAGTTGGAGATTTAGTGTTTGGTGCATGAGATGCATGATCTATATCATGTGTTGATGTTGGTGGTGCATGTTGTATGTGTACTAGTGGCTGTGTATTACTTTGAACAGTATTTTGTTATAAAAAGGGTGAAATTTGCTCATTTTCAATAGTGAATTCAAATGGATCAATAAATGCATGTTGTGAATGATTGAGAACTAATGTGGGAACAACATTCTGTATATTAGATTGTGTTTTGAAAGAAAAATGGTTTTATAGAAATGAACATCTTTATAGATGAATAATTCTCTGATTTGGAGGTCATACATGATATATCCTTTTACTCCATCTTTGTGATCTAAAAAATACAATTTCTTACTCTATGATCTAATTTCTTTCTATTTATAGAAAGTGTAGCAACATATGCAAGACATCCGACTATTTGAAAATATTCAATGCAAGGCAATTTATCAAATAGGATTTGATATGAGAATTTTTCCTTTAAAATTGGATTTGGGAGTTTGTTTATGATGTGAATGGAATGTGCAGCAGCATAATTTCAATAATACTTAAGTATATTGGCTTGGAATATAAGTGCCCGAGTGACACCAAGAATGTGTTGATGCTTTCTCTCAACAATACCAGTTTGTTAAGGATAAGTAACACAACTTATTTGGTGTATGATACTCATGGTTGAATAAAACTGTGGTATTTTAAATTCTAGTCCATCGTCTGATCAGACTTTTTTTTAATGAATTTGTGAAATTGGGTTTGGACTAGTTTTGTAAAAGTTTTAATCAAATCTGCCACTTCAGATTTTGCTTTCACATGAAAAATAACCATGTGTATCTACTCTTGTCATCAACAACTGTGAGAAAATACTTATGTCCAACAGTGGATACATGACTTATCGGTCCCCAAATATCTAAGTGAATTAAATAAAAAAAATTGCATTGGACAAACTATATCCAAATGGTAATCTTTTTTGTTTTGAAAAATGGCATGAGTCATATGGATTATTACAAACAGAATTATCTATGAATGAGTATGATTTTTTCATTACATCAATTCTATTCTTAGGTAAATGCCCTAGCCTATGATGTCATATTGTGCCTAATTCATGTATGTTTAGTGTGTTGGTGTTGTGTGTGCTTAAAATCTTTGTTGTTGTTGCACTGAGTAGATCAATTGGGGTCAGATCTTTAAAAGCATAGAGCCCTTTCTTTACTCATCTCGACCAATCATCTTTTGCGAAGAGCAATCTTGAATCTTACAACACATATCATCAAATACCTATTCATAGTGAAGAAATTTAACTAATTTTGACATAGATATGAGGTTGAACTTAAATTATGGAATAAACAAAACATTGTATAAAAGAAATTGCTTTGAGAAAATTATGGTTCCTACAATAGATATAGACGTGTGAGTGCCATCAGGTAATTTGACAGTTATGGGTATGATTTGATAATATGAATGATATGCCTGTAGAGAAAAAGAAATATAATCTGTTGCTCCTGAGTCTATCACCCAGGAGTTGGATTTAAAGACATTCACAGACATCACATAGACTATACCTTGGTTGGATGGAAGTGTAATTACTTGATTTGTTTGGTGTTGTATGTTGCAGATCTGGTTGTTACTATAGTAGGGATATCAGTACACATTTTTGCTCTAAAGTGAATTCGAACTCGTCCTTACTGGCCCCTCCTTGAGTGTTGCTGGTTGTTTCATTATTCTCTTCAACAATCACATTGTTGATCAAGCTTTGATGCCCTTGTTTGAGGTGGGGAGGCATTCCATGCTTCTTGTAGCATGTATCTATGAGGTGTCCAAGTTTACCACAGAAAGAGCACTGTTTTATGGTGTCTTTGTCTCTTCCTTGGCTTCTTATGGACGTTCTACCTCTTCCTCTATCTCTATTCGGATATGCAAGGTTGTTTGAAGCACTAATTAGTGTCTTGCTATCATTTATTGGTTCAAGTGAATGTAGCTGCCTCTCTTGTTGGAGCATCATCGAAAAATCTTGATCAATCTTAGGAAATGGAGTCATCATTATGATTTGTGACCTTGCATTTGAGTATGCTTCATTCAATCCTTTCAAGAATCTCACTACATATGCTTTTTCTTGGTACTTTCTAACTTTTGCCAGTCCACACACACAATTGCTTGTATCACACCCTACACACTGAGGAATTGGCCTGAGATTATCGAGCTCTTCCTAGAATATCTTCAATTTAGTGAAATATGCAGTGACTGTGAGGTCTCCTTGTTTGATTGATGAGAGTTCATCGTCAAGTTCAACGATCTTGAAGACATCTCCTTGGCAGTACCGGCGCTTGAGGTCTTGTCATAGTTTAGACGCAACATTGTGCCACATCATGCTTTGTGCAAATTCTGGAGTCAATGCCAAATTAATCCAAGAAAACACATAATTGTTGCATCGATTCTACGCCTTGCTTAGAGCATCATCAGGAGCTGGTCTCACAATTGTTCCATCTACGAATTTTTTCTTTATTCTTGGACTTGAGTGCTCTCATAATTGCTCTTTTTCAACTGTGATAGTTGTTGAAGCTCAACAGGATAGAGATTAACGGCGTTCCCGGACTCTCATCAGGATGTAAGTAATATGGTTCATTGGGATCATTAAGAGAAACAATGTTGTTTCTCGCTGATTGTGCCAGCATAGTGTTGATCTGATTCATAAGATTTGCAATAGTTTGCAAATCTATGGTTGTGAAGGTTTGATTTCATGAGCAAACGTAAATTGAACTTAAATCTTGATGATGCGAATTATCGATGGATTTGATTGCTAAAGATTCAGATCTTCTTCTCCACAATCTCGTTGATCAGAACTGTCACTTCGACCTTGAAGTAGAGTTGGTGAAGTGAGCAAGTTCTTATCAAGCTCTATCGTGTGAGTTTGGGAGAAGAGGAATGAAGATGAGAAGATGAGACGAGGAATTAGGTCCAAGAAATTAGAAATTTGTGAAGAGGAGAAAAGGGAATAAGAAAGAAGATGAGAAGAGAGATGAGATCCAAAAAATTAGGGATCACAGAACCTTGAATCGTGAATTCAATGATGAGATCAACCTGTTCTCTTGATTATTCGAATTTCTCGATCTTGATTCTCATTTCTACGCTCACCGCACCATATTAAAAGTGGTCGAAATAATTGAAGAAACAAGGAAATAATTCGGAGTGAATTGAAAGAGAGAAATTTCTGCAATCAATTCTCATTACAAGAAAAAAAAGATACAAATAAAAATGAAATGGTTCATCAGCCAACTATTTCTAATTACACACTCTATATATATACACACTTGCTGTATTTGTGATTCTAGAGAATTAAACTATAGTTAGTCCATTCTAATTCAGTTAGCTATATTATTAATCAATCAATTACAAAACATAACAAAAAAAAAAAAAAAATAGTTAGCCATCTCAACTTGTGTACATAGGTGAAGTCACAATTATAGCGGTTAAAGATTACCTATATTTATATCCTAATATCCATATATATAAGAGATTATAAGTCCATTTCATTTAGGATATCATTGATTTAAGAATATAGTTTTATTTTTATATTTTATTTGTCTTAGTATAACAACTTGACAATCGGTGATTTATAGTTCAGATAAGCACTTCAAAAAAAAAAAAAAAAACCTTAGAATATTCTGTAAGCTCTAATTAAAACAAGGAAAAAATTTTAATGCTTATAAAAATTGTACTTAATTTGTCTGAAAATAGAAATAGAACAAAGTAGAATTAGTTCTTTTATTTTTAAATTCTATGAACAAAATTTAGATATACCATATATAGAAGCTATTCTAAAACAAATACTTTGACTAACAAAATTTAGATATACCATATTTTTATTTTTTCTTTTAATTTGAGTGTCCGAATACGTATTTTTAGGTACTCCATACGATTAGTGTTCTCCAGAATACAAAGTATACTATACTCATTGAAGTAGAATTCATTTAGAGACAAGTTATACTTCGGATTGTCTCTCAACGTAAGACAGTTTCTATTATTTGAAAATCACATACATGTTCTTCAAAATTTAGAAAATATATTTGATTTAAATAATTATATTACGTGTACACTAAAATTAACTATTAAAATTAGTTATTAGTATAAAATATATATTAAAAATAATTAAAATCATCTACATATATTTTGGTATACAAATGAGATTTTTGTATTTTAAATTGAGAAAAAAGGTAGAAAAATATGCTTAGTCTTATAATGAAGAGAGAAAGTAAAGAAATGAATATGTACATCTGAAATTATGTCTTGTACAGTGAACTATCTATAGCTACTCATAGTAATATATACAACTACCATCTCACCATCATATATCATAAATGTGACTTAATCAATTTCTATCAATGTTTTTATTCTAATTGAAACAAAAACAATAAAATTACAAGTTGACGAACCACTCAGCCCCTTAATTTTTCTACAACAAAAAAAGAAACTCAAAAAACACACACAACATTAATGTACATAGCAAGCTAACAAAATAAACTGAATGAACTTATTACTGAATAAATAAATAATTGAGAAATATACATGCACGTAAAATCTTTTATGAACTCAAGCTGGATCTATGTATATATATGTATTTCCTAGCTACTAATTAAACATATAAAATTGGTTAAGTCATTTAACTTTTGGACTTACATTAAGATCGGTTTGAACGGAATAATAATAATAATAGTAATTACACTTAGGTTATGTTACGTTCCTCTCAAACGCATATCACATGCTTATAGATCCCACATGCATCATGAGAAATGAAAACTATTAATGCTTAGAAACATCAAGGATCAACCATTATTCCACCCCTACCCCTCTAATTATGAATTTCACTGCTTAATATTGTACTATATATATCTATCTCTTTAGATGAACCCTAAAATTTGATTAAAAATAACACTAATAATTATCTCCTTAATAATCATGACATCATAATCAGTTTGTCAACTAAGTCAAATATATATAATTAGTCTTCTTTCTTTATTTTCTCCAGTAGATTTGCTCAATGATACAGTAGCTAGCTGAACTCTTATAATCTTACAACATCAAAAATGTGTTATGTGTATACATACATACATACATATATATATATATATATGTATGTATGTATATATGGTGGTGGTCTATATATATCTTTGATGACTATCTAGTTAAAAAAAAAAAACTAGAGACACAGTAGAATTTATCATTTTTAATTAGTAATATTTAAAAGTTTAAACTAAAATATGTTATTGAATTACTAAATCAAAGAAATTAGACTGATCAACACATAATCTATTAATTAACCTTCTAACAAAATTTAGAGACGATGATGACTTATGTCTATTTGAACCCTAATAGTAAACTTTGCAAAAACAAAAAGGAGATTGATTCATATAAACACATATATACCTGATCTTGTTTGCAATTAGCACCAGCAGCTAGAACTTCTATCAAGATTGATTCAAAGAAGGAAATAATTGTTTGCAATAAGTATATATAGAATATTAATCAAGATGGATATATACACATATATCCATATGGATATGAGAAGGGAATAATATTGTGAGAGGAGAGAATCGATGTTATGATGATGATGAATATGGATATAAATGAAAAAGTGATATTGGCGCGGCTCAATCTGAGATCGTATTTTACTGGATTATACCATGTAAATCCGTCTTCGGATTGAACCTCACCAACATCGCTTTCCTTTCTTTCTTTCTCCCATACATCATCATCATCGTCATTAATCTCTCTCAATAGCAAAGTAGATGAATTCAATTCATTTCACCTACATGGGGCATGATCCATGATATATCAACATAGAAAGCTATCAAGTGGGGGATCTTAAAGAAAATCTCAAGTGGCTATCATGGCTAGCTAGCTAGCTAGGCTCTCCATCTCTCTACCAAACCAAAAAGAAATAAAAAGTTGTTTCAATATTAAATAGAATATCCTATATGGTCCCCCAAGGGTATATGCACCTAATTAATGACAATTATTAGGTGGCCATCAAATAAAGCTATGAATATAACTTATAAGGTTTAATTTGGTGTTCAATTTGAATTCTCCAATGGATGATATCATGGGAGTCACTATCAATTAATGCATTAATATGGAGAGACTATATATATTTTTTATGATAGCACCATGCCTAAATCAAAAAAATTAAAGAAGCACAAAAACACATAATAAATTCCAAGCAAACCAAAGTGGGTTCTCCACACACCATACTATCAAAAACTATGAAATGGAGACAAAAGAAAGAAAGAAAGAAAGGGGAATGGGTTAGTTGGTTCTTTTGATCTTTTTGCCTTTGCCAAATTTGTCTTTATATATCATCCCACACAACATTCATATATTTATATATAGTGTATGTACCAAAATTGTGAATGCAATCTAATTGGCTAGGGTTTAGGTGGCCTCAAATAAGATACATATATAGATGATATTGATAGATATGAATATGAAATGATATAAGCAAATGTATAGAGTTAAGGGAGAGAAGAAGAATGTGATGGGAATGAATGAATGAATGAATGAATGAAAAGAAGCACGAGAATGTGTATATAAGTATGGTAGGTGTTGTGCCTCGGGATGGTGAAGAGTGAAGAAGGTGAGTGGAATGATGTGAAGAGGGAGCAACACTTACTTTAGGGTTTCCTCATGCTTTGTTTCTACTCAAATAAAAATCTCTATCTCTTTCCGCATGCACTTCAAAATATTCTCTATCTCCATCCCTCTCTACACACACATACATGAAGAAACAAAGAAAGAAAGAAAGAAACACAATCTTTCTAACATTAATTATTGTTTTTCACCCGGGCTCCCCCTTTTTTTTAGATCATGCTTGCTTTTAGTCATAAAGAGAGAATAAGATAGTTGGCTTATATGAACAAATCATGCTTGCTTTTCTAATATCCATCCCAACATCATCACTAGTTACATGTTTTTAAAGGGTTATAACTTGTAACTTCAATTTAAAGAACCTTCCATACAATTCAACACAACACATTATTAGTGATCATCTCTCTCTTGTGTTTCTCTTATAATAAGATATGCGTATAGAGTTTAATTTTGATGCATTGAAAATATAAAATGTTTTATATAGTTGTACAATCACAACTGTAAAAATAGTTATTTTTACTAATATAACATTATGTAATTAGATGCACATGTAAAATAGTTTTACATTAATACGTCGAAATTAAATTCATACATATATATCTTCTTGAACCAAATTTTTGTATTGAATTGGATTATATTACATTAATGAAAAATAATATTTAAGTAATTTTTGTATTTTTTTATAATATAAAAAATAAAATTATCTTCTTTTAATTTTTATTAATCATTTTTAATACCAAAGGTAGAAGAAATTAAGAAATACACATATTAATATCGAAAAGTCTTGAGAAATAAATTTTTTTAGTAAAAAATTACTAAAATTTATTATTTTTAATTTTATCTAATGCATTATATAATGGTGAAAGTTCAGGTGAAGTCGACTTCACGTAAAGTTGATATATGAGAGCTGTTAGATGAAAATTTAGTTAAATTAGTCAAATTATCTAACAGCTCTCAGATATCTTTACGTGAAATCGACTGTACCTGAATTTCCACCTTATATAATAAATAAACGTTAAATAAAGTAAATTTAGACGGCTTAAATTATTATTTTTTTTTGTCTATATGATATTATTGTATTAATATATCATGCATATTATTTATAAGCTAAAATGGAAACATAGTGCAGAATGTGAGCATAGGGATATATGTCTTGGAACGTAGATGAGAGAGTGTGGCATTATGTTTGGCAGAAACAGAGAGAAAACAATTAATTATGATTAATTATGATTAAGCATCAAGAAGGAAAAAAGCTGGCGGGGACACCGGCGCTTAAGGGGCCTCCCTTGGGCCTGAAATGGGAGACACTCTCCTTGGGTTTTGCTTCTCACTTTCTTACCTCTCTATTCCTTTTTTCCTTTTTTTTTAATTCATTTCTATAATATATTCTTCTACCCCTCTTTGAGGTTTGGGGAAGTGTAAAAGTCTCTTTTAAAAAAGGGTTCAAAGAAAAAAATAAATAACTATTTATATATAGTTTAATTTTAATGTAGTGATAATATATGTAAAAAAATTATATGGTCATCGAATCAAATTTACGTACGTTTAAATAATTTTTTTATACTAACATTACACGAAAATTAAATTCATATTTGTATTTTTAGAATGTGCAAGGCTGTTTTAATAGTTTAATTAACACAATTTATTACTTTTAATTTATTTAGTATTTAGGAAGATATATAAATTGAATACAAAGGCTGCGTTTATTTACAGTGACACACTGAGACAGGGACACTGAGACACAAAATTGTATTTGACAGAAAAGACATGGACAGAAACAATGTGTCCAGAAACACTTAATTAGTATATTTTGTGTCCATCCTGACAGGAAGGACACGGAAACACTAACAAGGGACACAACTTATTTTTTATTTTTTCTTTTATTATTTTTGTTAATTTTTTATAATTATATTTTTTATTGTTATATTTTTCATCTCAAATTTTTTGAATAAAAAAATGAGAATAAATTAAATTTTTATAATTTATTCTAATTTATTATTAAACAGAATACAATAACACAAAATTTTGTATCTCTATTTATCAATGTCTTATCCTATTCTATTTTCAGTATCTTGTCCTATCCTGTTCTTAGAAATAAACGCAGCCAAATAGAATCTATATGGCATAGTACCGTAGCAATGCACTTTATTCATATAGTTAATTCCATGATTCTATCTAATGAGATGAGATTATGATGTTATAAGTTATTTTTAAGAGAATCTTGATGTTAAATTTTTATTTATAATATTTCATCAGATCAGAGTTACATATATATACAAAGTAAAAAATAGAGATATATATGGTGTGTGATGATTTGTGGCGATAAGTTGGCGTGCCACTAACAAAACATATTCCCCCACGCCTTAAACCATATTCCCAATTTCTCATGTCTTTCATCACCAGATCCTAGGACTTTCCCTTTCCCTTCTTCATTCTTTGCATTGCATGCCCTTTCATTTCTTGGTCAAAAGCTACCTCCTCCATCATTCCTTCATTCCTCACTGTACTTAAAAAATTCCAGCCTCGTGCATATGCATGGTTCAAGTGGCTACCAAAAGAGATAGGGATACAAAGATTTTATATATGCTGCTCTTTTAAGCCTGTCTCGTCTAATATATATCAGCTGAATTTTTTTTTTTTTTTACCAGTAATTAGGTACTAATGTTTAAAAATATAGTTTAAAAGTAGGGTAAAGTATATTTTTTGTTCCTGAAGTTTGGTAAATGAAGTTTTAAAAATACCCCTAAGTTCTATTTTGTTTCAATTTTATTCCAAAAATTTTGAATTTGTATCAAATATATCATTAACGGTTAAATCTTCAAAAAAATAAAGACCAATATAACAATAATGCATGAAAATTATGCTTGATTTGCTTATGTTGATGGGTTATTTTTTTGAAATTGTTGTTGAATCGATCTTAAATTTTTTGAAATGATACAAATCAAAAATTTTTGAGACAAAATTAAAATAAAATAAAACTTAAAAATATTGTTAAAATTTTTATTAAACTTTACTGATAAAAAATATATTTTATTCTTAAAAGTATGTTATTAAATTGATGGACTAAAAAAATTTGACTCACGAATAAAAATGATGACAAAAAATAATAAATTCTACTAAATTTTTTTAGCATTTTTTGTATATTAATATTGGAAGGTGACATCCATTTTGTTATAAAATCATTGTGGTGAAAGAAAGCCAACATGCTTTCTCTCAATTTTTACTGTTCAAGATAAACATTTGAATGCCTTTATCCCTTTTTCCCACCCCTTGTACTATGCCTTTTTTCATGTTATTATGTTCATTGCTTTAGGGAATACATTTATATACTATAAAATAATATTTTGATGAATATTAAATAGAAGTAATTTTTTGATTAATGTAGAATCTAGAATCGAAGAAAGAGGGTTATGAATTTATAATGTTTTGGAATGCGAGGGGGTGTGTTTCAGATGTGCATGGCAATAGAAGGATGAAAGTTTGTCAGTTTGCGAAGACAAGAAAGACATGCACTCCACACGAACTCCACTTCATTCACCTTCTTTGTCCCTCTTCCTCTTATCATGGATAATTTGTTTAGGGGACACTCTTCTAAAATCTGAAAAGTGGGAATTATTTCCTTCTTTGGCTCTACATTAAAAAACTAATTTCTCATTAATCAGTTAATCAATTTAATAAAATAATTTTAAAATTAAAATTATGTCCATATTTTTTAAAATTGATTAATCAAAACTAAATTTAAGAAATTGATTTTTATTTTTTAACTGGTTAACCAACACTATATTTAAAAGATCCTCCTTTTAAATTTTTAAATTAAAAATTAAAGAAAAAGATTTTTTTGTAGAAAACCAATTTTTTGTTCAAAAACTGTTTTTTTCTTCTAAAAACTAATTTTTTTATTCAAAAACTGTTTTTTTCTTCTAAAAACTAATTTTTTTTATTCAAAAACTAGTTATTTTTTTAAAATTAATTTTTATTTTTATAACTGATTAATAACTATTTTTATTATATAAAATTAATTTGGTTAATAACATATTTTTTAGTTATATAGGGAATAGTTGATGACAAATAGAAAAATTTAAAGAGAAAAAGAAATGTTGGTCGAAAAGAAAATAATTTCCGATCTTTTTTAGAAAGCCAAATACTTTTTTCATGCAGTTACACATGTAATATATAATTGAACGTGAATACACACACATATATAAGATTATGCTATGTGTATTTTAAAATTAGCTACTAAATTTAGTTATTAGTATAAAATATATATATATTGAAATATAAATATATTTATTATTTATTATATATTTTTAATTTTATAATTAAAATATATCACAGTTATTTTTTTATTGTAATTAGAATCAAATATATTTCTTCAAAATTAAGAAATAATTCTTTTTTCTTTTTTACTAATTTTATAACTAAAATGTGTCATATATCACTCTCTCATTGTAATTAAAATTAAATTTTTTTCTCTAAAATTAAAGAATTCTTCCCTCATCCTTACTAATTTTACAACAAAAAAATATACCACATGTCACTCTCTCATTGCAATTGAAATCAAATATTTCTCTCCAAAATTAAAGAGTTCTTCTCTCCCTCTTCCTTTCTCTATTTCTTTCATTCCTTCAACCACTCTATCTATTTTATATATCATTATTAATATCAATGACTAATTACTAATTTGACAATCAAAATGTGCAACATGATATTTTTTAATTACATTAAAATTAAAATTAAAATTAAAATATACCTATATTATGTATCATATATTAGTATCTAATTTAATAATCAAATGTGTCACATAACACTCTTTTATTAAAATTGAGAGAAAATATTTTTTTTTCAAAATTAATAAACTTCCTTCCTAAATTCTCTCATCTACCTCTCTCTCCATTTTTCTATTTCTCTCTACTATTTTTACTCTATATATAATTTATATTTTATATTAATAATTTGACAAATCAAAATAAATCATCTGATATTTTTTTACAATTAAAATATTTTTTTCTTCCAAAATTAACAAATTCTTACTCTCATTCTTCATCTTTATCTTTTTTTCTCTTTTCTCTCATTTTCTATTTTTTCTATCTTTCTCTTTTACAGAAAACAAAATTAATAAAATAATATAATTTAAATAAATAATAATAATAATAATATATTATTATTATTATTATTATTATATAAATATTTTTTTAGTTTTTTATTTAATTTTAATTTTTTATTACTTATCTTTTTAATCTACATTTTCATTTCTCTTCTTTTAAATATTTATTACATATAATTTAAGAGAATACTAATGTTATAATTAAAAGTTAAAATCAAGATTCAATTATTTTTTAAAAAAATAATTTTGAGTTAATTTTATAATTATCAATATAAATATTTTATGCTAATATCTAATTATATTTTTATATACATAGAGAAAAAATATTATTTTAAATAATAAGTATAAAAATTAATTATTTTTTATGTAATAGACTTAACAGTTAACACCTAATTATTAAATGTAAAATTATATACGTTAAATTATTTTAAATTTTAGATAACGAATGTTAAAATTAATTATTAATAAAAAATAGACTTTTTCATATAAAAATAATAACTAAAAATCTGATTATTTAATTTTTTATCTACAGATATCTTGATCTTTTTAGTTAAAGATTTTTGTCAATCTACGATTTTTTTCTTGTAAAAGTAGTTTGATTTTATAAATCTTTTGTGTCATGTATAATTTATACTGTCAGAATAAAGTGGACTACACATTTAAAAAATATATATTCCCATAATATTATTACGGATAAAAATATTAGTATTAAAAATAAATTAAACTACATATATATTTATATACAAATATTTCAATATCTAATATTAGTGACTAATTTTAGTGTACTCGTATATAGCATTTTTGAGCAGCAACATTGAACTGTAGCCATGGTTCCATATTATGTATATAAATATATAATGCATAATACAACTCAGAAGGCTTGTCTAAAGTTTCAAACTAACGCTTAATGCAATCATGATGTATAAGAAACAAAGTAACAAGCCCTTCGGCAGTCAATGTTAAGAATGGCATGCACGAATAATTGGAGTCTTTCAAAAAATAAAAGGTGGTCAAGACACTCATGGAGCAAACTTGAGAATTTTTTGTTTTTGGACTTGGGCTATGCCCAACAACCCGAGCAAAGTTGAGAACTGAATTTGGGTATTGCAAGGTTATCTTTTGGGGCTGTCCAATTCACTTTATCAAAAAAAAACACAGCTTATGAATCGAAATGAATATCCAAGACCAAAAATTCTAATCCGATAAAAAAAACATACATGAGGAAGTTAATTACTAGACGCCAATACAACAAAGAAAGTAAAAAATGTACCCCCAAAAAAAAAAGTAAAAATTTTAATTAACCAAGCTTAAACAAATTTACCTAGATATTCTTAATAGAAATTGGTTACATACTTGTTATAAACAACAAATCAGTCTAACTCAATTTAAATATTTAAACGTGAATCAAATTAATCGAATTTATTATAGTCTAATTCAAGTTACTAGTGGAGCATGGATAAATCTAATCAATCTAAATCCCTTAAAAAAAATTTTTAGATTTTCTCTGGCATAAGTTTGGAAGATAAATAAATAAATAAATATAAATGAAGGCAATTCGATCCTTATATAGAAAGTTTTATAGTGAAAAATGCTCTCTAAATACATTAAATTAGGGTGATTTGATTTATCTTTTATTCTCTTTTCTTATAAATTAAAATTGACTGGTTCTATTTATTATGGGACTAATTTTCTTTTTTATTATAAAAAATTGAATTGAACTAATTTAATTTATTTAAATATTTGCTAAATTGAATTAAGTTAATTTAATTTATGTATATAAATGTTTAAACCGAATTAGCCTTATTTGATTTATAAAGATAAATTTGATTTTTAATTAATTTATTGATGTAAATTAATCATTAACCTTATTTCACTTTTTTTTGTGATTTTATCGTAATTTAACGAATAATTTAGAGGAAACCGTCACTTTAGATTGTTAAATTGTTGGCAAAAAGTATTTTCCAAATTTATGAATAACAAAAAATAAAAAATATTTTAAAAGTTGATAAAATTAATCTGTGGGAGGATCACGGAAGTTAGTTACTGGGCAGCGGAGAAGGACGAAGACGAAAATGGCAGCGATCTGAACCGTTAAATCTCTGATTCTCTTATGATCAAGCGGTTCACATTTGACACGGAGCTAATTCCTTACTCGCGTCCAACACAAAGGAGTATAATCAACAGAACGTGACGCTAATCTCGCTTTCTCATCTTCGTTTCACTTCCCGCAACACGCAAATTTTTTTTCCCCTTATTTTCCTTCGCTGCGAAGGTTCCTCTCTATTTCCTCTGCGAGTTCGCTTTCTATTTTCATCTTCACTTCTCTGCGATATCGCCGATGTTAGAATCGGAGCTTCACGATTTATCCGACGACGCCGATTACGCCGCTTCGCAGCAACAAGTAACACTATTTCTCTATTCCTCTCCTTTCACTTCACAATTTCTCCGGTTCCGATCCGATTGCATTTCAATTAGGGTTGCACGATTCAATTGAATGCTTCACTATTGAATTGCTTTCTTAATTTTTATCATTCCAATCACAAATTTAACTGAGTTGATGTTTTTTTAACATATATAATTTGATTAGGGTTCTGCTAGCGTCATGCTGCGAAGCGACAGTACTAAGGTGAGCTCGCCTCATGAGCGGGACGATGCTGAGATTGTGTTTTTGAAGGACAATGTGGCAATTCATCCAACGCAGTTTGCATCAGAAAGAATTAGTGGAAGACTGAAGCTGTTTAAGCAAGGCACTTCCTTGTTCATGGTGATCATTTTCTGTTTGCTCTTATCCATTTCGTTCGGTCTAATGTATTGTTTGTGCTAATGTGTTCGTTTTTGCTTCACTTTAGACTTGGGTTCCTTACAAAGGCCATAGCTCAGAGGCGAGCCTTTCTGAGAAAGGTAAATTCGCATTTGGTGTAGACTGGATGAGTTTATTATCCTGTGCAGTGTGGTGTATCAATATGCTAAAGTTTTTTCCATTTATTGGTTAGAGAGAAGCCTTTACACCATAAGAGCGGTGCCCTTCACTGACATTAGGTCCATCCGGAGGCATTCGCCTGCACTTGGATGGCAATATATCATTGTTGTTCTATCATCAGGTGAAGCTCTTGTGATGAATCTAAATGGATTTTTTCTGGGGTAACATTTTCGGTAGCATTGATTATGTAAATAAAACGTATACGATTCTCTTATCAATGGAGACTTGCTTTTATCTTGAGTAGGTTTAAATATTTGTGGCTTTCTATACCCTTCTGTTTTTGACAATTCTATCTGGTGTGAATAAAATCTTCGTGCAGGACTTGCTTATCCTCCACTGTACTTCTATAGTGGAGGAGTCAAAGAATTCCTTGCTACAATTAAGCAACATGTTCTTCTTCTGAGGTTGGCATCCAGCATTCCTTTTTATATTTTGTTAAAGTCATTATCTTTTACAGGTAAGTGATTAGCTATATGATGAATTCTCAGATCTGGCGAAGATGCAAATGTGTTCCTTGTGAATGATTCTCAGCATACACTGCAGGTATGTGCTATTTGATTTTTTTTTTTATTAATGTTTATATGGGGTTGGCAACTGTATTATTGGTGCATGATATCTATAACTTTTATCTATATGGAGGAATATCTCAAAAAATAAAGAGAAAAGTTTTCATCAGCAGGAACTTGTCCGACTTTTGGTTGGATAGTGGAAAATTGTAGGTTTTTAGTTGAGTGCCACATGTCAACATTCAAAAGAATGCTTCTAAGACTATATGCATAGAGATATATATATATATATATAAATCTTAGGATAGGCACACATATTATGTATGGGTTTTTGGCTACTCTCTTGAAAGTGGATGAGGAGAGTGTAGATGCTTACATCTGGATGCCTTATGAGTCTGAAGTATCCTTGATTTATCAGATTCAATTTTATATCATAATATTTGGCTAGCTAAATGTTCCAATTTTTGGATTGACTGCCAGAGGACTTTGTCTTCTTTGGAGCTGCCTAGGGCTGTTTCTGTTGCATGTGGACCTTCAGTTGATGAAACAAATTTGAATGAGAACCAAGAAAGGACTGATAGTGGTGCCAATAATCTAAGTGCCAGTGTTCCTCAATTCCATGGTAGACCAAAACATAAAGCTCATGATCCTCGGGACCTTTCTATTCAAGTGTTAGAGAAGTTCTCTCTTGTAACAAGATTTGCTCGTGAAACAACATCTCAACTCTTCGGTGAAAACCAGAATAATGGGTTCAGTGGCTATGAAAGGAGCACCCAAATCCAGCCTAACCTTGATCAGCCTAAGAAATCTACCGATATTGCTGAAAATGTTCCTGCTGAAAATCCTGTTATCCCAGATCCTAAGGCGGTAACTTATTCACTTCATTGCTGATATTGTTAATACTAGCCTTACTGTAAGCAACAGAAATTCATGGTGTCAGTTGCACGATCATTTTACACCGTTGTTACGTTTTTACACATCTTTTATACCTTGAATATAAATAAAGTTAGAATGAACAATGAGATAGCATCCTTTGACCAGTATGGTATAATTTCCAAGACTTTATCTTTGATGCGCTAGTGACATAATTTGTAGTTATACTTTTTGTCAATTTGTGGCATCTTTTAATGTCATCTTGTATTCTTGAATCTTGAATATCCTGGTTGTAGTGAAGGTAAATATTATATTTGGGGTATGTGCATTTGGAATGATATAAATTCCACTAGAATACCAAAATTTCTTGGATGGTTTTGTTTTACTTCTCCTATTTACCCTGTATAATACCAATGATGTCATTTTTTTGTTTATCTTCTGGCAGCTGGATAAATTATCACTAGTATGGGGAAAACCACGTCAACCCCCATTAGATTCTCAAGAGGTATGAATGATGTCTATCCTAGAAGATATCTTACTTGTGCAAAATAACCCTGTCTATTGTTTGCTAAATTGTTTTCTGGGGTCAAACATCCACAGTGGATGACTTTCTTGGATTCTGAAGGGAGAGTGACAGATTCAGAAGCTTTGAGAAAGAGAATATTTTATGGTGGACTTGAGCACAATTTACGAAAAGAGGTTTGTGTACTGTTTTTGTGATCACTTTTGATCTAACTACTTTTATGATGAATACATTTTTACTCTTTTAAGGCTATGTATTAATTGTAGGTTTGGGGCTTGATTTTGGGATACTATTCATATGACTCAACATATGCAGAGAGAGAATTCCTGAAGTCAGTTAAGAAGTCGGAGTATGAAACTATAAAGAACCAGTGGCAGGTTTCATTTGATCATTGCATGCTTTATATATATATATATATATATATATATATATATATATATATATATATATATATATGATTAATTCTTTGCGTCCTAACATTCACTTCAGAATACCTTTTTGTCATAAGTTATTGGTGAAGTTGATTATGTAGAGGTCAGTGTCTCAAAACATTTATATCAAATGCTAACACTACCAGTTACACCATTTCAATGATGTGAACATGGATTGGCTCACATCCTTTAGTCTTCCTTCTCATTTTCTATATACGTGTGTGTAATCAAGCTTTTTCGAATAATGAAATCTAAATCTGTTTATGTATTTTTCTGCTCTCTGTAGAGTATCTCCAAGGCACAGGCTAAAAGATTTACAAAATTCAGGGAAAGGAAAGGTCTTATTGAGAAAGATGTGGTAAGTTAGCAAATGATAACTGCTCTAAGCTAGAATGGATACACATGGATGACAACCTGAATGGTGCTTAGTTTAATATCATTTCTTATATTTTTGAAGGTGAGAACTGATAGATCGCTTGCTTTCTATGAAGGGGATGATAATCCAAATATCATTCTTATGCGCGATATCCTGTTGACATATTCATTCTACAACTTCGATCTAGGTTATTGTCAGGTACTATTTGGGGGATCTTGGGCTTTAAGTCTTTAACTAAAGTATTGTAATATATCAGTATATTTAAATCTTTTTTAAAAAAAAGATGCAGCCTTTTTTGTGTATTCATGTGTGGTTTCCATGGATGTTTAATTATTCTGTTATACCAAATAGTAATTCAGTGCCAAGTTACACTGTGAAATCATTGATGATCTTGTCCCATAACTTTTCTCAATATAATTCTCCGTTTCATGTAGTCCAAGAAACAAGTAAACAAGCAATAGATGAGCATTATTGCTCTGAACACCATCTTCTAATATGGTTGAGATTTTAAATATGTGCTGTTTTATAGGGAATGAGCGATCTTTTGTCTCCGATATTGTTTGTGATGGGTGATGAATCAGAGGCATTTTGGTGTTTTGTTGCTCTACTGGAGCGTCTTGGACCGAACTTTAATCGTGACCAAAATGGCATGCACTCTCAACTTTTTGCATTATCTAAGGTCTCTCTCTCTCTCTCTCTCTCTCTCTCTCTCTCTCTCTCTCTCTCTCTCCTTTTTTTTAACAAGCAACACATCCTTATTCCTAATTATTTAAGGATTGCTTGTCATACATTTGTCGGTTGATTCACACTCAATTTGCCCCAATGACCTGGCCCTTTTATTATTTTAACACATGAATACAGAAGCTGATTTGGCTTTCATCTTATAGTGCACCTGTATGACGTTGTGCTTAAATGATATAGTGACGTGTGTATCTCAAATTGGAAGTGTTATTACTTATGATTTTCCAATGATCTAGAACATAGAAAAAAGGTTGTGAACTTGTGATAGTGCCTTTGATCAGCTTTTCTATGTAGCTACCTTGCAATTATTCCTAAATTCTATTAATAAACTTTTTTCAATATTATTCCAAAAGTGCCCTTCCAGGGTCAATATGAGAAAATTGATATAACATCACTTCCCATAGGATCTTTCAAGCATGCATTCTAGTATGGCAGAATGATTTGTTTGGCACTAATTACTTTAGCATTCATCTTTAATTTCAATTTTCTGCATTAGCTACTATGCTGATGCATCTTGGCTTTGATGGCTTCATCAACCGGAACTAAAGCCGTAATTTTCCTGTGCCTGGGTAACCAGTCTGCAGCTTTGTGGGGAACTCTGGTAGTGAGATATATTGCTTTTGCTATCGTTTGTGGTTCCTAACATTAGGTTTTTTTATTTCCCTGTAGTTGGTGGAGCTACTGGATTGTCCATTGCATAACTATTTCAAGCAGCACGACTGCTTGAATTATTTCTTCTGTTTTCGTTGGATTTTGATCCAATTTAAAAGGTTAGTTCCCCTGAAATGCTATGTTTGTCATAGTTCACTCGTTTTTGGAACACAAGACACTAGAAATGTTTTTCCACCTTGATACAAACTAAACGTCGTTGAAGTTTAGTGTTTCTGACATGCCTTGATTTTGCTAATGTGTGTGTACAACAGCTATTTAGACAACTAAACTAATCTAATCTAATTAATATTGATTAACATTTCAGGGAGTTTGAGTTCGAAAAAATAATGCGGTTGTGGGAAGTGTTGTGGACACACTATCCATCTGAGCATCTGCACCTTTATGTCTGTGTGGCTCTCTTGAAACAACACCGTAATAAGATAATGTGGGAAGGAATGGACTTCGACAACCTTCTCAAGTTTATAAATGAGCTTAGCGGTCAAATTGACCTCGATGCAACCCTCAGGGATGCCGAGGCTCTCTGCATATGTGCCGGCGAGAACGGTGAAGCTTGTATACCGCCTGGAACCCCACCATCCATGCCCATTGATGACGGTTCTTTCTATAACCAGCTAGATGACGAAGTTCTGTAAATAACTTATCTATCAATTTTCTTTAGTCATACATGAATATTGTGTATTTCCCTAATTTGGTTAAATACGGTGTTAACATAAATAAGACACCTGTTAATTCCCCTTGCACCTTCGGCTTCGTGTCAAAGCGCATCGTTTGGTAATTCACTAATTTGCACTTGCGAACAAAACGAACTTTAAAGGAATTAACATGTTAATTAAATATAACTTTCAATATTCAAAAATCTTTGCCATGTCCTTGTTAACATGATTCACGCAAGACAATAGTCTGGGATGCATCTAATAAACAAATGTGACGTGCTTAGCTGCATTTAATACCGGGTCTGCCATGTAAAGTATTCTGTGTATTCTTAATGACCCGAATTTTCAGAAACAACAGTCGTGTTGTCTAGGTCTTCACGAGGAGTTCAACGCTCCATTTATTTCACTTTCAAGATTTTGAATCCTCTAAAAGTATTATTATCTTCTCACCCAAAAGGGGGTAAAAACTAAGTAGTTCTCATGTTACTTGGCATTTTGGCAAGTTGGCAAACAGACATTACTAACTAAAAAAATAAAGTAAATAATTTTATCAAAATAAGATGATTATTATTTATATATCAAAATGGTTAGGCTCCCTCTTTAATGTTTTTAATGTGATTTTATATTTCTAATTGTTAATTTGAACTTAGACATTACAAAATCATTCATCTATATCCGCATGGTCTCTAAAATTAAATTAAGAAACTAAATTGACCGATATTTGGTAATTTCAAATGTCTTGTAAGGATAAATTATATTAGAAGCCAATGGATTAACTGATAAAGTAAGGGTTTCTTTTTTTCTAAAGTCTAAACACACTGGGAGCAATAGAATCTAAACTTAAGAATAGCTGGATAAAATTAAAGGAATGATTAAGGATCCCAAAGACGCGGATGTTAGAGAGTAGAGACAAAGCATTTGAGGCAGTGTTCATACACGGGCTCAAATTGATAAAAGTCAACCCAGTAAGAATAAAAAGCTTAAACCAAGGAGAGGATATCCAACCCATACCCGACCTCCTTGGAGATGTCAAATGCCAGCGAAAGAAACTAGCTCTATTTGCTGAAGCAAGTAATTACTAACTAGTCCCGTGAATCTCTTATTATTCTCATATTTTCAAAAAGATAAATTCCAATATACTCCTAAGATAAAAAAAAAAAAATAGTTATCCATCAATAAAGATGAAATTATCCTTGGTAGTTATCAATTCTATTATAAATACATTGACACCTCTCAAGTATAATTTATATTCTAATCTACTAAGACCTGTCAAAAATCCTTACTTAAGCATCGCAGGTACCACCCCCACCTTCTCACGAAAAATACTCGGCCGGCAGCACATCGACGTAAGAACAACGCAGCCTCAAAAAAAGTCTGAACCTCACGTTCAGGCCCAGAATCAGTATATGCAATTTGCATTGCACATACATGAATGGGTTTGCTACTTCCAAATTCACCTAACCCATTACATCAAATAAAAGAAACAGATCGAAAATCAGTGCTTCTTCATTGTTACGTTGTCGCGTCTCTCTTCATGTGATTTTAATTTGGCCTCTTAATCCAATATTGTCAACACACAATTTCAAGTTTTCTTATACATATTGCACAATAAAAGAACATTCACTTTTGACTTTGTGACTTGTGAGTGAAAAACCACATACAGCATGCACAACCAAAAATAATATACATTGCTCGTTTCTTACTATAATCACACACTGAAATGAAGTTATAGTAATATTAATTAATAATTATTCGATTGAAAAACCTTTATTTTAATTTGCTTCTTAGTTCTTACTATGACCACACACTTGTGGAACGAGGAATGAAGTGTGCCCACTGCCCACAACGCTTGCATGCATGCAGAAATGATGCTGCTAATAATGTTTTGTTTGGTGGTTGAAATGTTATGATCTTGAAGCGGTCCATATCCATGAGCCATGTGGGCTTGTGCTGTGTTGGTTCATGGACATAATTGTCCACCCCCTAGGCCCTTTGTCCGTTCATTCCTAGCAATAAACTCCATCATGCAATTCGATACATCTTATTCAATCCATTTGGAATTCGGATAATACTCCTCAACCTTTTCCTGCTCCATTTTAATATACAATCATGCTAGGTTATCAATTGGACTATCAACAAACAATAACCAATTATTAGTTGAGCTCTAAATAAACCAAAAAAATTATCCAAAATCAATTGAAAAAACATCCAAAATATAATAAAAATAAAAAGCATCTAAAATCATTGTACAAGAATTTTCAAAACCTAATAATAAAAATTCTAAAATTTAAACACAATAAAAACTCTTCTAATTATGATAAAAAAAAAGCCGCTTTGCTTTCGAATATTTCTTATACCTGTATTTCAAATGTTTAAATTTTAAAAGTTTCGAATATTTTTTTGAGGATGTACAATTAAAAGTAAATAAAAGTAAACTATTAACAAGAAACATAATTTTAGATATTTCTTATTCCTGGATTTCATATATTTAAATTTTAGAGATTTCAAATATTTTTTAGGAATGTACAATTAAAAATAAATAAAAACAAACTATTAAAAACGAATACATCATTTTGGATAATTTTTTATGCCTAACTTTTGGATGTTTAAAGTTTAGAGGTTTCAGATATTTTTTCTAGAAATGTACATTAAAAAGTAAATAAAAATAAACAATACCTTTAGATTTTAGATGTTTAAATTTTAGAAATTTTAGATATTTTTTATAATTTTGAATGTTCTTTTTAACGATTTTGAATTTTTTTTGTTAGGTTTTAGAATTTTTTTATATTATTTTAGATAATTTTTATTAAGTTTTGTATGTTATTTTTCAAAACATAAAAAAAATAAAAAAATATATTTAAAACTATTAAAAAAAACTCCAAAACTCAATACAAGCATATGCATGGCCACGGTTGAGTCGTGCCTGGTCCATTTTGTTTCACTTCCTCACGTGTGCACTATATGCAACTTGCATTGCTATTCCAATATCCAAGTGACAATGAAAGTGACAAGCTATTACTCCACACTTTTTAAATCTATAGCTTTTGTTTCACTTCTTATGTGAACTAATGGTGGTGCTCACTGTTTGTAATTTTCTTAAAACATGGCTATTTAATTAAAGAAAAATATTTTTTATGATATAAAAATAGTTTTTCTCATTAATCATTTTTTAATATTAAAAAGATATACATAAAATACTTATTATTATTTTATTATTTAATTTTCCCTACTAAATGCCTAGACAATTTGTACATATGTAACAGCCTTTTGCTTTGTTAGACACTAAAAAAGTACGCCTCTTAATTTGTCAACTACTCCTCAGCTACTACTATAACAGTATAACTAGTGGCAATAATAATAAAGCTGATGAAAAGAAGAAGAGGGTCACAGTTATTTATAGAAAAATGTTTAGAGACAAAAATTTGGAGGTTAATTAAACTGTTAAAGATAACTATAATTTGTCCTTTTTTTAGTTTTTGTTTGTATTTATTAATTATTATTAAAAAAATATATAATTATAAATATTACGTATATAAAATTATAAATATTAATTTAAATATAATAATTTTGAATTATTATTTTTGTAATTTAGATATTATAAAACCATTTCACCTTTGTTAAAACAATAGTGTTAACTACTGGTTGGTACTATGTACATACTATGTCGTACTATATAGAAGGAAGGTTTTAGGTGGTGCTAGAAACTTCAATGAGTGCCGCCTAAAATGTAGCCAGTCAATTAACTATTCCATCAGAGTATATACTCCAAAATTAAAAAAGCTAGTGAAATAATTAATGAGTAGTAAGAATCTATGGTACTATAGTTTTGGCTTATGTGGGCATTCCAGAGTGAATAGTTTAGTAGCAGTGGTAATTAAGGACACATCACGCGCCCACAAAAGAAATCAATCTAAGCATGAATGCATGTTTGTGCAGTGCTCTCACGTCAGAAATCAATTAAATGGAGAGAGGAACATGTTTTGAATCACTCCATAACCCTATGGGGGTGGAGGCCTCAACCTACTCATATAGCTCTCACTTATTGTCAATAGATGAACTTTCCTCCTATTTTAGACCACCCAAGTCTGTGACAATGACAAGGAGGTATTTTCATGGATAATTAGGCCCATTCAAATGTTTTTAGGAATTTTTTTAAAATAAATAATTTAATTATTTTAATTATCAAAATAAACAATTTATAGTGTATTTAACAATTTGTCATTATATTAACAATTTGTAAATACGTTACAAATTATTAAGGGCAATTTACTGAATTAAATAAATTGGCCCGCAAAATTACCAGAATACACATTTTAAAAAGTTGATACAAAAATGTATTTTTTTCATAAATTATATAAATCGGGATATCGCGGTTTACAAATGAACGTAATTTGTTATTGGGGTGTTGCGGATTACATTGGAGGAAAATCATCACATAAATTGTAAGGGTGTCGCGGTTTATGCGTGAATTGCCAACATGCATAAACCGCGACCCTTTTCGTTTCTGTATCCCCATTTTCTTATTCTGCATCACCATGCATCACTATGCCCTAGCATTAATCCCACTATATTACTTGATTCTCCCATCATGCTCTCTAATTTTCAGGTTATTCCACCTTCTTTTATATATATATATATATATATATATATATATATATATATATATATATATAGTTAATTTTTTCAGCGATTTTTTTTTATTATTTTATTTTAATTTTATCAAAAGATCAATATTTTTGGAGTATGTGATGTTGTGTTTATTTATTTAGTTTTATTTCTTTCAGGTTATGCCTTCTCTAACTATTGGCTCATTTCATTAACTAAGTTCTCTGTCTAACAATTATATAATATCAAATATGAAATAAATTACAATCGTAAAATAATTAATTGTATTTATATAGATCAACCATTAAAAAATAAGACTAGTAAGTTAATCTATTATTCACCATAACTCTCTTAATTCAGGTAGCATGTACTCAATACTAAATAAAAAAATTTAACAAATATACTTGTTCAATCCTAAATTTTAGAACTAAATTGACTATAAATTCAACAAATGTATTTCATGTTTGATATTATATAAAAATAAATTATAATTTAATAAAAAATTAAATAACTAAAAACGTACCTTTAATAAAAATATAAATTTATATTTTAAAATATTAAAAAGTTCATTTTAAAAATAGATTTTAATAAAAGATATTTTTGTTATTTTTAACATTTAAAAACAAGGCATAAAAAATTTAAATGTAAAAAATTGAAAATAAAAATTATCTATAAAAAATAAAAATAAAAAAAATCTTAACCTATTCTTAACTATCCCCTTCTATTTTTGTGAAACATCCAAGCTTATTATTGTTTAAATAGAAAAATTCAATATGATCATTCCTTATCCATTCTAATATTTTAATGGAAGTCATTTCGCCTACGAACAGTAGAAAAATGGCCACTGCTCTATTTTGTAGGCGTCCCATTTCGCAGGTGATCCGTCCGTTAGCTATAATTCGGCCCAAGTAAAACTATAAATCAGAATCCGGTTAAAATTAAATACACACGTGCTATATTAGGAGAACGTTGAGAGTATGTTTTTACTCTCCTAACGGATTTATCCTATAAAATCAAATAACTACGTGCCAACCCAGACGAACACAGTAATCTCTCCACAAATTTCTCTAAAGAAGAGCACTAAAGAGCAGTTATCACCCACTCAGTAACAACTCTACAATATTAAACTCATTAAGTAACCGCCTGTAGCACAACAATTCTATAAATATATCCACTCCTGACATAAAGGAGGTACGTTATTCATTCTCAATAACTCATATTTATCTTCTACTCTTGCTAACTTGAGCGTCGGAGTCCCTTTGCAGGGTGTCCAATGCCGCCGTCCTTACAAGAAGACGATGTTCCTTCCTCTCACTCACAAGGAAAACAAGTTCAAGTATCAACAGAACGAGCTATACATTGGAGTTCACTTTCACACAAGAACATTTGGCGCCCACCGGGGGACCGAAATTAAATAACCCCAAGAACCTTTTGTTATTATTTTTGCAGGTCCATAGCTGATCGGATCGGATCGGATATGGCCGAAAATTCGATCCGATCCGCATAATTTTCATCAGATCGGATCGGATATGATATCCGCGCTTTTTAGTGCGGATCGGATCGGATATCGAATATATCCGCATAATTAAACCTTCTCTTTTTAATCATATTTCTATGTAAAAAAATTCAATAAAAATATTTTTTTATACTTTTAAACTTATTTATTCCTAAAATATTTTTAATCAAACTCTTTCTAAATAACAAAAATAAAATAATACAATATATGAATACTAATTACTAACTAAAACATACAAACAAATAAATATAATATCAAACATATATATTTATTTATTTTTAATTATTATTGTGTGGATCCGCGGATCGGATAGGCGGATGTAGAGTATATATATTCGAGTTGGAATTATATTCGAGTTTTTAACCAAATTTAACAATTTTTTACAATATTTTTAAATAAATTTTTACAAATTTATCATTTATTCTATCCTTCCAGTGATGGTGAATCTTTTCTACGTTCATTTTAAATTCACGTATTACTCGTGAATGAGTATTCGCTTTATTCCTTATTTTACATTGCTTTGCCCTAATCATCATATTTATTATTATGCCGAAATCCTCTTTTTTTTCTTATGTTGCCAATTATAAATTTTTTAAACAACTTACTATGGTAATGACACTTTCTTATTGATTTTTAGCAAAACAGCATAATACATAACTACTTATTCCTATTGACACGCTAATAAGCTACATTTTTTCTTATTCTTTCTTGTTTATATTATCATTATTAGCAATTACTGCTTGTTCTTCAACTAATTACTCAATGTTCATGCTGTCTTATTCATGTTTTTTCCAATTATTCGGAATGACGGAGCTTAATTTTAATTTTAGCCAATAAATTTAGAATATGTATTTAACAAAATTTCTTCTTAATGTATTGGCAATTGGAACAGGACATGTTTAATGTGTCTTCAATTTTTCACCTTCAACTTATGAGAATAGATCTCGATCATACGTGAGCAAATTTCACTTCCTCCTCCACCAACTCAAACCGAGTTATAACTTATGAACCTTACCTATGAGTCGCCGTTGACATTTCTACTTCGGTAAAATTATATATATGTATAATCTAATTTGCTCATATAAATCTTTTATGTTAATACATCATAACGTCTTACGAGGTATCTACTAGGGGTGTTATCGGTTTGGTTTGGTTCGGTTTTAGACCAAAAACCAACCGAACCGATCTGTTCGATTTTTATATAATACCAACCAATCGGTTTGTTGTCTGCGCAACAATCGAACCGAACCGAACCAAAAGCGGATTGGTTCGGTCGATTTTTTCAGTTTTTAAATTCTAACTAATAGAAAATTAATCTTAGTAAAATGATGTTCAAAACAATCAATAAACTGAAATAATATTACATTACATTCAATTTCAACACAATTTTAACTCATTCCAACAACTAAACATAAAACAAACACATTTGTTAAGTCTAAAATTTCCATTTCAATGTATTACTAAACCACTTTTGTGGTTCGGTTCGATTTCTGCCGAGCCAACTGAAAACCGAACCGAAACGATCGGTTTGCTTCGAAAGAAAACAAAAAAAAAACCGATTTTTTTTTCGGTTTTTATTCAGTTGTAGTAAATTTCGGTTCGTTTTACGGTAAATTTCAGTTTGGTTCGGTAACTTACACCCCTAGTATCTACTATTCTATATATTCGAATTGCTTCATATTATGTATGTATCTTATCATTTCACATATCAAAATCAATCAATCAATCCATCGAAAAATAAAATTGGCTATTAATTAATCCGAAAAATGACTTTTTACCAATCAAAACAAATCTTTATTATTCACTCAATATTCAATAATTAATTGTTTTGAACAAGAAATTCGTCAATAAGTTGCTGTGGATTGAAAATATTCTCAAGACAATTGATTATTACATCCTCGGATCATACAATCAATTTGGTCAACGAATACATATTTTCGAACTTTTCAGTTCGCGTCAATCAAATACTATATGCCATCCGTGAAAAATTGTTCTCAAGCAGAAAAGTATCCCCCACACAATTATATTGATCGAACAACTCTTACCATTCAATTGGTTTTGAATAAATATTGACTAACCGGCTAAATTTGGGGGCTACATCTTTTTTATTCAGCTTTATTTATTTGTTTATCTATTTCATCTGTACCAATTTTTTTCATTTTTCTCTATCTAACAAGTTGAGCTTGGGGCTGCCATAATCACAATTCCGATTTATAGGTCGGAAGCTCATCCTGTTTAATTGAAATCTCTCTAAAAAAGAGCATTAAAGAGCAGTTATCACCCACTCAGTAACAACTCCACAATATTAGACCCATTAAGTAACCGCCTGTAACACAACAATTCTGTAAATATATCCACTCCTGACATAAATGAGGTACGTTATTCATTCTCAATAACTCATTTATCTACTCTTACTAACTTGAACGTTGGAGTCCCTTTGCAGGTGCCCAACGCCGTCGTCCTTACAAGAAGACGATGTTCCTTCCTCTCACTCGTAAGGAAAGCAAGTTCAAGTATCAACATCTCACTCATAAGGAAAGCAAGTTCAAGTATCAACAGAATGAGCTATACCTATGAGTTCACTTTCACACAAGAACAGCAGGTATATAAAAAGATAATCTCAATCTCCAATTTGCAGGCACCATGACTGAAATGATTCCACCGATGAGATGTCAGGCATGGGTGATGCACGGAAACTGGTGCAAACTATGCTAAAGTTAAAGGTTCAGGTTGAAAAAATTATTTATACACAGAAACCGCGAGATCCCTGCCGCGGTTTCTAGCCATTTTGGATATCAACATAAACCGCTACACCCCTACAGCGATTTTTACACGCAATTATGTGTAGTTTGGCTTCGAACGTAATCCGCGACACCTTTTGTTGAGTTAAGAAATTAACTAAAATAATTAGTGATGACAAACATTATTTTTGGCAAAATAAATAATTAGAGTGGTTAAATTAATAAGTACACATTGCTAATTATTTATGCTATGCTGCAGGTCACACTTCATTTTTGGCAGCCCAAGTTGAATGAATAACAAAACAAAGCTAATGGGCTGAATGGAAAGTAAAGCCCAAGTCATTCATATCAAACAAAGAAGCATAGCAAGGCACCGGGCCAAAAAGAGAAGAACCCGATCCAAGCTTGAAAGTGTTTTCAATTTCCCACCATCTTGCTCCAACCAAGGCAACGTTCCTCTCCTCTCAAATCAGGTCATATCAAGACTTCAGAAAAGTAAGAAAGAGAAAGAGCTTTTTCCATAAGCCTTTAACCAAAGAAGCAAGAGAGAGAGAATTGAAGCTTGAAGCACAGAAGCTAAAACTGAAATCCCAAGCTAAATCAAGCTTAAGAAAGGTAAATCATATCATCTTGCATGCATCAGATCTTCACCCTTTCTCCCCTACTCTCTGCTCTATCCGAAAATGGCCTTCAAGGGAAATCTATTCTCTGCCCTATTCTGCTGTGTATCTACGGTCTTATTCAAGACTTGGGGACCAAGTTGGTATTCAAGGGTTCAGATTTGGTTGACCATTGGAAAACAAGTTCGGTCACTTCTTCATGGCTTTCGGTCAAGTTGGAAAAGTCAGAAGCAAAGGTTACTCTTTGATGTTAAAAATGAAAAAGTGAATCTGTGAGTTGGTGAAGCTCAAGGCTCAAGGTGTTGACCTTGGATGAAGAACCAAGGAACGTGCATGAAGATAAAAAGGAGCTTGTTGTTCATACAGCAGTAAGGAGAGAAAACCAGTGAACCTGAAGTGTTTGTTCTGAGAAAGCTCTTTGAAGAAGTTCAACTAACTGGACAGTGTAACCTAATCAAAGGTGCATTCCGCCAGTATGAAGAACTGAATCAGAAGCTTGCTAATCTGGTTTTTCGCATAGCGCAGAGGCTGTTGGTGAAGTCAATCTCCTTCATGTTTTCTGATTGTAATGTACTTTTCTAAGCTTATCTTTCTGTAATTTCTTGTGAGAAAAGGCAAAGTGAGAAAGCTTAAGAAAAAGCCATGAGTGAAAAGGCTGAGAGATACACTTGAGAGAAAAGCCTAGAGTTATTTTCAGATTTCTTTAGGTTGGTTAAGTGTCTTGTATCTTATTCCTGTTTGGTATCCCTTTCTTAGTTGGGTTAGCACTAAGAGAAATAGTTAGGTGTTAGCATAACCAATGTCAAGTTAGGTTAGAACTTGAATGTGAAATTGGTGTATGTAATACTGTTAACTATAGTGAAATTCTTCCATATTTGTGGAGGAGACTGGATGTAGTTTGCATAGCACAAAGCAACCGAACCAGGATATATGCTGGTGTAAGCTTTTTCTTCTCTGTCATGTTCTGTTTTCTGTTTTTCATGAGACAAAAATAAATTGTCTCATAAATTTCCGCTGCTGAGTTCAAACAGAATCAGATTTGTAACTTCTACTAAAAGGGTCAAAACAACAACTTAAAAAGAAGGCATAGATTCAACCCCCCTTCTCTAAGCCTACTACTACCTTCAATTGGTATCAGAGCTAAGGTCTCAAGAATCAAGCTTAACCGCTTGGAGCAAAGATCCAATGGCGAACAACTTGGGCACAACCACAGTTGCCTACACCCTCACTGAAGGTCAGTCAAACAACCGACCACCTTTCTTCAACGGGAAGAACTATTCCTACTGGAAAGAAAGGATAAGGATCTTCATCCAATCCATTGACTACAACCTATGGAAGATCGTTGTGAGCGGTCCAAAGATCCCAACAAAAACAAGTGCTGATGGAGTGGTGACTCCAAAAGAAGAAGCTGAATGGAATGAAGATGATAAGAAGAAGATAGAGATGAACGCGAAAGCAATCAACCTTCTTCACTGTGCTATCAGCTTTGAAGAGTACCGGAAGGTGTCTAGATGCAAGACAGCCAAAAAAATCTGGGAAAAACTCCAGGTTACACATGAAGGCACCAAACAAGTCAAAGAAACGAGGATTGATATGCTGCGAAAAGAGTACGAGATGTTTAGCATGAAGGATGGAGAAAGTATTGATGAAGCATTTGAGAGATTCTCAATCATAATCAACAACCTTGATGATATGGGTACAAACTATGCAGAACAAACCTTGGTGAGAAAACTCCTTAGAAGCTTCACAAAAGAGTGGGAAAACACTGCCACTGTCCTAACCAAAAGCAACAACATAAGTCCAATAACCTATGATGAGCTGAGAGGAAAACTCCTTGCCTATGAAGCCACACACACAAACACAGACTCAAAGAAAAAAGGAATAGCCCTTAAGTCACAAATAGAACCGAAAGAGAGTGAGTTAAGTGATGGTATTTCAGATGACGAGCTTTTGTTTTTTGCTAGGAGATTTAGAAGGATGTTGAAGAGCAAAGGCAAATACAAGGGCTCAAGTTCAAAGGAGCACAAGATAGACTTGAGCAAGGTGACATGTCATCATTGCAAGGAGGCTGGACATTTCAAGTCACACTGTCCAAAGCTCAAAAAGGAGGACAAAGGAAAGAAGGAAAGGAAGAGAGTACTCATGGCAGCTTGGGAGGATCTTGAGAATGACTCAAATGAAGAAGAAGAATCTGAAGGAGATGACAAGGACTGTTTCATGGCTGGAAACAACAATCTCGATGAGGTAAACTATTATGATTTGACCATTGAGGACTTGCATGCTATTATAGATGATCTCACCTCAAACACCTCAAAACTGCTTGATAAATACAATGAATGCAGATCTGAAAGAGATGTGTTAAGAGCTGAAAATGAGTTTTTAAAAGAAAAAGTGAAGGAAACTGAATGTGCTTTAGACATCATTGAAGAAAACAGATTTCTAAAATCTGAACTTGAAAAATTAAAAGGAAAGCACATTGTGGATCCCTCACATGAGTTGATTGCTGAAAATGAAAGATTAAATGACAAAATTAAAAGGCTGAATGGTGACTTGGCAAAATTTGCACAAGGTTCTAGTAACTTGGATAAATTACTTGCAAGTCAAAGACCATTGTTTGAAAAATCTGGTTTAGGATACATAGCCAAGGAAGATGCTGTTTCCAACACTTCCTCTATAAAATTTGTGGCCTCTTCATCAAATACTAAATCCATACCAAATAAATCAGGTATCGGATATGCTTCCACTTGTGAAGAAAAATCTGATGAAGAATACACAAATAAAACTGAAATCTCACCAAGAACTGGTCTGAGTTCAAACCGACCAGGTTTGGGCTATGTTTCGAAAAATGAGGTTGTTTTCAAGAAACCATCATTTTACAACAAAACCTCATATTCGAAAGGCAATAATGTTCAAAAAAATTCTGGTGAAAATACTTTTGCAAAGAGGAATAACTTTAATAAAAATCAGTTCGTTAAAAGAAATGCATCTCCTCCAAAAACCAGAAAATTTCAAAGCTTTAATCATTTCAAGCAATATAACTCACATCAGTTTCAGCAACGCACTCAAGAAAAACATTGTGTTAATTGCAAGAAATTTGGTCACTCATATGTACAATGCTTCATTGAGAAGAGAGTTGTAGGAAACAAAGTCTACAATGTTGTTTGTGATTTCAATGCACTTGGGCAACCAAGATGGATTAACTTCAAAGGATCCAAATTAATTTGGATACCTAAGGCTACTTGAAACTCATCATGCAGATTTGCCTAGCATCCAAGAACAAAAAGGACATGTGGTACATGGATAGTGGATGTTCAAGGCACATGACTGGAAGGTCAACCTACTTCATCAAACTAAATAAGTATGATGGAGGTTTTGTGACCTTTGGAGATGATGGTAAAGGTAAAATCATTGCTGTTGGAAAAGTAGGTAATGAGCAATCTACCTTCATTGATGATGTGCTTCTAGTTTGTGGTTTAAAGCACAATCTTTTGAGTATTAGCCAACTGTGTGATTTAGGATATCTAGTTGTTTTCAAAAGACTTGAATGCTGTGTTGTTAATGAAAAAACAAATGAAGTTATGTTTGTTGCCAAACGTTTCAATAATATGTATGGACTTACTCTAGATGAACTAAAGGATCAAAATGTAGCTTGTCTTCACTCTAAAGAATCTGAAAAGTGGTTGTGGCACAAGAGATTGGGCCATGCAAGTATGTTTCAAATAAACAAACTTGTAAAGAAAGAGTTAGTAAAAGGTCTTCCTTTGATTAAGTTTGACAAAGACATCACTTGTGATGCTTGCCAAATGGGAAAACAAACAAAAAGTTCTTTTAAACCAAAGGAAGACATCTCTACTAAAAGACCACTTGAGTTGCTACACATTGATTTATTTGGTCCAACAAGAACTCAAAGCCTAGGTGGTAAACATTATGGTTTAGTAATTGTGGATGACTATACTAGGTTTGGTTGGGTTTTATTTCTTGCACACAAAAATGAAGCCTTTTCGGCCTTTGAACCTTTTTGCAAGAAAATTCAAAATGAAAAGGATTTGAAAATCTCTTCTATAAGAAGCGATCATGGAACTGAATTTGAAAACAATTTGTTTGAATCCTTTTGTGAGGAATTTGGAATATCTCACAACTTCTCTTGTCCAAGAACACCACAACAAAATGGTGTTGTGGAAAGAAGAAATAGAAGCATACAAGAGATGACAAGAGCCATGCTTTGTGAGAGTAATGTTCCAAAATTCCTTTGGGCTGAAGCGGTTAACACAGCTTGCCACATTTTGAATAGAACAATCATAAAGAAATTTTTGAAGAAAACCCCTTATGAACTTTGGAAAGGCTACCCACCAAACTTAGATTACTTGCACATTTTTGGATGCAAATGTTTTGTTTTAAACAACAAAGAAAATTTGGGAAAATTTGATCCAAAGGCTTATGAGTGCTTGTTTGTAGGATATTCCACAACTAGTAAAGCATATAGGGTTTATCATCAAGATGCTAGAATTATTGAAGAGTCCATACATGTTACATTTTGTGATACTAACTTGGTGCAAAGCATTTTGGAAGATGGTGATGCAGGAAATCAAGCTCAAAAGGATGATGAAACTGCTCAGAATTATGAAAAAGAAAATTCTGGACAAGCTGAACCAGAAACAGCAAATGCTGAAAAGTCAAGAGACAATTCCATTTTGTCTCATGAACCTGAAGGAAATTCTGCAGACAGCAGCATACAGATTCCATTGGTGACCGAATCTGCCTCCAAGTCCACTAGACCTCGTGAATGGAGGTTCTTAAAGAATTATCCTGAGGAATTTGTCATTGGGGACGTCTCTCATGGAGTGCAAACTAGGTCTTCCACTAGAAAGGCAAATGAAGGTTCAAACATTGCCCTTCTTTCACAAATGGAGCCTCAAAACGTCAAGGAAGCCCTTAGTGACCCATCTTGGATTAAGGCTATGGAGGATGAGCTTCTTGAGTTTGAAAAGAACCAAGTGTGGACGTTGGTTCCAAGGCCAAGTGGAAAGAAAGTGACAGGCACCAAGTGGATATTCCGGAACAAGTTGGGAGAAGATGGTAGCATTGCAAGGAACAAAGCAAGGCTAGTGGCACAAGGATATGACCAAGAAGAAGGAATCGACTTTGATGAATCCTTTGCCCCTGTTGCCCGAATGGAAGCCATTAGACTTCTCCTAGCCTATGCTGCATTTTGTGGTTTTAAATTATACCAAATGGATGTGAAATGTGCATTCTTAAATGGTGTGATAGATAGAGAAGTATATGTGGAGCAGCCTCCTGGTTTTGAAAATAAAGAGCATTCTAATCATGTTTTTAAATTGTCTAAAGCTCTCTATGGTTTAAGACAAGCTCCTAGAGCTTGGTATGAGAGACTTAGCTCCTTTCTTTTGAAAAATGGTTTTCAAAGAGGCACCACTGATACAACTCTATTTATCAAGAATTCTAATGATTCTTTTATTTTAGTCCAAATATATGTTGATGACATTATTTTTGGATCAGCAAATGAATCCCTTTGTACTGAATTTGGAAAGCTCATGACAAGTGAATTTGACATGAGTATGATGGGTGAACTTAATTTTTTCCTTGGGCTACAGATTAAACAAACTGAAAATGGCATTTTCATTCATCAAGAAAAGTATGCCAAGGAATTAGTTAAGAAATTTGGTCTTGAAAATGCCAAAACCATGGGAACTCCCATGCACCCGAATTCTAAATTAGATAAGGGAGAAAATGAGAAAGATGTTGATGAGACTAGGTATAGAGGGATGATCGGTTCTCTTATGTACTTAACCTCCTCTAGACCCGACATTGTGCAAAGTGTTGGATTGTGTTCTAGGTTCCAATCCAAACCTAAGGAGTCACATCTTTCTGTAGTTAAAAGGATCATTAGATATGTTCATGGCACATCCAATTTTGGTCTTTGGTATCCTAAGATTGATGATTTTTCTATAGTTGGGTATTGTGATGCAGATTTTGCTGGTGATAGAGTTGATAGAAGGAGCACTTCTGGTTTATGTTGCTTCCTTGGGAAGTCCTTGAATGTATGGTCAAGTAAGAAGCAACCAACAGTGGCCCTTTCCACTGCAGAGTCTGAGTATATAGCTGCTTCTTCTTGTTGTTCTCAGCTTTTATGGTTAAAAACACAGCTTGCTGATTACAAATTAAATGCTGAAAATATTCCTTTAATGTGTGATAATATGAGTGCCATCAATATTTCTAAAAATCCAGTTTTGCACTCTAGGACTAAGCATATTGAAGTGAAATTTCACTCAATAAGAGAACATGTCCAAAAAAGGGATATTTGTATTCAATTTGTTAAATCAGAAGAGCAATTAGCAGATATTTTTACTAAACCATTAGCTGAAGATAGATTCTGCATGCTTAGGACTTGTCTAGGAATATTGAGTTATAATTCTTTATTTGAAAAGTGCTGATGCGTTTGATGGAGAATTTTGTCTCATGAACAGGTATGAGACAATTCTGGGCAGATGATGAATGTCTCCTTCGAAACAGAGTGTTCTGGGTTTATAGCAAGTGAAAAATCAATCTGGGCCAACATCAATTCAGATCTGGATAGTCCTATATGTTTTACTAATTCAAACCACATCTGGGCCCAATGTGAATGTTACATTCTTACTTGTGTGCTAAAGTTTTCATTAAAAGTTTGTTTGTGGCCCGAACAACGGTTTTGTTTTAATTTTTGATTTTGGTCCAAAATGAATTTCAATTTAATTCTGATTGCCATTCAAAATTTAAAATTAATTTCCTGTTTTAATTTTAAAAATCAAATAAGATCTTCTCTTTTATGAGGTCATGTCATGTCAAGTCTTTTCAAATGATGATGCAGTTACATGGTTTTGGAAAATTGCTTTTGGGTACGGTTACCAACACTCCCTCTCTTCCCTCCATAACTTCTCCTCAATCCTTCGGTTTCTTCCCTCTCACACCACTATCTCCCTTTCATCAAAAGCATCATTTTAACCAAAATGAGGAAGAAAGTCATTGCAAAAAAGGCTCCTCGTGAGAAGATTTACAAACTACCCACAAAGCCTTTCACTCGCTCTCAAGACCGAACCTTTACCCCTTCTCCTTCTCCTCCAACCTCTCCTCCTCGGTGTGACCCCATGGCTCGAACCAAGAATACTCCAAGGTTCCCTGCCTCTGCCAAACCTACTCCACCACCAAAGGCAACGCCTTCCAAACCTGCCTCCTCAAAACCTGGCTCTTCAAAGCCACCCTCATCCAAAGGGAAGCGTCCGGCGACGGAGGAACCTGTTCCCGAGCCACACCAACCCAGGGCAAGGTCAGTTCCTGTGCGTTCACAGAGAGGTAAAGCTCGAGTTCCTCTCTCATCTCTTAGAGAACCAGAAGTTGATCCTTTTGCTCACAAATCACACTATATGACATCTCACTCTGACTTTAACCCTCATCGTTTCAAATCTGCCATGAACCACGATTTCTATGAGGGAGTTATTAAGTATCGTACTCTATGTCCATCTTTTCTGGCTGATTTACCTGATTTGAAAAAGAAAGGTTTTCCTTTTGTTGAAAACTTAGAATTTTTAGACTGGAATCACCTTTTTGACATCAAAAAACCTGTATATCCTCAGTTGGTCAAAGAATTTTATGCGAACATGACTTATCATGAAGGAAGTGTGCATTCTTATGTTAAGGGTAGAGACATCTTTTTAAATAATGAAACTGTCAGTGATGCATTGAAGTATACTGATGTTGGGCCTTGTGCTTACACTTCGGTTAAGTGGGATGAAGGTGTTGGAATTTCTTATCTTGATGCATTGGCTCACATTTGTGAACATGTTTCTTTAATTGATGGCATCACACCCACTCACAAAGCCCTAGGATATGAACGTGCTCAATTACACCGAATTGTCAACCACATTTTGATTCCTCAAAGTGGTTCATATCAAAGGGTTTCTTACACTGACACACTTGTTTTATATGCCCTTATTACAAAAACAGAAATCTCTTTTGCATACTTGATGGCTAGATACATGTTTGATTCTATTCGAAGCACAAAAGATAAAGCACTTCCTTATGGCATGTTTCTAACTTGCATATTTGAGCATTTTGGTGTTGACTTGACCAATGAGAAATATGAAAATAGACATTCATACCTAAAGGGGGGTGGTTCAGTGAAACAGAACAAAGGATCCACTAGATCTGAAAGAGTCATCCTAGATGATGAAGATGAGGACTGTGTCCCTGAGGATTCTCCTGCTCCTTCCACCGATGGTACTTCCATTTCCACTGGGAAGAAATCCACTCTGCTGAATGTGGTCAAGGATGTAGCTCAAGAGTTTGTGTCTCAATCAAATCACATGATTGCCATGAGCAAGGAACAAAGGAAGTTAGCTAGCAAGCATGAGAATTTTCTGAAGAAATCAAGGGATAGGGTGGCTGTGCTCATGACCTTCATTGATAACCTTAACAATGATGAAGACATTGCCACTGATGTTGAAGAGAATGATGCCTCGGAAGGAGATGGTTCTGATGCCTGAGATTTGTCTCATGAAGACTGCTGCTGTTGCTCTCATTTTGTCTCATGAATTTTATTTATTCTGCATCTGTTGAACTTTTTGGATGACTGTAATAACTCTAAATACTGCTGCACTTTTGTTGGTTTAGTTAGAACTTTTCAACTATGTCTAACCTTTCCTTGCAGGGTTTGAATTGATGTTTTTGTTGATCCTTTGAGTTGTCCACCCTTGATGACAAAAGGGGGAGTAAGGATAGTATTTGGTATTTTTTGATGTTGATGCAGCTACTAGTAGTTCATTCGAATTTTTGTCTAATTGCTGCACTAAAAGTTGATCTCACATGATGAATCCTTTTGCTGCTAACAGTTAACTAATGTTGGGTTGATTATGTGATGTTGCTCATTTTGATATCTCTTAGACAAGATAAATGTGTATAGCTCTTTATTGTGCTTTCTTTAAGTACAATGCATAAACAGGAACAAAGAGGAAAAGCATAAATCCAGGGGGAGCTAATCTTGAAAAAGAAAGGGGGAGCAACATAAAAGCAAATGACAAAAATCAAAGGGAGTTTTCTAAACCCAACTCAAACTTATTTCCTTTTGATTATTGCTTAAATCATGTTTGTCATCAAGGGGGAGATTGTTGAGTTAAGAAATTAACTAAAATAATTAGTGATGACAAACATTATTTTTGGCAAAATAAATAATTAGAGTGGTTAAATTAATAAGTACACATTGCTAATTATTTATGCTATGCTGCAGGTCACACTTCATTTTTGGCAGCCCAAGTTGAATGAATAACAAAACAAAGCTAATGGGCTGAATGAAAAGTAAAGCCCAAGTCATTCATATCAAACAAAGAAGCATAGCAAGGCACCGGGCCAAAAAGAGAAGAACCCGATCCAAGCTTGAAAGTGTTTTCAATTTCCCACCATCTTGCTCCAACCAAGGCAACGTTCCTCTCCTCTCAAATCAGGTCATATCAAGACTTCAGAAAAGTAAGAAAGAGAAAGAGCTTCTTCCATAAGCCTTTAACCAAAGAAGCAAGAGAGAGAGAATTGAAGCTTGAAGCACAGAAGCTAAAACTGAAATCCCAAGCTAAATCAAGCTTAAGAAAGGTAAATCATATCATCTTGCATGCATCAGATCTTCACCCTTTCTCCCCTACTCTCTGCTCTATCCGAAAATAGCCTTCAAGGGAAATCTATTCTCTGCCCTATTCTGCTGTGTATCTACGGTCTTATTCAAGACTTGGGGACCAAGTTGGTATTCAAGGGTTCAGATTTGGTTGACCATTGGAAAACAAGTTCGGTCACTTCTTCATGGCTTTCGGTCAAGTTGGAAAAGTCAGAAGCAAAGGTTACTCTTTGATGTTAAAAATGAAAAAGTGAATCTGTGAGTTGGTGAAGCTCAAGGCTCAAGGTGTTGACCTTGGATGAAGAACCAAGGAACGTGCATGAAGATAAAAAGGAGCTTGCTGTTCATACAGCAGTAAGGAGAGAAAACCAGTGAACCTGAAGTGTTTGTTCTGAGAAAGCTCTTTGAAGAAGTTCAACTAACTGGACAGTGTAACCTAATCAAAGGTGCATTCCGCCAGTATGAAGAACTGAATCAGAAGCTTGCTAATCTGGTTTTTCGCATAGCGCAGAGGCTGTTGGTGAAGTCAATCTCCTTCATGTTTTCTGATTGTAATGTACTTTTCTAAGCTTATCTTTCTGTAATTTCTTGTGAGAAAAGGCAAAGTGAGAAAGCTTAAGAAAAAGCCATGAGTGAAAAGGCTGAGAGATACACTTGAGAGAAAAGCCTAGAGTTATTTTCAGATTTCTTTAGGTTGGTTAAGTGTCTTGTATCTTATTCCTGTTTGGTATCCCTTTCTTAGTTGGGTTAGCACTAAGAGAAATAGTTAGGTGTTAGCATAACCAATGTCAAGTAAGGTTAGAACTTGAATGTGAAATTGGTGTATGTAATACTGTTAACTATAGTGAAATTCTTCCATATTTGTGGAGGAGACTGGATGTAGGTTGCATAGCACAAAGCAACCGAACCAGGATATATGCTGGTGTAAGCTTTTTCTTCTCTGTCATGTTCTGTTTTCTGTTTTTCATGAGACAAAAATAAATTGTCTCATAAATTTCCGCTGCTGAGTTCAAACAGAATCAGATTTGTAACTTCTACTAAAAGGGTCAAAACAGCAACTTAAAAAGAAGGCATAGATTCAACCCCCCTTCTCTAAGCCTACTACTACCTTCACCTTTATAGCGGATTACGTGCATTTTGTAAACCGCGATGGGGTTTACATAGTTTATGAAAAAAAATACATTTCGATATCTATTTTGCAAAATTTGTATTCTGATAATATTGATGGCCAGTTTATTTATAACAGTAAATTGCCCAATTATTAATTTTGATAATTAAAATAATTAAATTATTTATTTAAAAAAATCCCATATTTTTATGTAAAAATAATTATTGATAATTATTTTTACGTAAAAAATAATTATTTAATATATTTGACTGAATTATTTAATATAATATGTATTTATATTTTAAAAGTTTTTGTATGAGATATTTTTATGTAAATAATTACTAAAAATAATAATTATGACATAAATAAATACTACATCCTTTTTAATTACTAATAATAGCATCTTTTTATATTAATAATTAAATTAATATATCAAATTATTCAAGAATCTTTATTTATTATTGTTATATGAAAATGTCTTTATATTTGAGTAATTATCCTTTTTTATTTGTAATGGTATATCATATAAATTGTTTCAAAAGTAGCTATTATTGTATTCTAAATTAACATATTATCTATTCACATTTAAATTATATGCAAATAATATAAATATAAATAAATTCTTTATCTTAGTTAATAATAAATAAATTTTAATCATATCATTGTTCATAAAAAATTAACACCAATTAGTTATTTGTATAAAAACATAAATTAAAAAATATGTAAAATAACATATTAAATATACATAGGGTTAACCGGTTAAGTACGATTTTGGTTCCTAACGTAGAGGTCAAAATTTTATTTCATCTTTGACTTTTTTTTTGCTACAAAATAGTCCTAAAAGTTCCAATTTATTTTAAAATCGTCATTTTTTACCAAAATTTTCATTTTTATTCCAAAAACTTCCCCTAACTACAAAAAAAAAATGTGAATAAGACAGAAAAGGGGAAGGGAATCACGCACGCTGGAGGGGGAGGGAGAGTTGGTTTAGAAGAGGGGGAAGGGAAGGTAGGGAAGGGAAGGGGAAGGGCCACCGCCGCTGATCCTCGCTGCCGCCGTCGCTGCTCCTCTCCCCTCTTTCTTCATCGTCCCTCTTTCTTTCTTTTTCTCTCTCTCTTTCCCCTCTCCCCTTTTTCTGTGCCCTCGCCGCAGCCCCGTCATCGCCGTGCCGCCGACGAACCCATCACATTCCTCTTCTCTCTCCTTTCCGCACTTCATCTATGCCCTACTTCTATTTGGCCACTCCCAGTTCTTCATGGCTTTGACAAGTGAAATCTGGCTCAGCCTCTGTTTTTAGTTCTCTATCCACTCACAGCCGCCTCTAGGCCTGCCACCTCTTCTGCTTCGGCTAGCACATTCTTTGGCCACCTCCAGCCCCTTTTCATCATGCCCAGACCACTGGCGCTCCACCACTGCCTCCCTTGTCCCCTCTTTTCTGTTTTCTATTTTTATAATCTAGGTTACCATTTTGCTTTCAATTTCTATTTTTGGTTAGTGTTAGTTCCTTGATTTGATTTTGGATTTGTTTAGATGAATTTTAATTTTCTGTTAGTTAATTTTAGGTGGGTATTGAATTGCTGAAAGTTGTTGTTGAATTATTATTGTTGTTGAATTAGTTTAGATTTGATAGAATTAGCTTAGGTTATTGAATTTCTGTTAATAGTTAACTGTATACATGATTCATTGTTGTTATTGTTCTTCCGCTTCTGGTTCAGCTTCAGCTTGTGCTTCTGTTTTTTGTTGATTTTGAGGAAGAAAGGGAAGGATATTTTCGTCCGAACGATGATTTTAAAACAAACTAGAACCTTTGGGACCATTTTGTAGCCAAAAAAGGTCAGAGACGAAATAAATTTTTGGTCTCTACATTATGGTCCAAAATCGTACTTAACCCATATACATAAATATATAAAGATGAGAAAAACATAAGATGAGAAAACACCACATCCAACTCAAAACCTTAAGGTTGTAAGTTAATGAGTTTCTCATTTTATAAACTCCTCACTCTTTGTTGCTCTTTTTAATGTAAAATTAATTTCATACACTACTCCTCACACTTGTAATATTAACCATACGTGTTAATCTAAATGGTAAACTTGCTGCTTTTGATTAGAGAAAAAGAAAAAATAAACAAAATTCTTATGAAACATGAGGCTCATTTTTTTATATGGAACAAAGGTTGGTGTTGTTCAATGTAATGGACGCATGGACAAATTTTTCCATGCTATGGTGTCAGGTGTAAAACGTAAAATGCATTTTACTTTTGGCCTCTTTTTTTTTTTTGTTCAGGAAAGGGAACAAACGTGGGTTGCGTTTTGCTTTCTACAGGCTTTTCAAAAAAAAATTATTTGTTTTAACCCAAACGCGGCCTGTGTTTTGTGATGGGTTAAATTTTTTTTTCGAAATAACAAAACGCAGATTGCGTTTTGTGCTGAGTGTCAGCTTTTTTTTTGGGGGGGGAAAGCAAACGCAGGCTGCAATTTTCGCGTTGTCAAATTATTTTTTGAAAAATGAAAAATGCAAGTTGTGTTTTGTTGAGAAAAAAATATTTTAATGAAGAGGCCTGCCTATAAATACGAAGTAATTCTCGCCCAAATGGCCTCACTCACATTCTACTCATCATACTCTTCTTTCGAATATATATGTTATAGTTCTTAGTTTTTTTTGGCAGTTAGGTGTGTCAAAAAAAATCGGAGTAGTTGAGGTTGAAGTTATGGAAAATATTGCAAATTCGTAAGTATATTATAATGGTGAAGTTATACCAAACACATATGAAGGAGTGACTTTTGTTTGTGAATGTCCATTGTCATTTGCTATTTCATGTACCATGAGCTTTGTCGAGTTGCAAAATGGGCTTTATAATAACATTCAAAGCCACATTTTTAAAAAGGGTGAGCAACCTTTTATACAGAAGTCTTGTGCAAGTATTTGGTGGGCTAATATAGTTTCAATTAATGCCCATCACTGACGATGCCAGTATGCAGCAGATGTTCTGTATTTATCAAGAAACTTGATTTCACGTGCCGATGATATAGTTGTACGTTGAGTTTGAACAGCAGTCAGGGTCGGGCGCAGTCGGCGAGGAGGTCAACGTTGATGAGTTTGGGGATATAGATTGGGAAGAAGATAATAATGACAGTGAAGAGGAGTTCAAAGCTAACTATGAAGTTGATGACGAAAACGATGACGAAGACTTGGCAGGCAATCCGGAGGTGCAAAATGAAGCGAATGCGATTGTAAGCCAACACCCGTTTGGTGTTCCGTCTTTTATGCGGACTCTAGATCTCGAAGCCATGCATGCCCCGAAATTTTCTGAGTATGCGAATACGGGTATGTTATGATTATTAACTCAAGTTTCCTACAGTGTTTATTTTATTTGCCTTGTCTGACTGATGGTGGTGCACATGTCGTAGGTGAAGGCAACGCTGCGGCAGAAGATGGCGAGTTTAGTGTTGGAATGGAATTTGGTTCGAGAGAGTCGGTGATATCTACAATCAAAATCTACACTATCTCTAGAGGAGTTGATTACATTGTGTATGAGTCTGAGCCACAGACGTTCTATGCGAAATGCAAGGGGTATGGTGCAGGGTGCGATTGGCTTATCCGGGCTAGCTTAATTCGAAAGAAAGCTTGTTGGGAGATCAGGAGATACAATGGCAAGCACACGTGCACCATGGGAACGATATCACAAGATCATGCCAAGTTGGACTCAGACACAATTGCAGATGCCATTAGGTCATTGGTCGAATCAGACCCCTCGATAAAGGTGAAGTCTGTAATTGCAAAAGTTCAATCCAGGTTCAACTACATTGTCAGTTACCGCAAGACTTGGTTGGCAAAGCAGAAAGCTGTTGCCAAGGTTTTCGGTGATTGGAAAGTTTCTTATCAGACTCTGCCAGTATGGTTGAAAGTAATGACGGTTAAAATGCCAAGTCTCGTCTTCAAATCAAAACGCTCCCTGTTTACCGTGAGACTGAGGAGGTTCAAGGTGTAAGAGTTTTGCACCGCATTTTTTGGAACTTCTATCCGTGTATTGTAGCATTTAGACACTACAAGCTACTGGTGCAAGTTGATGGCACGCACCTGTACGGAAAATATAAAGGTGCACTTCTGGTAGCGGTTGCACAAGATGGGAATCAAAACATTGTGCCTATTGCATTTGTCATAGTCGAGGGCGAGACGGCAGACTCAGTAGTGGAGAATGACCTTTCATTTCGCCTACTCGCAAAACGTGTTGAAACCCAGTCAATACCAATGTCGCTGCAGCTACCTCGTTAAAGGTATTTGGCGGATCCAGGGCAACAAATTTCTGATAATATGCAAAAAGAAAAATGATAATTATTACATTCTAAATAATATCGATTAATAATTTGTTCAAAAAAATTACCAACAACAACTAAACAGTATTATTATTATTATCTTAAAACATAATAATAAATTATTAAAAAACATAAATATTTATCTATTATTTATTAAATAGTATTATTAATTATTAAAAATAACTTATTTTCACTATCATAATCAGTATTATAAAATAATCATAATAACTCTCTAATTATAATAATAATTACTCAAATATAACAATAATAACAATAATAATAACCATTTATTATATTATCTATAACATAAACGGTTTGTTATTAACATACAGTATTAATTATTAGGGTTAAGTATTGAAATCGTCCCTAAAGTCTGGGGTGAAAATCAAAATCGTCCCCAACCTTTTTTTGTTATTAAAATCATCCTTAACGTTACAAAACGTTATAAAATCGCCCTTTTTTATTTTTTTGGACCAAATTACCCTTAACTATTAATAAAAATAATATTAAAAAATAAAACCCCACCCCACCCACACCCAGCATCCCTTCGTCTCTCCCTCCACCCCAAACCCACCCCCAATTCCATCATCACTAGTTCCCACTCCCTCGCCCCCTCACCCCACTCCCTCACTCCCTCACCCCCTCACCCCTGCGTCCAACCCGTGCGCCCAACCCGCCGCCGCCCCTTCGTTCTTTCTATTTTTCTTTTTATTTTTTTTAATTTTTGAAGAACATATATATGATTGATGATGGATTCTTGCTAATTTTGTGATTATTTTGTGATTGATGTTGTTGCTGAATTTTTTTATTTATTTTGGTGATGAAGAAGGAAATTGGGGGTTATTGGGTTAGTGGTGATGAAGAAGGGGGTGAGGGGTTGAGGAGTGGGGGGTTACAATGAGGGGTTCTGTGACTGCCTCTGCTTCTTCCTCTGCTCTGCTTAAACTTCAGCTTCTGAAATTGTAACTTGATGATTATTGAACTTTTGGATCTGAAAATTGGAATTGTAGTTGATGATTATTGAATTATTATTTATTGAAATTGATGTGATTATTGAAATTGTTATGCTTCTTCTGCTTTTGATTTTTTTGTTTTGTGAATGTTGCTGTTAATTTGTTTTGTTATGAGTAATGAATGGTGAGAAAAAGGAGAAGGAGGAGGTGGAAGGAGATTGGGTGAGTGAGGGGTGAGAGGTGGGAGGTGAGGGAGTTGGCTGAGGGAGTTATGGGAGGGGAAGGGAGGGGGAGAGTTTGTTTTAATTTTTTAATATTATTTTTAATTATTTTTATTAATAATGAAGGGTAATATGGTAAAAAAATAAAGTGAAAAAGGACGATTTTATAACGTTTTGTAACGTTGAGGATGATTTTAATAACAAAAAAATATCGGAGACGATTTTGATTTTCACCCCAAACCTTAGGACGATTTCAGTACTTACCCTAATTATTATTACAAAATATTACTAAAGTATTAAACATAATAATTTTTTTAGTTAAACATTATTAAAAAAACCGTTTATTATTATTATTATTATTATTATTATTATTATTATTGTTATTATTATAAAAAATAATAATGAATCTCTAAAAAATAATAATAAATTATTACACATTATTGTTATTATAAATTATTAATAAATTATTCTTATTAACATGGGATAATAATAATAATAATAATAACAACAACAACAACGTCGCTAACAATACAGAGATTAATTTGCCTATTAATAACAATAATAATATAATAACAATATTAAAAAAATTAAACAGTAATGAGAAATAAATAACAATATAATATTAGTTATAATAATATTAATAATTCTAATACTACTAATTACAATACAAATAAAAAAAATTCGAATAAATCTATATATTTATTGTTAAATATTAAAATAAATTACTTACAAATTGAGAATGATCTAAATACTCAATAATATGATCTTCTGGTTTGGTATAATACTATAGTCATGCACCATTTTTTTTCTACACCGTGCAGTTGTTTTTCTTCAGCAAGCTCCTTCACAGTTAACTCTTCCTTCTTCATTCTCATTTAACTATTTTTCAGTTCTCACTTTATTTCAGTAACTAGTTTTTAACTTTGCTTCTCTTTCAGTTTTTCGCTTATAAAAACCAAGATGAACACTCTTCGAAAACACGTGGCGCGCAATTCCAAGTTGGTCAACACTTGCTTCTGTCGGCATGCAGGACACGTTTTGTTTGCTGGTTCTTTTCCCTCACCAATGACAGCCTGCGTTTTGTAGGACCTGTATTTTTTTTATTTTAACGCCTGCAAAACGTTACCAGTATTTTGCACGTTTCTGATATAATTGTGAACAACACATCATGTATCTATATACAAATTTATCACTAATGTTTTATTCATAACCAATTTAATTTCTAGAAACATGAATCAAATTAAATTTTTAAAAGAAAATCGGGAATGAACGCTGACAACTGAAAGGAGCGAGGGTTTTATGAAGCTACTCTTACGATGATAGAAAATTGGATGTTTGGAATTGATGTGAGGCGATCATTTTTTAAATTAGACATACATTACAAGACAAGTGGTCCTATAGCTTGACCTTTGTTAATTGTTATTGTGGGTTGGACCATTTCACCACACGAGCTTCAAAGTTGAAAGAAGCCTTCACGAGTGGTTTTAATTCCGTTTGCAAATTTTGTTATAAGGCCCAGGATGCTGGGAATCACGTGGAATCCGCGTGCTATATATTCCTCTTCCTCAAACCCTAACAACAAATCACTGACACCAACAACCACTCTGATCGTGATGTGGGGAGCAAAATATGTGTTGTATTCATACCTTGATTCGCAACCGCAGAATCTAATTAACTTAATGATTTGATTAGTACTGTAAAAGTAATAAAGTACTTAGATTATCTCAAACAATATAGCACAGCATATATTGTTATTAATAATTAGAGTTTATGATAAGAATAAATAATTATTTGTATTTATAAAAAATAAAAATATTGAGATATATATATTTATATTAGGTTAAAATTAAATTTATATTCATATAAAAAAATTTTGTATGACAAAAATATTTTATATGGAATTTTAATTTTTTTAAAAAAATATTTTTGTTACATAAAAAATATCTTATATAAATATAAATTTAATATTAATTTAATGTGATATATATATCATTGTTTTTATTTTTTATGGATACAAAATATTTATTTATTCTTTATTATAATAAGAGAGAGAAAGAGGAGGGCAAGAGAGTGGTGGGGCAAATGAGTTTGATTTGACTTGAAGTTGTGTAAGCGTAAGGCAAGTTAGAGAATATGGTTTGGCTCACTCTCCTTGAAGGGAGCGTGTCTCTCACTCGAAGAAAGAAGTAGTAAACAACTTTGAAGGGTTGTGTGGCAGTGTGGGTGCGGGTCGGCAAAAGGAGAAGCATTGATACGGACACATTTACTCTTTTGTCCACGCTTCTTCATTGCCTTCTTTTGTATTTCTATATAGTATAATAAAGAGTAAATAATTAAAGTAGTCTTTTTAAGATTATTTATTTTTTAATATATTTTTTAATTAAATTTATTTTTTAAAAAATTTAAATTAGTTATATTAATTTTTTATCATTTTTTTATTAATGTTATCAAAATTTATTAATATGATATATTAAGTGACATTTTTATACACATTTACAAATTTTAATTAACTATTAATATAATAAATTTATAAAATTAGATCAAATAAAAATTTAATTATAGAGAAAATTTGAAGCATTATAATTTTTTAATTGGAGTTAATTTTATCTAATTTTATAAACTAATTATGTTAATAGTCAATTAAGAGTTTTAGGTGTATGTTAGGATGTCATTTAACGTACCACATTAGCAAATTTTGACACTATCAACAAACAAAATAACAGAAGGACTAACATGATTAATTTAAAAATTTTAAAGGACAAATTTGATTAAAAAAATCTTTTAAGGATCCATTTGAAAAATAAGTGATTTTTCACGGACTAATTTGACCATTTACTCGTATAACAAATAATGAGTTAATACTTAATTTCGCACTTTAATTTTTAAATTTGAGTTCAAATTTAAATTGATTTCTTAAATTGTAATTAATTTAATTTAAATTTTAAAATTTATAATAATAATCTATATTGACAAACAATTATTTTTATTGTGCGGTTTGCTTAGTATATGGTGCCTATATAAGAGAGAGTTGGGTTTTTTATTGAAAATATATCAAATTTTTCTTTGCTACATGGATGACTTTAATGAGGTTGTGCAGTTAGAATAAAGAAAAGACACTAGTGTGTTAACAACAACAGCGAAAGATTTTAAAACATGGATGCAGGATATGAAATTGGTGAATATAAAACTGAATGCTCATAAGTTTACGTGGTTTAGGAGTCAATCGTACACAGGAATTGATAAAATGTTGGTGAATTTGGTTTTATTATTATCATTTGGAGCACTTTGTTGAAAAGGAATAATAGAATATTTAAGAATCAAGAAATAGGTGTTGCGGAAATAGTCAATAAATCGATTAGGAGTTACAAAGAGTAAAATGATATTTAATCTTGAGTTGTTGATGATATTGGTAAAAACAATTAAAAATTAGTTTATTTTATCTTACTAGTACTTTTATATTGATACTCCACCTTATATATTGTGTTTAACCATTTATTTCAAACAAAAAAATTTGTATGAGTTTTTTAATTAATTTTCGTAAATGAGATATTGATTTTACATATTAATTTGTCAAAATTTGAATTTTTTATCGTTTATCTTTGATTTCATATGGCTGATATATATTAAACCTCTTATAAGGTTGTCTGGCTCTCTAGCATCCTAAAAAAGACAACAATAATAAATTCAATTTGAAAATTGAGGCTTTCGGAATAATAGTCAAACTTTCAAAAATTTTAATAACTCAATTAGCTCAAAAATTAATGTGAGATATGATTATAAATTTTGGGATCCAATTTGAGTCTATTGAAATTTTGAGAATTAAATTGAGTCAAATTTTAATTTTCATAGACCAAATTAAATATTAAATTTAAAAAAATAAAACTTAAATTTATGACAAATTAATCTTTAATCTGTCGATTTGAGAGATATTATAATCAATAAAAAAATTTAAAATAAAATAATCTGTTAAAACAGTTTAAATTTGCCAAATATAATAAATTTAAACTATTTTTTTGTTTTACTAGTATTATGTTAGGGAATAATACTATAAACGATAATGTTAGAAGACAAAAAAAATTAAAATTTATCCTATTTATTATTTATTAATTATTACAATAAATAATAAAAAATAAAAAAGATAAATTCTAGATGTTTTTTGTTAATATTTTTTGTTATCCAACATTTATGAAATTCACCAAGGATCGAATTCTTGACCTTTCGGATCTAGAACTTTAATACTATGTCATGAATTCACTCATAAGCATAACCTGACAGGATAATGAAACACTAATGTTCATATATCTAATACTTCCTGAACTTTTATTGTACACATTGTACGCTTAGGCCATTAACTTCTTATACTTTCTCGTTATAAATAGATAGTTAGGATAGATAGGTAGCAATAGCATTGGTGATTAGTGGCATGCAATTATGGATAAATGGGATCTTGAACTCGGTCTTGCTCTCCCAAGCAATTCTCCTTGTGCAGGCTCTAATGATGATATGGAGGAGGAAGAGGTTACACATCCCACTCTGTGTCTCCTTCCGTTAACTCCTGGCCACTCATGGAGGAAGAAACGGCATAGGATGTACGTGAAGGTGAAGATGGAAGGTGTAGGGATTGCAAGAAAGGTTGACCTCACCATGCACCATTCATTTCACACCCTTAACCATGCCTTGCTCCACATGTTTGGAAAACCCCCTCATCAATTCTCAAACTCCTATCGCCTCCTTTTTCAGGACCAACAAGGCCATTGGCTTCTCGCCAAAGATGTCCCATGGAGGCAAGTACCCACTTCATTAATTATTCTTCTTCTCTAAATAACCCCTTTATACTTACTTAACCTCATTTTCTCGTTCTAATGCAGAACTTTCCTTAACTCTGCGCAGCGTCTCAAACTGCTCTGAACCACCACCACCATCGTACGAAACTAATAATTAAAAATTATTAGATAATTTAATATGTTTGGCTAAATTATTATCAAATAATTTTTAATCATCAATTTCATAAGAAGATAAGTGTAGGTAAATTTTTATATTATCAATTGTGTATTGTCTGACTAGTTAGTTAATTTATATGCTATAATTGTAATATCTTCGATCTTATCACCAACTATCTTAAATATCTCCGAACAAACAAGCTGAAATATCAACCAAAACATAAGACTATAAGAGGACTCCACTCCATCTCTCATATCTCTCCACTTCAAATTAAGCAAATCCTCGCTTCCTATCAAAAAGATAAATATTATCGAAGCATCCGAGGGAGTTTTTTTTCTTACCAAAGGTATGAAAGCTTGAGTTTTTACTTTTTATAATCTTGTGTTAATTTTTCATTTCACTCTTGCTTCTCAACCATGGTAAATAGGAGTAGTGTTTATTTTTTAAGTGTCGAAATAAATAAAAGATAAACTAATTTAACCCAACTTCTTCAACATCAACATTTAATTTTTAACATTTTTTAGGCCTTTTTCTTTGGACATTTATTTTTTAGGCATTTAAATATGAATAGTAACCGTCGGTGGTTGAAAGTTAACGACTAATTTGTAGTCTTTGATATTTAACTATTTAGTTCAACTTATTCTTAATTCTTAATTAACATCAAAAGTAGCTGTTGACTCAAATTCACATCACTTTTTTTAGGTCATGCAACTAATTCCATTGTTACCATTTTGGTTAAAGAATTGATTGCATGTTGGAGTAGAAAAAAATAAAACAAAATTAACTATGTATACGAAAGAATACACCGCCATGAGGGGTTTTTTTGAGACGTAAACGGACTTAATGATGAGATTTCTCAAGCTTAACTTGGGCTTTCAAAAGTTGAAAAATGCATAAGATTTTGTTGGGTTTGGAAAGCAACAAAAGAACATGGACCGAAACGGCCGCGGGTAGCAACAAAGGAGCTCGATCCATGACGAAAAAAAGGAGGTTTAATTTATTAAGGTTTTGTAATCTTTACATGTATATCTATTAGGGGGGCAAAGCAGGCCAACCAGCCCCAACTTCTCCCGTTTCGCCTAGGTCTGTGCCATAAAAGGAACGGATCAATCCTTTCCACAAATTAAAATAGATTTAAAATGCTAAATTGTCCCACTTTATAGCGAATTAGCAAATCCGCACGCTATCTCGCTTGATTTTTTTTTAAAAAATTCATTAAAATTAATAAAAAAATAATAATTAAAAAATCAAATATAAATAAAAAATAAGTAAATTATAATATAAATTTTTTTAATTTTTAAATTTAATAAAATTATTCAAAATAATATTTATCAATAAAATCATCTTTATTTTAAAAAATAAATCACATAATTTAAGCATATATACAAAATTATAAAATAAAATAAATAACGTTAATAATTAAAAGAAGAATAAAAATAAAAAATATTTAAAAAGTATATAATTATTAATTTTATAGCAGTAATCACTTTTTAATTTAATAAAAAATAAAATAAAATAAAGAATTTGACCCGATGGGCCGATCTGCACCGCCAAACTCCGCAATTTTGATGGTGCGGATTTGGTAGATATCAAATCTTAACTCGACTCGCCTTTTTAGGAAATTCGGCGAGTTAGCCTGACGGATTCAACCTGTTTTAACACCCCTAATATACATGTTACAAAGAAAATACACTTTTAAAACTAGCTCATTTTGGTGTTTAAGAGAGAAAAAACCAATTAGGTTAGTGATATCAAATTTCAGATTTTACAATTAACTATAAGTAAAATGGTCCAACATCTTTAGCTCAATAGTTCAACTTTATATTTTTAAATTTTAAATATTATTGACTAACTACAGATTAAAAATAATAAATTATGCTGGCCTATAGTATTACTCAATTAAAATTTATATATTATTTTTTTAATTTTTTTATTTGTCATTTTTGTGTATGCAAGTATGTATCGGATTGTTTTAATATATGTTACGCTGCGATCAAATAATATTCACCGATGTCAATTTAACAAAGAAAATTATGTAGGCGTTAACATTAGACATTCACGTTTTTTTAGAACCTTCTTTGTGAAAACTTTGCCCCATGTTAAGTCCAGATTGACAAACTGAAAAGGTAGACCTTTTTAACAGAATTGATAGATTATGTTTGATTAAATCTATTACTTCTGCTTTATCTATTTATCATACGTAAGTCTCTCTTTTTTTTTTCTTTTGTGTGCATAAAAGCTAATGCTATCACAAGGTCTTTCTTGTGGAAGGAGCAAGTTGATGAGCGATGCCTTAAACTGGTCAAGTGAAAGATAGTTATTACTCTTCGTAAGTTTGATGGCCTAAGTATTAGAGATACGAAATGCATAAGTCTGACTTTAATGGGCAAGCTTTTGTGGCAATATCTTCATAGTCTTAATAAGCTCTGGGTTCGGGTCTTGAAGGCTAAATATGGTCAGGATGTTCTTATGGAGAGCAGGAATTTTATTAGTGTCTTGGGTATTTAGCGTGACATCATAAAAACTAAGATCAAGATACAAGAGAGGTTTTCTTGAAACACCGATAGTCTTTCTCAATCCTTTTGGTTTGGAAAGTGGCACCCGGATGGTTATCTTATTGCTTTTGTTCTTTTTGTTCATATTACGAACACAATTTGAGGGTGAAGGATGTGTGTCCCACGATCACTGGAATTAGAGAGTATTGTTCACTCCTATTGATAATGACTTTAAAATCAGGCTAACTTCTATTCGACTAGTTTTGTCTTGTGGCTCGGGATTTAAAATGTCGTGCCATCCAGTCGATTCCGTTGCCGTAGAGGCTTAGCTGTCTCTCCAATCTTCCCTTGTGCAACCTGGTGGAAGAAGATGTCTTGCATTGCTTCATAGATTGCATTAAAGTCCAAGCTATTTGGCATGCCTTGGGAATTGGACGAAACATAGATGGCATTGGCAGAAATTTTCATAGTTGGGCCAAGTTTAACCTTTATGCTAGCAATTGCTTATTTTCCGCGGCAATTTGGTGGATTTAGCATGATCGCAACAATGATGTTTTTAAGGATGATGATGCCTGAAATACTTTTAAGATAATTCTTCTAATTAAAGATGTAGCTAAGGAATTTGGTGCCATGTCTGTTTTTATGGGAATGCAAAATCGAATTCTCCTTCCTTTTCTTTAATTTCTCCTCTTAATTCAATGATTAAATTGAATTGTGATGCTAGTGTTTTGATTTTTCGGCATGTGGTTGATTTTGAGTGCATTCATAAAGATCACTTACGTAAATGGATTAAGGATTGTTCAGGTATTTTTTCTTGAGGTCAATATTGTTAGAAGTGAGCTTTTTGCCATATTGTGTGATCTCTGTTCGACTTGAAATTATGGATTTAAAGAGGTCATTTGTTAGACGGATTACATCGATGCGTATCATGCTATTGTTCAAAACTCTTCGGGAATTTATCTTAATCTCACCGTCAAGATCCAAAAACTATGTAACAGATCCTGGACTGTGGATTTGACTCTAATCCAACTGACTGCGAATGCAGCAGTAGATTACATGGCGAAAACTGCCGTGCGTTGCAATATTTCTTATATGAAGTGGTTGTTGCCCAGTAGGATTTGGTTGAGTTTTTAGCAAAGGATATGTCTATGGGTGTTCAACTGTTCATGGATCCAATCCGATCCATATATCTGCGGTGTTTATTCGAATCCAATGCGAAAATTATGGATATAGATCCGATTCGCACACTAATAGAATTGGATTGCGAAATTTTTGTATGTATCCGCATATTCGATCCACATATCCATGGATTCGCAAAAATAAATAAATAAATAAGTAATTTTTTATGTTTTATTTTAACTAATAATTATCATATATTTTGTATTATTTTATTTTTATTATTTTAAAAAAGTATATTTAATATTATTTTAAGAGTAAACATGTTTAAAAAAAATAGAAAAAAGGACTTTATTAAGTTTTTTAAATAAAAATAAGCTTTTAAATTTTTTTTTATATTTTGCGGATATATCCGATACACGAACCGATTCGCAAATGTACAGATCGGATCGGATCTACTCTTAAAACATGTGGATATTATATCTAATGATTTTAGTGCAGATCGAATTGAGATTTTGACCATAACCAATCCAATTTGATTCGCGTTCACATTAGATATGTCTATTTTATTTTAGTTTTTTTTTTGTGTTTCTTTTGCCTTAAAAAAAATCTACTAATGCCAGTTCAACAAAAAAAAAAATTGTTGGCACCGTCACATTTTGTTTTAGATCTTATTAATTATTAGTTGTTGATTTGAATTGATTATAGTTTACCCTAAGGAATATGATAGATTAATCATTAGAAGTTGAGTATTTAGAATTCTAATTCATCTTTTTAATTATTTTTTTAATTTATAAATAATTTTTTTTTGAATTTTTTATCTTTTTAATATTTTAAAAAAATAATATATTTAAATATTAAGAAAAATAAACAAGACACTTAATTATTTTTCATATTATATATTAATTCTGGAAAGATGATTAAAATAAATAAAGATGGAGTTTACTGCACATTGAATTGGCGTGGACTATAAAGAAGTCAAGAAGTGAAGAAGGAAATACAAGATGCAATAAATGTAGTATAACTAATTTAATATAATTTAATTTGATAAAAAGTAATAATTATTTTAATTCAAATATATTCTTGTATTGTTTGTCAACACTAGAATAATAATAATAATAATAATAATATAATTGAAAATACTTAGTTATTCCACCATGAATTTCAAATTTATTAAATTTTAAAACAAGATAAGATTAGCTAAATCTATTTCCCAATTCAGATATATATGATTTAATTTAATTTAAAATAAGATAAGATAAACAGCATACTCCCTCTATATATAGGAAACACCAACAAAGAAAAATAAGTAATTCTTATAGAATAGAGAAGAAATACGAAGAAGTTGCAAAATGTTTCTTAATTAAGTGAGACAGGCATTGATAGTTTGCACTTTGCAGCAGGATTGGTCTTCGTACAAAAGGTAATTTACCTATTTTATTTGAATACAAAATGCATGGTTATGATTACTTTATTACTTTCATGGTAATTTAATTAGTTTAGATAATAGATAGTAGTAATTTAATGAAGTGTAGATGAAGTTGAGGGATCCAAAGAAAATAGTGATTAATGAATTGTTAACGCGACGGAGAAGGCGCAGGGTCTGGCCGCTTCACCGCCGAAGCGACGTTTAGCGTTGTGACACGTCATCACCTTCATGTGGTGCATATTCAGAAAGTGCATAGTAGTTAAGAATGCTTAACATGCTTATTATGTTGTTGTCACTTGTCAACGTAACATTAACCTCGCTAACAACATGCTTTACTTAACTAGATACAGAGAGAGAAAGAGAAAGAAAGAGCTACCTTGTCTCTCACCCTCACGGTGTTTCTCTTCTTCTTCTTCCTCTTTCTTATACCTCTTTCAAAGTTCGAAAAGCCATATCTATCAATTTTTTTTTTATTATTGTGAATCCGTTCGTTTCTGTGAGGGGACAGAATCCATTGTTAAGATTCCTTGGAGGTTCCCTCAACTCTCTTTCATTCTCCTTTTTGGTCCTTTCTGTTCCATCTCTCCCACTTCAACCTTGCTTCCCGAATCTGGAAAAAAAATTCGTTCTTTCTAAATAGGTCGGTAAGTTTTCATTCTTGTTCCTCTTTATTAGGGGAACAATTGATTTTGTTGATGTTGTTGATAAAATCTGAATTAATGTATTTTGAGTAGTTTAATAGTTGTTATGTATCTCCATTAGGTTGTTCCAATTTTAGGTACACAAAAATAGAAATGGACGATTTTTCATTAATTATTTTGGTTTCTATTATAATGATTTGTTATGTAGATTATCTCCTGTAGCTCAGTTTTATTTTTCATTAATTAGTTGTTGATGAATGCTGTTGGCATTATTTTGTAGGTGAACATACAAATCCAATGGCAAATAAAAATCGATTGAGTTCTGGTTCTAAATACAAAGTAAAAAGGGTCCATTATTGTGTGTTGCTAGCATTATTGGTGTCATTATGTGTATTAGGGATTGTATTCCATGGTAGAAAGATTTCTTATTTCTTCAGACCCTTATGGGACAATCCCCCTAAACCCTTCACACGCATACCTCACTACTATGCTGAAAATGTAACCATGGATCACCTCTGCCATCTCCACGGTTGGTCCCTTCGATCCCACCCGCGCCGCGTCTTCGATGCTATCATATTCAGCAATGAATTAGACATGCTTGATATAAGATGGCACGAGCTTCAACCTTATGTCTCCAAATTCATCATCCTCGAGTCCAACACCACATTCACAGGCATTCCAAAGCCTCATTACTTTGAATTAAACAGAGAAAGATTCGCCTTCGCCAAAGAAAAGACTGTCCATGGCACCTTCCCGGGAAAACTTGCAGTGCAAGGATCATATGAGGACCCATTTCTGCTGGAGGGAAGACAACGCGCGGCCATGAATTCGTTGATCCGGCGAGCAGGGATATCCAATGGAGACATTCTTATAATGGCTGATACAGACGAGATTCCAAGCCCACAGACACTGAAGCTTTTGCAATGGTGTGATGGAATCCCTCCATTGATGCACCTTGAGCTTAAGCACTACATGTACTCGTACGAGTTCCCGGTGGACTACAGCAGCTGGCGAGCGACGGCACATGTGTACTCGCAGCACACTCAGTACCGGCACTCGCGGCAGACTGACCTTATGTTGGCAGATGCAGGGTGGCACTGTAGCTTCTGCTTCCGGAAAATGTGGGAATTTGTGTTCAAGATGACTGCATATAGCCACGCAGATCGTGTGAGGTACAAATCGTTCCTTAGCCATTCAAGAATTCAGGACATAATTTGCAGGGGTGATGATCTCTTTGACATGCTCCCTGAAGAGTACACCTTCAAGGACATCATCAAGAAGATGGGGTCCATTCCCCCTTCTGCTTTTGCAGTTCATCTTCCTGCTTACTTGATTCAGAATGCTCATAACTTTAAGTTCCTTCTTCCTGGAGGTTGCTTGAGAGAAACACAAACTCCACCTTAGGGTAACAATGTTAATTAATTAGATCATGCTAGGTTAATGTAACAACAATGTATATTTCTAGTTCTAATTAAACTTTTTAACAATTTTCATTTCTATAACTGCGTGTGCATTAATTCTTAGTCACAAATTACGTGAATGGAATAAGGATTTAATTTCTAATTAATTAAAGTTGTTGGTAATAAATTATGTCATAGCTAGGTGGTATGTGTGGGATAGTACCATAACCACTTGTTCAACACTCGCGGTTAGAACATCCCTAAAGTGTGGGTAGTTACCATTACTTTGTTTTTTTTTTTTTTTTTTCATACAACTCACACACACACATTTTAACACACTCTATCTGAGGGTTCTTAATCCACTGTCTCCATCGAGACTTGAACCCGGGAATGTAAATTATGAGATTTAAGTTTGATGTCTCCATTGAGATTGGTAAGATTTTTGGAATAGATGCTTATGCATTTTGTTTTGTATTTGGTAAATTAAAGAATTCATGTACTTATATTTGCATTTTTTAAAAATTATGACATTTTTTAAAGTACCTAAAGGAGAGTTTTTTTTTTTAAATTAGCTTGTATTTATCAAAATTAAAAAATCTAATATAATTTCATATATTGAATAACTGGGGCGGAGTTAAAAATTTTTTTGAGAGGGACCAACATAAAAAATATAAGTTAAGAAGAGAGAAAAATTAAAAATTAAAAAGAGACCAAACTAAAAAATTAGAGACTTATACATATAAATTATTAATTTTGAGGGGTCATTGCTCCCTTCCCTCTAACGGTTGATTAATGTCTAAATTTAATTCTTATATTAATTTTTATTATAATATTTTTTAATTTTAAAAATTATTTTATTAAATATATTTATTATTATTTGTATTTATTAAAAAATATTTTTAAATTAATTTATCAAATATAGATATTATAACTTCTAAAAAATTAATTTTTATAAGTTATTTTTTAAATTAAAAATTTTACCAAACTATGATGAGCATGAGAATTAATATATTGATATTTGTGGTCAAGATTTGGCTAAGATGGTAGCATGGTCCAAAATTTGATATACTCTTTAATTATTAATTACTATTATTGTTTGCTCTATAGTATTTTATCTCTTGAATGAATTAACTAAGCTAAATTGTTAAGTAATCAGAACTCCGAATAGTTAAGTAAAAAATTAATATTCCATATATGGATTGTTATCCTTTTAATTTTATACTCCCATGTAAGAAAAAGAAATAGTGCATCGCTCTTACGCTCTAGTCTATTGTGTTTTCCTTTATGTTTTACAGGTAGTAGGATTTATAATTTTATATTATGCTGGTTTTGCCAAATAAAGGAATGAGTAAGGCATAACTTTAGGTAGATATGTGTGTCTTTACAACTAACACTAGTGAAGCTATTTAATAAGAATAATATTATACATTCACATTTTTTAAATTAGATTAGTTTAATATAATAAAAATTAATTATAATCACTATTATTTTAAATTTTATTATTTAATTTAATTAAACTTAATTTATAAAAAAAATTAGGTATATAACATAATAAAATTGTTTACGGATTAATTAATGGAACCAATATCTATGTTATATTATAGGATTTAAGTAAGATGTATTTTTAAAAAATATATTAAATATATTAAAAATTTAATATTTATATATTTGTTAGTAAAATTTTTTAAATTGATCACTTTTAGGTGTCAGTTAAACACTATATAATAATTTATAAATGAAAGGACAGTAACAAATTTAAATATCCACTTAATTAATAATTAATTAATTAATTATTAATAAGTAACAGATATCAACAAACTGGCGTGAGTAGGCAAAGACTTATGTTTGGTTTGGCGTTTGAAATATGAAAAATATGAGTTAATATTTAAAATGATCTTTGGAATATGATTTTAATTTAATTTAGTCTTTTAATTTTTAATTGATTTAATTTATATTTTGTAAAGAAAATTTTATATTTTAAATTGTTCAAACTGTAATGTTGATGATTTGATAAACTAAAAGAGATTAAAAGAAAGAGAAAAATAAGTTATTTTTATTGCTGAATGAAAAATTCTTTTAAAATTATCTGTTGAGTTATTATACTTTATATATTATATACTTTTATGCATTCTCGCTAAAAAAATAATAACAAATAAGCTTATATCTACTATTAATTATTTTAGTTTCTATTATAATGATTTGTTATGTAGATTTTCTACTGTAACCCAGTTTTATTTTTCATTCAATAGAAAAAGGTGTTAATTGTTGATGAATGCTGTTTGACATTATTTTGCAAGTGAACATACAAAAATCAATTGAGTTCTGGTTCCAGATACAAAGTAAAAAGGATCCATCATTGTGTGTTGCTAGCATTATTGGTGTCATTATGTGTGTTAGGAATTATATTCCATGGTAGAAAGATTTCTTATTTCTTCAGACCCTTATGGGACAATCCCCAAACCCTTCACACGCATATCTCACTACTATATTGAAAATGTAACCATGGATCTTCTGTGCCATCTCCATGGTTGGTTCCTTCGAACCCACCCTCGCCGTGTCTTTGATGCTATCATATTCAGCAATGAATTAGACATGCTTGATATAAGATGACACAAGCTTTAACTCTGTCTCCAAATTCATCATCCTCGAGTCCAACACAACATTCACAGACATTTCAAAGTCTTATTACTTTGAATAGGAGAAAGAGAAAGAGAAAATTAAGTTATTCTTATGGATCAAAAGAATGAAAAATCCTTTTAAAATTATCTGTTGAGTTATTACATTTTATGTATTATGTACTATTTAAGTACTCCCACTAAAAAAATTATAATAAATAAGCTTACATCTATTATTGATAAAAAAATAATCTAAATAATATGGTGGTGATAGTGTGTGGTTCGGAAAACTATAGCTTACACCTCAACATGGCATCATCAAACAATGGATGCTCATCATCTGGTATTAGTACAACGTTGTCCTCATTCTCATTCAGCAACAAGGCAACCATAAGCGGCTGTGGAACTCCTCGTAATTCTAAAATTATCAAGCGGACCCACCACCGTGGTGTTTGGGAAAAACTCATGACCGTTTGTAGTTCACGGGAGGCTTAACAAACATATCTATACCTTGCATTTTGAAGTATGTGCATCTCAAAATTACGACATCACACATGATTGTATTACTAGAAAATTGAAAAGATTCAAGAAATCGTCTGCTTATTTGAAAGACTTTTATTGTTCAAGTTGTGATGTTGATGATTTGCTGAACCAGAAAGGATTAAGAGAGGGAGAAAAATAAGTTATTCTCATGATAGAAAAGAATGAAAAATCTCCAGAAAAATATCTGTTGAGTTATTACACTTTATGTATTATGTATTCTTTACGTACTCTCATTTAAAAAATTATAACAAATAAGCCTACATTTACTATTGAGCAAAACATAATCTAAGTAACATGACGATAGTGGTGGGTAGTTCGAAAAACTAAAGAGTAACCTACACTTCAACATGATATCATCAAACAATGAATGTTTGTCATCTGTTGTTAGTACAACATTGTTGTCCTCATTCTCATTCAGCAATAAAGCCACCATAAGTAGTTGAGGAACTCCTAGTATTTCTGAAATTATGAAACGCACCCACCCTACTGTGGTGTCTAAAAGACTCTGAAACATACACAACATGCGTAGTTCTCGGGAGCCTTAATAAAAATATCTACACCACTTTACATTTTGAAGTACGCATCTCAAAACTACCACATCACACATGACTGCATTACTAGAAAATCTGAAAGAGTTAAGAAACGTCTGCTTATTTGAAAGATTATTATTATTCAAGTTGTGATGTTGATGGTTTGATGAACCATAAGAGATTAAGAGAGGGACAAAAATAAGTTATTCTCATTGTTGAAGAGAATGAAGAATACCCTTAAAAATATATGTTGAGTTATTACACTTTATATACTATGTACTTTTTATGTACTCCTACTAAAAAAATTGGAAAAATATAAGGTACCAACATATTATTTGCCTAATTTATTGTCAATAATGATTAATTATTATATTTTAAACATATATATAAAGAGACACATCCAAAAAATATATCTATAAAGATACTTCTATTAAACACAGTTATAAAAAAGATATTTTTATTAGACACATCACAAAGACACTTCTATTGAACACACTTATAAATAAGAGTTGGCAGATATTGACAGAAATGTTGTTGGTAAAAATAACGTGGCACCCAAATCTTACTATATACCTCTCCTTTTTCATCTTTTAAGGGTAATGATTCTGCCTCCATCCTTTCCACTCTTCGTCTTTACCATTCTCATGAAATTAAAGAAAGCTCTAAGAATTTGAATCGTCTTCCTGATCTCTCAACTCGTAGCTCCTCTCTCAAGCCGTAACTCCCTCTCTCCCAACAAGAGCGCCACTGTCTTTCTCCTCAACATGTCACAACCCCTCCCTCTAATCTGTCGCAACACCTCCATCCAACCCTCCCTCATTGTCGCTTATTCATCACACCACCATCTGCATTTTTGAACTCGTCGCACCACTATGTCCGTCCCTGAATCCGTCGCGTCGCTGTCTCCCCCTCTATCAGTGGTCGCACTGTTATGTCTGTCTCCGAACTCCTTGTGTCACTGTGTCCCTCGCCAACAGTCACCGCGTCACCATCTCCCTCTTTCAACCCTCCTCCTCGCCACTCTCACCATTCAACAACACAGTAGTACTTCACCCTCTGCTGACCATTCTTGTAACTATTATCCTTTTTTTATTTTTGATAAGCATTCAAAGTTAGGATTTTGATTTTGTGTAACTTTTGTTGATTGGTATTGGTAATTTGATTTAATTGTTCATATTTTTCTATTTTTGGATTTTATTTAGTTTAATGTTCTTCTTCTAGGGATAACGATGCATATGATCCGACAAGAGGCGTGGCGACGAGTGAGCCTACGTTGGCGGTGAACCGAGGTGGGCCAAGTTGCTGAGGTGAGCTTTGATGGTGTGGTGGTGTCTGAGGGTGAGGAGTGAGCTCCTAGCAATGTATGAGAGAGTGAGAGTGATTGGAGTGTGGGGAGTGTATTTCAAAGATATTGAGCTAGGTGTTAACTATACGTGCCATGTCATCTCTCTGGTGACAAAAATAGATTAAACAGCTAACTTGAACCACACCTTAAAATTCCAATGTATAAATTGGTAAATTGGAAATTAGAGAGCCAAATTGAGTTAGAGTCAAATTTCATTGGTCATTTTGAGTATTAATTCTAAAAAATACATTCAAATTTTTTAAACATTTCAATTTTTTGTTTAGTTACTTTTTTTTATGAATACAAATGTTATTATGTACTCTAACTATGTTCACATGAAATTAAAAAATTTAGCTTTTGCGATCATTTATTAACATTGAACCTGAAAAAATGATTTATTTTATACCAATCCTATCAATCATACATATTATTGTTTTGTTTATGTTTATATGAGTTTCCTTTTTCTATTATTTTTATTATTTTTATTTTATTTTTTTGGTTAATATTTTTATTTGGCATTGTACAAGTTTATAATTATAGCTATTTGTGTATTATATTTATTATTGTTATCTTTTTATAATATAAATTATTGATCTCATTAGATAGACAAATTAAACAAAAAATTAACTATAAATAATAATAACAGTAAAAAATTATAACTGTTAAGAATACTAGAAAAAAATACTATATAAAAAATACTAAAATAAAGTATCAAAAAAATTAAACATGTTTAAAAAGATAACATTATAATTTAATATAATATCTTTTTTTATAATTAGCTATCTAAAAGTTATTTTAATTAACATTATTCAAATAATATTCATTATATTAAATTTAATTTTGGTATAAAATTATCAAATATAAATTATATTAGCACAAATTCACTTGAGTAAAGTATCATTAATTGTCCTACTTATATCTTTAATGTTTTAAAATCGTATCAATATTATCCTATCGTTAATTCTGTTAAAAATTAAAAAAAAAACTTTTAATAATTAAAAAACCTTGTTCATCTCTTTATTCTATTTGAACACCAAGCAGGCCTATTGGAGATGAAGCAGCCACAACATCTCTAATTACTTTCTTCCTCATTGTTAACGTTATCGCTACAATGTCAAGAAATTCATTGTTATCCATTCATTACGATGGTAAATAGTGTATGATGAAGAAGGTTCAATTGTCTTTAGATCGGTGGTGCGGTCTTTTTACAACCCACACTACTAACCGGCAAGTGCACCGGGTCGTACCAAGTAATACCTTACGTGAGTAAGGGTCGAACCCACGAGGATTGATGGATCAAGCAACAATAGTGTTTGATAGGATTAACTTAGTTAGGCAAGCAGAAAATGGTTTTGAGATATTCAAAGAGCATTAAACAGCAAATTTGGAATATTAAAGACATGCAGATAAATAAGTTGAGAATAAAGTATTGAGAAAGCAGTTAAGGTTTTAGAGTTATCTATTTTTTGGATTAACTTTTATTACTAATTAATTTAATCATGCAAGATTTAATTTCATGGCAAACTATATGTGACTAGACCCTAATTCCTTGGACCTTCCTAGTCTCCTCAAAATTCATTAATTGCCAATTCCTTGGTCAATTAATTCCAATTAGAGGGTGATGATCAATTTCTAGTTTATATGCCAAAAGAATCCTAATTATCCAAAAATAAGGGGATTATATGTCACGTATTCCGTTAAATACAAACAATTAGAAATTCAGTATAATATGTTTTCAAGCTGTTGTTAAAGTAAAGAGCTTTTCCAAGTTTTACAAGAATTCAATTAGAACATGAGTCATACTTCCGTTCCACCCATATTCATAAAATAAAGAACGAAACCAATTATTGAAATATAAATCAAGACATGAATTAAATTAAAAAGATCAAACGAATCAATCCATGAAAATAGACAGAGCTCCTAACCTTAACAATGGAGGATTAGTTGCTCATGGTTCAGAGAAGAAAAAAT